>NW_027185597.1:2192001-2246496 GCF_028583685.1 Petaurus breviceps papuanus | reverse complement strand
CCAAGGTCTCTGTTAGGTTCAGGGGATAAAAAGGTAAAACAAAAGAACAGATGGCTCCCTTCAAGTAGTTTACATTCTACAATTACAAAGGTAAAAGTTTGTTGGATGAGTGAATGGATGAATGAATCCAAGATCTCTGCCTTCAAAGAATGGTCAGTAAAATTTTTGGAGAGAAAGGAGATAAGAAGGTAAACAAAGCCAAAGAAGTAGAAAGCCCAGTATATAAGAAAGGAGTCCAATGATAGGCAAGCCTCATAATGACTTGGGGGTTAGGGACAGCTTCTTGAAGTAAATGGAGCTTGAGTTCATGCTTGGAGTCAAGGTAGGATTACACAAGCAGAGATGACAGCATTTCAGATTCAGAGATAATTAAGTGAGATTCAATAAACATTTATTATGAGATTAAGGGACTACAATGTGCAGAACAGTCATAGGTGGCACAATCTGAAAGGTAAGAGGGTAAATGAATTATGGTGGTAGTGAAGGTGGGACTTGGGAGGGAGGGAGGCATGGAGGTGGGAGGAAGAATATTGGAAGCATGGGAAGGTGATTAATAGTGTCACTAAAAGTATACTACTGCTTCTCAGCAGGACTAATGAATTAGTATTTCTAAAGTTTGGTTTCAAAATGCTGTGATAAGAGTTATTACTGGAATATAAATTCTGGAGATAAATTTCTTTGAATTTGGAAGGTTTCATGGCATGATTTTCACAAGGACTGAACTAGTTAATGACAAAACCTCCATGAAAATCCATATTCCCTCATTCTGGGGCCAATAATCACACCTAGAATATCCTCCCACTATATTGTTTTGGTCAGCCTTTGACAGATTCCAAATGCTTTTATGTCACATCACAGGATTATAGACCAAGAATAGGATGAGACCTTGGAGATTATAGTCCAATCCCTTCATTTTACAGATAAGAAAACTGAGGCCCAGAAGAGGGGAAATTACTTGGTAAATAGCCAAGTTGAGATTTGAACCCAGGTCCTCTGATTCTCCATCTAAGAACCACTCTGTTCAATCACCCAGATTAAAAACAAAAGAAGAAATCTTTTATAAGAAAACCCATTTTCATAAAAACTGTTTTTATTACTTTATATCTGTCTCCTTCTAGAAGACTTTGATAGCTCATGTATAGGTGAAATGTATAGGTCACAATAGCCCATAGGGAAAAGGACATAGAGAAGATAGGGAGGAGGGGTGGCTCACTGCCAAGCAAGTCAAATGTGCATTTATTGGGTAAGGAAGCTGAATTTCTATTTGATATTTCAATATTTTCTTCCCCTGATTAATTTAATTAAATACCATATGGCTAGAGCTATGTGTTTTTCTTCAGTAAACAATTCATTTATCTTTATTGACTTCTTAATATGGAATACTTTTCATGGAAGAGAACAAAAAATTAGGTTTCTTGCTTTGAAAGAAAGATGATGAGCATTTAAAAAACTTGAAATCAAAATACTAATCATATCTATTGTTTGTCTAGAGATATTATAAATATTGACTTAGGGACTGAAAACTCTAGGAAAGCTCCATTTTTCTTCCACAGATTTGTTTTAGCTTTTCTAAAATTACAAAGTAGTTTTAACACAAGATTGACCAAATATCCCATAGAAAACTATTGACAAAACAATAATCTGGAGGCTCCTGTCAGTTCTCTAAATTAAAAAAAATGCTTTAAAATACTATTACTAATTTCATTAAATGTAAAATGCATATAAAAGCTGGAAGGAATCCTTACAGTTATCTGGTTTAACTCTCTCATTTGACAAATAAAGAAATTGAGGCCCAGAGAAGTTAAGTGATTTCAATACCAAGTTCTTTAAATGTCAATTAATAAACATTTATTAAGCACCTACTCTGTCTGGATCACTATGCTAAACTCTGTCAAAATGAATACAAATGGCTATCCTGGGCACTCTCTTTAACAGAGGAACTTTCCCTCTTTAACCTCCCAGGAGTCCCAGGGATAGAGAGTACTAATGAGGTGAGAGTACCAGGACTGCTGTGATCTTGAAGAAAAAAATCACCTAGAGAATCAAGAGGACTATTTGACACTCAGATGCGCTCATAGACGATATTAGTTTTACATGCATCATCTCATTTCATCCTGCCAATACTCCTACAAGATGGAAAGGGTAATATCATTATCTTGTGGGTAAGAATCTGATTTTAAAAAAGACACCTAAGGGTGGAGATAAAAAGGCTTTATTTACACTAGACAGAGAAATGTAAGTAGGGAGGTTTTCCAGAAATGTTTAATATTTCTAAAAATACAGCAAATAATTTGTGTATAGAGAACTTTCTAGGGAATTCTAAGACCTTCGCTATAGTTTACATTACCTTATTTGGGGGTGAGGGAAGCCTAATATAGCAGGCATTAAGGTGAGGAGAAGAAATGGATGCAAGACCAAGTAGACCCTATTCCATTCATTTATCTTCTACAGTGAAGCTTCTCTCAGTCCACTGTCTTTCTATGTGGACTTGCTCCTCAAACTTCTTACTCTTCCCATCATTTCGAGGTTGAATCCCAGACTATGGAAGAATAACTGCCCCTCTCCAATCTCTGCTGCTTGCTTCTTCATGCCCAAGCACCTCAACCCTACTGCACCATATTCTTCTCCATATATGACCTCCCTTACCTTTGTGCCCTTTGTAACTCCCATTCTATAATTAATAAAGTACTTCATTTTAGACCTCTCTCTTTTTTTCCCCCTGAAGATGACACTACAAGCTAGGCCTTCCTTTCCAGTAATGGAAATCTTCACTAGCTGTGTATTCATTTTGAACATATTCTGTTTTTATCTGTCATCATGCTATATACCCTTAGTAGAAGGTGAGCTCTTTGAGCAGTGACTATCTCAGTTTTCAATTCATATCATCTGTCTCTAGCACAGTACCTAGCACATAGCAGGTACTTAATCAATACTTACCTTAGTCACTGAGTGGAAGGTCTCAGCTTTATACAGAGGGAACATTTTTATTGCCTAAAAACTGTTTTTCTACTCTCCTTTTCCCCCTCAATTATTCCTCAGTTCATTGCTATGTCCTAGATCATTGAGGATGATCAAAGTCTCACTTTTACATAATTCAGTGTTACATGTTTTTGAAACAAAAAAGCGTAGTATAGGAGTTGATATCATTTTATGTGGGATTATGCTGTAAATGATAAAAGTTAGTTTGCATGGATACTATATGAATTTTTACCTCTAATATTTGGATACTTAATTGTGAAAAGCATGATATATTCTGATGGGGATTCAGACATCACTTAGGGAATAAGGCATCAAAGTTTTTACTGCTAGTGGCAAGGCCCCAAACACTGTAGTTCTTTCATCAGGATGTTCTTAGAGATGTCCATGGGTGTTTCTGTTTCTCCAGATTACTTTGTATAGCTCCTATGCCCACTCACAACTCATACTAAGATGACAAGCAATGAGAATGTATAATTAAATACAGTTCGGCATGGTTTTTCTGAATGCTTCCAGCTGGGCTCACTCTTGTTTTGCCATATTGAATAAAGGGTGTTGAAGGGAATCAAAAATATCTAAAACAAGTGAAGTCTTAAACAGAAAGTTAGATTTTGCCAGTGTCATTAGAGATATACTGGATAAGATGCAGACAAAAGAAGGATTTTTTTTTTTTTTATTGATGGGAAGGTGGTTCTCCATTTCACAAATGAAGCCATCTTAATTACATAGTTCCAGAAAAGTATAAAGTCTTCTTAAGAAAATATATAGGTCTGGTCCTTCTTTCTTTCCCTAATGTAAAAGTCCAATGTAAAGGCTTGTTTTTGAGAAATACATATTTTCATTGCTTATGCTTTTATTTCATTGAATACAGGGTGCATTGTGTAGATGTCCTCTATATAGAACACAGAAATGAAAGTCCTTGATATTCCTTTGCTCCCCAAAGACCTCATTTCATTTGATGGGTATCTGCAATAATAGTCACTGACCCTTTTCTTCACCTGCGTTATATGCATTTTTCATAGAAAAAAATCAATTATATTGTCAATTTATATCATCTATTTCTTTCTTCATTGTGCTTTTATTTTCCTCTTACTTTTATGGTTTGCTAACTTTAATTCAACCCTCCTTGATTTCAGGCAAATGAAAGTTTTAATAACCAACCTCCAAGAAAACAACAATTTATTTTCCCCCACAATTATGTTCAGCATAAGCATATGATTTGTGGCAGTATGGCTGCTTCATAGCACGCTCAAATGTTCAGGTGTTTATGATGTCCAGCAATTGTGAAACACCAAATTAAGCCATCCCTTTACCAGGAATAAGTTGGCCTTTTCCTTAGAGCCAACTTTAAATTTTGATAACACTTTGCACTTTCCTTCTCAGAGATACTTGAAAGCTCATGAATTAAAACTTAGAAAAGTCTTTAAGCTTCTTATTTGAAAAAAGCATGTCAGAAATATTTAGGAAGAAAGATAATGCAACCTTTATTCACAGAGTTCTTGCCATGCCGGTACTTAAGATGCTTTAATCATTTACTGTTTCGAAATAATTCACACTTAGAGATCATTTGAGCATTACAGTGTACTTTAGATATGTCATCCTCCTCTTCTGTGCTTACTACCTGTGCCACCTCAGGTAAGTCACTTTCCCCAAGTGTGAGTTTTTCTCATCTATATAAGGAGGGGGTTTGGCATAAATGATATATAAGTTTCTTTCCAATTCTTAATCTACAATTCTACATTCTCATTTGGTCCTCATAATAGCCCTTATCAAGCACCTACTGCATGGATTGTTATCTGCATTTCCCCTTAGAGGTTTTAGGATTTGTCCACAGTCTCATTGCTAATAAGTAGCTGGTACTCAAATGTAGGTCTTCTAGGTCCAAATCAGGTCCATTGCATGGCAGTCCCCTACTATACTGCCATCACACAAAACAACGCAAAAGAAAAGAAGGCTGTTCCTTTTGGTCCACATCTGCATTTTTCTATTTAAAATATTCTATTTTCAAATGAAGCAATTTATTGGGCCAACATCTCTATAGTCCCTTTTTTTTGGTTTTCAATCTACATATTGTAAATAAAATAACTCTGCTATACAGTTTTAAAAGTTGAAATGAAATATTATGAATGACAATTGCTTTGAATTTCAACAAAAGATACCTACAAATATGTTAGTGCACTTTAAGCTGATCTCAAGTCAAGCTTATTGGCATCTAATTTATTGTTTTCAGTGGTCAATGCAAATAGACAGATCTTTCCCCCACTCTGGGACCTTATAATTCCATTCCACAAATACTGATTGAGCACCTCCAGTGTACAAGGCCTTATGCTAGACCTGGAAAGGGCCATTATTAATCATCATGATAATAATAACTAAAATCAATGCTTATTACATGCCAGGCACTGTGCTCATTTAATCCTCACAACAACCCTGGGAGGTAGGTGCTATCATTATCTTCATTTTACAATGAAGAAACTGAGGCAGAGAGGTTAAATGACTTGTCCAGGGTCACACAGCTAGTAAATGTCAGAGGCCAGATATCAACTCAGGGTCTCCAGATTCAAGGCTGAAGTTTCTATTCATTATACCATCTAGATACCCCAGCTAGGAATGGGAAATGCCCATTAAAAAACTTTAAAAACTTAGAATCTGATAAATGTTTAGACTTACCAGAGATTACAAAAGAAAAAAACTCTCCTAGCTAGGGATCAGTGTTTTCAAACTGCATGCTGTGTGACACTCAGGTTCTTTGTAGAGTTCCATTTTATAAATGATAAACTGAGGCCCACAGAGGTGCAGTCACTTGTTCACACTAAGTAGAAGTATATTTTATCTATGTTGTGACATTAATGCTTTTTCTATGCTTTAAATTTACAAGGACATTTTATTTCTAAATCTTTATTTCTTGTGTGTGAACATATTTGCAAAAATTTTATCCTCTCCTTTTAAAATTATTTGTTCATACTCACCATGTTGGAATATATTTGCTCTTAAGTACAATAGAAGACTACAGTGGAGAGTGATCAGTACAACAACAGACACTTATGTGTGAAAATGTTACTGCATTTCTTTGATCATGACCCTTAGGAGGAATAAAGTAAAATGAACAAGAGAAACTGTACTATTTCAAAAGGAAGTTTGAATTGAAAGGTAATTTAGAGCCATATCTAGTGGAAGCCTGACATGTTACAGATAAGGAAACTTAGTTCCAGAGTAAGAAAGTGATACAAAGTCACACAGTGTATGATAGAAACAGGATTAGAACCCAGGTCTCATAAAATTATGATTTTCCTCAAGCACAGGTCTGATTACATCATTCCCCTGCTCAGGAAAGCTACAATAGATGACAATTGCCTCTTGGATAAAACAAACGTTTTTGTTTGTCATTTGCAGCACTTTGAAACCTGTTTGCAGCCTATATTTATACAATTAACACATATTACTCTTTTCTATCTTTTAAGCAAATTGAAGTACTTGCTGGTACATCTTCTGCCTACATACCTTCGCATCAGCTGTCCCCATTGCCTTAACAGAAGTGGGGAACCTGTGGCCTCAAGGCCACATATGGCTCTTTAGGTCCCCAAGTGTGGCCCTTTGACTGAATTCAAACTTCACAGAACAAATTCCTTTAATAAAATGATTTGTTTTGTATAACTTGGACTCAGTCAAAAAGGCTACACCCAAGGATCTAGAAAGCCATATGTGTCCTCGAGGCCACAGGTTCCCCACCCCCATACCTTCTCACTCCCACCTCTTAGAATCCTTATCTTCCTTCAAAGTGATACTCAAAGGCCACCTACTATGTGATGGCCTTATTGAACCCCCCAGTTCCTAGTGCCCCCTCCCAAATTACCTTGGATTTACTTTGTTTGTAATTTGCATTCACTTATATGAATACATGTAATTTCCATCAATGTAATATAAGCTTCTTGAGGGTGGGAACAGTTTTATTTTTGTCTTTATATCCACAAAACCTCAAAGAATGTCTGGGATATAGCAAATGCTTAATAAATCTTTGTTGATGTTGATTAATGGACTGATGCCATTCTATTAAACTATGTTGCCTCTCAGTCTATGAACTTTGCCATTCAAATACTTGTTTACTGTGATTACTTAATATGAACTTCCTCCCTCTGTCCTCTCCCCTGCACCTTCAACAGATTATTGACTCTGAGTTAGTCAGTTGTGCTCAGTCACTATTTTGCATTTGGCTACGGTTCTGTATGTTCTAAAATGAGGTAACTGGATTAGTAACTGTTATTGTAGCCTGACAGAAACTATGAGGATAAATTAAAATTGATTTTCTATTAACGAATCAGTCAAGAAATGGTAATAGCAAGTTATGTTTGATTTGTATCAACAGAATGATGGTATTAATAGCATCTTACTTGAGTTGGTATGAATGTATGTTTAGGAGCTATTTATGGTGATCAGTCTTAGTGTACATTCTATGGACAATATCAGGTAAACCAAGGGTTGGTATATTGGTTCAAGAAAAATATAATTGGGGCAGCTAGATGGCACAGTGAATAGAACACCGGCCCTGGAGTCAAGAGGACCTGAGTTCTAATCTGACCTCAGACACTTAACACTTATTAGCCATGTGACCTTGGACAAGTCACTTAACCCCAATTGTCCTGCCCTTCCCCCTCCAAAAAAAAAAGAAAAAGACATTTTTTTAATTAAAAAAAAAGAAAAATATAATCACCCAAAAGACTGCAGTGGTCAACCTTCAAAGACATTTTACTAAGGCCAAGTAAATTCTAATTGTTGGGAACTGATCCAATATGCTAAAAAGACAAATGGTGATAAATTGAGGTCAGATATAGCACATTCAAGCTGATGGGAAATTCTACCTGAAAAGGGTAAGAATGTCATTTTTGAGTCTGTCTAGAGATTCGAGGAAATAAATCTATCCTAAGAAACTGTATCATCTCAGTTTCTCTGGGCTGGTTTTTCATACATGGATTCATCAGCTAATGGAAAATATAGATTATAAAAGAACAAATAGGCATTCAAAGTCCTTTATAATCCAGGGCCATCATACCTTTTCAGTCATTTTACATTTCACTCATCTTCATGTACTCTGTGATCTGGAGACACTGGCCTTCTTACTGTCCATAAAAGGCATTCCTTGTCCTGAATCCTAGTAATTTTACTGTCTGTTCCTCAGGCCTGGAATTCTCTCCCTCCTTATATCCACCTCTTAATTTCTTTCAAGTGTGGTTAAAAATCCTACCTTGTAAAAAAAAAACAACCAACTTTTTTCTTGATCCCCTCCTTAATCTTTTGATTATCTCCAATATATCCTATGTCTTGTTTGTACACAGTTATTTTCATCTTGTCTCTCCCATTAGAATGTGAGCACCTTGAGAACAGGAACTGTTTCTGCCTTTCTTTGGATTTCTAGTCCTTAGCACAATTCCTGACACATAGGAGGTATTTAATAAATGTTTGTTGATTAAATAACTTATATTATGCATCAGTGTATAAGATAGAGGAAACTTTGTGATTATCATATCCTTGAAAATTGGAGTTCTCGATGATTTACCCTAATCTTCTCTTTCTAATTTTTTATTAAAATGGCATGTTCTAGCCAGTGGACCTGGGGTTTCAAGAAGACCTGAGTTCACATATGACCTCCAACACCATGTAACCATGAACAAGTCTTCCTGAGCCTCTTTCATCATTGGTAAAAATAAGATAATTGCACCTACTGCACCTTATTGAGTTATTGTGAGGTTCATATGATCTATTATATAAAATGCTTTGCAAACTTTAAACTCATATTAATATCATAGGTTGTTATTTTTCATTGGCTTTGTCACTTTCTTAATAGCAATGCTAATTTGACCTTAATTGGGAGAAAATAATATTCAACTGCTAGAACAAAGACAGCCTTTTAAAGCACTGCTTACTGGAAACATTATTACCTTTAAGGAATTGAGCTGAGCTTTTAAGAATTATATATGTTTGTGTGTTTGTGTGTGTGGGGGGGTGCATGTGTGTATATAGGACGATAGAACAACTCAAAAGAAAGAGATGGAAAACAAGGGAATATAATCATTGACTGAAATAAAAAAAAATAAACAAAACCCTCTTCTGGGTTACAAATTGCCCAGGAAATAAACCAATCACCATGGAGCCTTTTAAAAGGAAAAGTGATAAATTTAGCTCCTGCAGCTAATGTTAGCATGCTAATGATACTGAATAATATTTTTATAGAATTTGGGGCAAGTCTCCACCAGTTCATGACCATGGCCTTCTCCCACATATTAATCCAGTCACAGTGACCTAGGCTGGATAGCATTTAACTTTACCCCACTGAAAGTCAGTGGTTTTGTTTTTGGTTTGTTATTTTGTTTTGGAAAATTTTAAGCTTAAATACAAAATAAGAGGAACAGACTTAAATACTAAAACTAAAATAATATAAAACAAGAAAAGAAAAAAAAGCAGTGTCATGTGCACAGTAGAAAGGGAAGGAAGATTCAGCAATAAATTTCCATTTCAAGAAATCTTGTATAGTAAATACTATGCATAGGGGCGGCCAGGTAGCACAGCAAGTAAGAGCACTGGCCCCAGTGTCGGGATGACCTGGAGATCGAATCCCAGGCTCAGACACTTAGCACCCACCCAGAAATAACTGGCCGTGTAAGTTACGTATAAGTTACTTAACTTGAGCAAGTTACTTAACCCCAATTGCTTAGGGGTGGCCAGGTGGCTCAGTGAGTAAGAGCACTGGCTCCAGTGTCAGTATGACCTGGGGATCAAATCGGGGCTCAGATACTCAGCACCCCAACCAGAAATAACTGGCCATGTAACCTTGAGCAAGTTACTTAACCTCGATTATTTTAAAATAAATAAATAAATAAATACTATGCATTGTGAGAGCTGTCCATCATTTCTTTGCTTTCTTGTAAATTCTCTATTTTCTGCTGTGTACTTGTTACTTTATTTTTTTTCCCCCTTCTTCCCTTCCTCGGCAAAAGGCTACAATTAAGTGCAGACACACACACAGGTGCGCACACACACACACACACACACATACATACATAGACATATACACACAAAGAAATACATATAAACGCATATACCCATACATGCATGTACTTATACCTACATATGCTTAGATATGGATAATCATAGTCATGTGTAGATATATACAATCATATGGATCTATGTAAGACCCTACTATATTTACATGTCCTCTTTTTCTTTGATGGTAAATAACATCTTCCTTCATAAATCCACATCTTTATATATTTTTCCCAGTCCACCAACTTCTCATTTCCCACACCACAGCAATATTACAACCTTATACTGTCAAATTGTTTTAAATAGTCCAAAACAACATTGATAAATATGGTTGGACTTTAGGGGCGGAGCCAAGATGGTGGAGTAGAAGCACGACCCTCCCGCAGCTCCGGCTTCCACCTTCCCCAATCCATGTAAAAAGGGGACTCTAAACAAACTTTGGAGCTGCAGAACCCACAAAATGACACAGAGAAGCTAACCTCCCGCTGAGAACAGTCCGGCAGGCCGGCAGGAATCCAGCACAGTGCTCTGGGAGCCGAGCCCAGCCCCACACCGAGGCTTTAGCCCCAGGGCGGGCCTGACCAGCCACCTGCCAGAGGGACTCCAGATCAGCAGCAGCTGTGGCCATTTCCAGATTTATCAATACATAGATGTGAAGGACAAGGTGAGAGGCCAGTACAGTCTGGACTTTGGGACCCAGTAAGTGGGAGTGCGTGGCTTTTACCCCCGGGGCGAGAAACCTATGAGACACCTGGCACAGCCAGCGCCACGTGGTGGCTTCAGCTCCTGGCCTGCAGAGTGTAGGGGGACCAAGCACCAGTCTGAGGGGTCATCACTCTTGCTTTAACCTGCTTGGATATGGATTGCAGTCTAGGGTGGAGGTCCTGGGGTATGTGTCCAGCTTGCCAGAACATGTGGAGACCTCAGAGAGGGGACCCATCTAATACCTCTGGCAACTGAGAAAACCCCAGCGTTTGGGACAAAACTCCCCTGTCTGGTGGCAGAGTCCTACTGTGGCAAAAGCCCAAAAGTCTAATAATTGAGTGGCGAAATGAGCAGGCAAAGGAAGCAAAGCAGACAGAAGATTCCAACGTTACACTCCTATATTGGGGACAAGAAGGAGCAAAGCATGGAACAGGAGGAAAACAGTGAAGTCAGAATTCCTGCACCAAAAGCTTCAAAGGAAAATACAAGCTGGTTACAGGCCATAGAGGACCTTAAGAAGCAGATAAGAGAAGTGGAGGAAAAATTGGGAAGAGAAATGAGAACAATGCAAGAAAATTATGAAATGAGAGTCAACAGCCTGACTGAAGAAAATAATACCTTAAAAAACAGACTGACTCAAATGGCAAAGGAGGCTCAAAAAGGCAATGAGGAGAAGAATGCCTTAAAAAGTCGAATTTGCCAGATGGAAAAAAGAATCTCAAAAGCTCAATGAGGAGAATCATTGCTTCAGAATTAGATTGGAGCAAATGTAAGGAAATGACTTTATGAGAAATCAAGATACTGTTAAACAGATCCAAACAAATGAAAGAATAGAAGGCAATGTGAAATATCTCATGGGAAAAACCACTGACCTGGAAAATAGATCCAGGAGAGATAACTTAAAAATTATTGGACTACCTGAAAGTCATGACCAAAGTAAGAACCTAGAAAGCATCCTCCAGGAAGTCCTCAAAGAAAACTGCCCTGATGTTTTAGTACCAGAGGGCAAAATAGAGGTTGAAAGAATCCACTGATCACCTCCTGAAAAAGATCCCAAACAGAAAACTCCTAGAAATATTATAGCCAGGTTCCGGAATTCCCAGATTAAGGAGAGAATATTACAAGCAGCCAGGAAGAAACAATTTGAATATTGTGGAAACACAATCAGAATAACCCAGAATCTGGCAGCTTCTACACTGAGGGATCGAAGGCCTTGGAATGTGATATTCCGGAGGTCAAGGGAGCTGGGACTAAAACCAAAAGTCACCTACCCAGCAAAACTGAGTATCATGTTTCAGGGGAAAATTTGGTCATTTAGTAGAATAGAGGACTTTTAAGCATTCTTGCTGAAAAAACCAGAGTTGAAAAGAAAATTTGACATTCAGATACAAGAAGCAAGAGAAGCATGAGAAGGTAAACAGGGAAAAGAAATCATAAGGAACTTATCAAAGTTGAACTATTAACATTCCTACATGGAAAAAAAAAATAATTGTATTTTATGAAACTTTTCTCAGTAGTTGAAGGGATTATATATATAATATATATGTCTATATATGAGGGTATATGAGCATATGAATACATATGTGAATGTGTGTATATATGTTTACAGGTATACATAGATAGAGGTCACAGGACCAACTTAACAGGAAGGGATGATACTTAAAAGGTGAAATTAAGAGGTAAGAGGAATATAATGAGAGGAGATGGGGAGAGACAGAGTGGGGCAAACTATCTCATACAGAAGAGGCAAGGGAAAATAGTTACAATGGAGGGGAAGAATAGCAAGGCAAAAGGGAATGGGTCAACCTTATTCCCATTGAATCTGGCTTGAAGAGGGAGTGAAATACACACTAAATAGGGGATCTCACCCTCCAGGATAATAGGGGGGGAAGGGGATGATAGGGGGGGATGATGGAAGGGAGGGCAGGCTGGGGGGGAGGGAAGTTGGAAGCACCCACTTTTGAAAAGGGACAGGATCAAAGTAGAGAATAGAACAAGTGGGAGGTGGAATAGGACGGAGGGAAATATAGTCAGTCTTTTACAATATATCTACTACGTTATTGTTTTGCATTAGCCATGTACAACCTATACTGAACTGCTTGTCTTCCCAGTGGATGTGGGTGGCAGGGGGGGAAGAGAATGAATCTGGAATTGAAAGTTTTAAAATCAAATATTCAAATATATACGTGTGTGTTTGTGTGTGTATATATATATATGTGTGTGTGTGTGTGTATGTATTATTAATACCCATCTTACATGTAATTAAGAAATAAGATATACAGGCACTGAGGCATAGAGATCCACTGGAAAAGTCGAAACGGGTATGGGAGAAAATATGGGAGAGAGCAGATTGGAGGTGGGGATATCCTGTGGGACTGCTGTTTTGGGGGGATGGGTTGGGGAAAAATGGGGAGAAAATTTGTAACTCAAAATCTGGCAGAAACGAATGATGTAAATCAGAAGTTAATAAAGCATTAAAAAATTAAAAAAAAAAGATAAATATGGCTGACATCTAGTGTAGTTTCCCTTTTTTCTCTTTTGATTAAATCTATTTTAGCCTTAACATTGTCCAAGATCATGATTACCACCCCACTCCTTTTTTCCCTAACAAATTCTGGTGTTGATCTTTGTTTTATTTTTTGTGTGTGTATCTCTTATTTACTATTCCTCCTGACTCCTCTACTTTCCTTCTACCTGCTACCTTTCCCCCCTACTACTTAACCTACCCCCCTCCAAGTATCCCTTCCTTATCCTCCCATTCCCATTAATCTAGACACCCTTCTATACTCCCTCTTTAACTTATTCCCTCACCCTCACTTTTAAAGATCCCTCTCTTACCCCCCCCCCATCCCCTTATGTATTTTATTTCTTTCTCAATTTAGAAGACTTTTACACTCTTTTAAATATAGATGTATCATTCCCTCTTGAACCCATTCTGGATGAGAGTAGGTTTCCAGAACTACCAGCCCTCCTCCCCTATCTAATTCTTCTGTGTCTGTTCTTCCTCTCACACATCATTTGTATAAGTTAATTACTCTTTTTAGCTGTTTATAAATGGTTTTACTTTTTAAAATCACATCATACCCAGGTATGTTCCAAGCTTTCTTACAAACTACACAATAACTAATAACAATCTTATACATATGTTTACGTTTTACATACACAAAAGGTAAACCAGTCTATCCTTATTGAGTCTCTGGTAATTAGTCTTCGATATATCCTTTATATTACTCTTGGCTTTTATATGTCAAATAGTCTATCAAGTTCAGGTTTTGTTTTGTTTTTGTTGTTTTTACCAAAATGCTGAAATTCTGACAGTTCATTAAATGTCCTTTTTTTTAAAATTTAGTATTATGTTAAACTTTTCTGGGTATGATATTTTCAACTAGAACCCTAGTTCTTTTGCGCTGTGATAACAGTGTTCCAAAACCTATGATCTTTTAGTGTCACCCCTGCTAGGTCTTGTGTGATTCTAATTGTGGTGCTGCCATATTTAATTTGTTTTTCTCTTGTTGCTCTTAATATTTTTATCGTTAAGCTGGGGTTTTCAGAATGACTGTGATATTCCTTGTAGGATCTCTTTCAGGTGGTGATCAATGGATTTTTTTCTATTTCTACTTTTCCCTCTTATTTTAATGCTTCAGGACAATTTTCTTTAACTATGTCTAATATTATTATATCAAGATTCTTTTTTTTATCATTGCTTTCAGGTAGTCCAATAATTCTTATGTATTCTCTTCTTAATCTGTTCTCTAGATCAGTTGTTTTTCTTATGAGATGCGTCACATTCTCTTCTATGTTTTCATTATTTATATTTTGTCTTATTATTTTTTGAACTCATAACTTCACTTGCTTCCTCTTGCCCAATTCTGATTTTTAAGGAGCCATTTTCTTTCTTAAGTTTCTGGATCTCCTTTTCTAATTGGTTGACTTTATTTTCATAATCTTCTTATTTTTCTTGGATTGTTTTAATTTTATTTTTAGTTTTTAGTTTTTCCTAACCTCTCTCATTTGATTTTTAAAGTCTTTTAAAAATTCTTCTATGAATTCTTTTTGGGCAGGTGACCATCTGATATTACTCTTTGGGATAGGAGAGGGTTTTCTTTGCTTCAATATCCTCCTCTGAAGATGAACCCAGTCTTCTTTATTCCCATAGTAACTCTCTGTGGTTGGATTCTTTCTCCCTTGAGTGTTCATTTTATTTTATTTTTTCTGGTAGCAGCTTAGTTTTTGTAATCACCTCTAGTCGTAGGGGATGGGGAATGGTGCCTCTGACCTCAGATCCTTGTTCATCTGCCCCCCTCCCCCACCCCAACCTAGAACCAAAACCAAGACCTCCAGCCTCCTGTAAGTGCCCACAGCCAGTGACATCATTACCTCACTGCTTATGCACTCACTAAGCATGTTTTGGTTCTTTGGTTCCTTCTCCACCACCCAGCATTCCTCCCCTCCCCCACCAGGTCTCCACAGGACAACTAGGTCTAGCCCTTCTTGTCAGCAGATGTTTCTTTGATCTTCCCCAACTCCCCTCACTGTCCTAGGGATAAAAGTTCCTGTTGCTGGGGCTAGTGCATCCTCCCAACCCAACTAACCCCAGGGTTTTCTGCTTATTGTTTAAGCAGTTCTAACCTGGAGTTGTTTTCACAGGGACCAAACTTTGTCCTGTGATTTTCCTTAAGCTCTTCTATAAATGTCCTAGGAAGACCACTGTTCTGCCCCCATTTTTTATTAATTTTTACTGGTTTATATTCACCCTGAGGCACTATTTTATCTTGTTTTTTTGTGGAAAATCTGGAGAACTTGGAATTTTCTGACCTACTCTGCCATCTTCCCAGAAACCTCCCCCCCCCAAAGTCAGTTTTAAGGAGTCTGATAAAAAAAAAATCGTGTGAGTCAGAGACAGTAGACTTCTTATAGATGCAGACATTGATCCAAATGTATCAATGCACATGTGTACACTCAGATATGCCTTAATTAGGAAAAATGTAGCTTTGTCATGAACCTACTTTTGAAAATCAGAATTCCAAGTCTGTTAAGTGGTTTATTCTAATCCCTCACCTCACTAATTTTACATCATATACATTATTTGTCTGCTTTGATAATATACATATGCAACATTGTGGTAGAGTTTCCTCATTTCCTAAGTCAATGAAACTATAAGACTGGATTGATAAAGTGAGTCAGTCAATAAACATTTATTAAGTATCTAGTATGTGGCAGGCAATGTGCTAATTACTGAGGATACAAAGAGGCAAAAAGAGTCCCTGCTCTCAGGGATACATACATACATACATACATACATACATACATACATACATACACACATACACACATGTATACACACATATAAATACTTGAAGAATGTATATAAATATATATGTATATACACACACATATACACACAAACCAAACATATAAATATAGCTATACAATTAATGGGTCTCTCTAGAAAATCCATATGTTTATCTATCTATCTATCTATAAATTAGGTGACATGTTAAGGGAACATATTGATAATTAAAAGAGGAGGAAGAGGAAGATAAGTCAATGAAGTAGACACTTGTTTTAATTGTTGAAGGATTTCACTGCAAGTATGATTTGATAGAAGCTAAAGCAGAGTTGGTGACAGAAGATATGGTTTTAAGTACTAATTCTTCTACTTTTTGGTCATGTGACCTTCCGCAAATCATCAGTTTCCCCAATTAGAAAATGAGGGAGACATCTAAGTCCCTTCTAGCACTAACATTCTTTTGTTCTGACTTTTTATATGATCAAAGAGTTTTAGATATGCCTTTCATGTTATTTGGTGATTTGTTATTCTCTATATAATAGAGGGGGAGGGAGGGAGGAAGGCAGCAATAAAAGCTTTTAAATACACATAAAAAATTTGAATGAATATCAACACTGTTTGACATATACCTACAAGTTATAAAAAAATGAAAATGGGACAATCTTTAAAATGGGCACATAGGCTGGAATATTACCTTAATTAAAATCACATCTCTTATGAGAAGATAATTTTTTCCTCCACACCACTCCTTTACAAACTTAGAAGGTTCTTGTGTGTGAAATATTTAATATATTTTCAATTTTTGAGGTATTGATTAGTGTTTCTGATTATTTTTTTCTTCTTCATTTCCTTTTAAGTTATTATTTTTTATATGAAAAAACTCTCTAAGATGCAGGAAGGGGAGAGATACAGGGGGAATTTGGGACAATGTAAAAACAAAAGTTACCAAGACAATGTATTTTTAAAAACATTGCAATAAAACAAAATATGCCTCTACCTATGTCACATGATGAAAGTCATTTAAACATGATTACACTGACTGTGGTCTAGAATTCACAAAATTACTATCTTGTCTCAATCTGAGAGAGAGAGAGAGAGAGAGAAACTCAATTCACTAATATACTATTTAGAAGATAGTATATCAGTTATCAATATACTAAATTTAGGAAATTCATTATTAAGCACTAGATGCCAGATTGTCTAGGACCACTATATATTTCTTATATATTGCTCTTTCAAATTCTATCAATAAGTATTTCTTCAGATGTCTATCTCTTATCACAATTATCATAATCTTTGTCCCAAATTCAGAATATTTCTCAGTGGCCTCTGAAGAAGCATAAGCAATGATACCCCAGGGCCATACAATGAAGTCCTAAAACATCCAGTTGTTCATGGTAATATATAATTACCCATATACTGAGGGGATTCACAATTATCTCCAAGTATAAAGTTTTACAGATTCAACAAAATAAGCATTTCAAAGTTTACAAAATATTTCTGCTTGCTTAGCCTTACAGGGCCTTTCTCAACCCAGAAGCATAAGAAAGAGCAAAGACAACAAAATTAGCTTCCATCTGGAACAGAAACCTGGTCTACATGGAGTTTTCCAAACTACCTGGAGCTCTCCCCACAGGAATTTGGAATTTGAGGTTGATTAGGCCTCATTCCTTTCTCAAATGAGAAAAAATATTTCGGGTGGAAGCTCTTCCAATGATTCCCTCAGTGTATAAAGCCAACCAAAAAAGTTTTGGTCTGTTTTCAGATAGGATTATCGGTAATATTGGTTATCTAGGCTAATTAGCTAGAAGGGGAACTATCCAGATAGTATTTAAGTATATAGTTACTACTAATAAAACCATATTGCTAAAGGGATACAGACTTTTAGAGATTTATCTGAGGACACTGGATCTTATGTTATCCTAGTGATACCTTGTAATTCTAATTTCTATAATTCTGTGATCTCAATGAGAAGAAATACACAATGTTGGCAATTCTGGACTAGTAGAAAGAAAAAGGTCCCCAGAATTAGTACAAATTCTACAACTGACTTTCTTCCTTGGTATTTATTAATTTTCCATACTTCATCATGTGTAAAATTTGAATAGTGTTTGTCCTCTTAAATGCCATAAATAAAAGTATCTTGAGATTATGAAGAGAAAGGTGACAAAAATCTATGGTTCTCTTTGTATTAAATTAAAAAAAAAAAAGAACCTTGGCAGCATACCAAGAGGAATTAGTTTCTCTAATTAAACTAGGTTGAAAATGGAATAGCTTATTTCAAGAGTCTCTATACATAGAAACATGAAAAGAAAATAAATGTAGATCCTTATGTCTTTGAATATTATGACCCATGTAGACTGTGGCTGTGGTAGAACATTCCCACTGTTGGGGAGGCTGAGGCTTAATGATTTCTTGATTTAGGGAATTTGATATTAAAATTTATTAGGTCTAAGTCTGCTCTAAGTCTGGTACCAATATTGTAAGTCTTGGGTTGGGGTGAGGGGTGGGGAAGAGATAGGGGGAAGTGGGGTTGAGATTTGTAAGGTTTACTGAAGAGGGAAAAGTAGCTCAAGTTCGAAAAATGGAGGTCAAAGATTTGTACTGATCTACATTTCCAGCCTATGTGAGATAGGATGATCCTATCTTTAAAGACACACACACACACACATTATGTGTATCTATACATATGCATATATATCTTAATGTTTTATACATTGAAATTAACTTATTTCTCAGTAATAGCATCAATAACCTAATTTATTTCTTGGATGAAATAATCATAGAAAGGGATCATTTGAAAAGTCAATTAAAATAATTTCATTCTAAACTTAAATTTCTTCATCTTGTTTCTAAAGACTCTCCCTGACTTTAAGTGATTCTTACCTATACCTTTTGGTGTTCTGTTAGACTCAGACATTAAATATCTCTACAAGTTTTTGTGGTTTTTAAAATTAATTAATTAATTTTTAGTTTTCAACATTTACTTACATAATTTTTAAATTTTCTCCACCTCCCTCCCTTATCCCCTCTCCATATACATTCTTATTTTCACATTAGTCATATTGTACATAAGAATTAAAATGGAAGAAACAATGAGAAAGAAAAAAAACAATAAAGGGAGAAAATAGTATGCTTTGATCTATATGCAGACTCCACATTTCTTTCTCTGAATGCAGATGGCAATTTCCATCATAAGTCCTTTTGGAGTTATTTTAGTTCCTTGCATTGCTGGAAAGAGCTAAGTCTATCAAAGTCAGTCATTGTACAACATGGCTATTAAAATATCTCTACAAGTTTAAAGTGATATGGGTTTTCAGTTCCTTCTAACTACCATAACCTTGGTGTTGAATAACACCATAGTTGTTCCATCTTAGAAAATGAATAGTAGCCTTTATCTTCTGTCTATAGCCTAGACCCACTTGAGAAAGAATTGACAGACTAAACAGGTCCTTTGGAAAGATTTCTTAATCATTAAATAGTTGTCTCTTTTTCTATTTTGTTCATTAAATCTGACAGAATCACAACCCAGAGTGGTATGTCTGCCATTCACTTGGTCTTATGTGAATCAGTTAGGAATTTGAAATAAGGTACACAAATATCCAGTTAGACATCCATGCAAGCAGATCTCTATCCTGTGATTTTAAGAGATATAGGAAATATGTCCGAAAATATCAGTCTCAGTGACTGTTATTCCATCATGAAAACTTCATTACTTTCTTTCTTGAAGAGTAATAGGATCATTAAAATGTTATTAATGGGAGTGTGTAGGAGCCAGTTCAACTGACTCAGATGAGATGATTGTTAAAATTTTGTTGCAAAGATTTACACCATAGGAATCAGCAAACAACTCAAAACTTGACTTGTTAATTTCTAGATTTAAGAAAATGATGGAGAAACTGATTCACTAATGATGATTAAATTTTAAATGTGTTCTAGGTACATTTTTTCAATTGTTATTAAACATTTAACAGCACATTTGTGGTTATAAAATTCAAGAATCCCTTATTAAAATCCAAATATGCCCAATAAGGGAAAAATAAGCAACTGTAGTTAGCTTGATTATTTACTAAGTAGGTGGTAGTATATCCTTGTGGAAATCATACACAGGGTAAGGGTAAAAGTGGTACAGTGAGATAATGCAGGATTAAAATTGGGACAGAATATAAAATTTGGGGAAGATATTTGCCACGACTAACAAATAAATGCTTGGAGTTGTGTTTAAAATGTTAATACACTTAACTCAAATTGGATAACACAATCAGTACTAAATAACTATGGCATCTAAAAAAAGTAGCAAAGGAGCCTCTTTCAATTGGGAAGGTAGACAGAGTCACATGTAGAAGTTATGGGTATGTTTATTATAAAGAATAGAAAACTAAACCTGAAGAAAAATTTTAAAAGGGGGAAAGGGCCCATGTATACATAAAATACCTACTGCCACTCTTTTTCTTGTGTTTAAAATGGAAATTATGAGAGTGCTTCTCAATTGGACAATGGTCCCAAAAAAATAATATGTGAATGGAATGGAAGATATTCTTGTGTTATTAAGAGATAGTTTCAGAGAAATCTGAGAAGACTTATATAACTGATAAAGAATGAAGAGAGCAGAACCAGGAGAACAAGTAATCACAAAATTGTAAAGTAAAATAGCTTTGAAAGATTTAAGAACTCAAAAAAATTAATTATTGATGACAATTTCAGAGTATGAAAAGGAACTATGCTATTTGCCTGCTGCCAGAGAGGTGATGAAATTAAGAGATGCAGAATGTTAGTTTTAGACATGGCCAATGTGGACATTTGTTTTGACTGACCAAATATATTTGTTATAGTGTTTTTCCTTTTTTTGTTTGTTTTCATGGGGGGGGGGAATAGAAAATATATTTTCCTTAAAAACAAAATAAAATAATACATATAGAATCTACATAAAAAGTGAAACAAGAGACTTGGAAACTAAGGTAGACATGGGAGCTGTCTTCAAATAACTGGAATATGTCATATGGAAAATGATTTATTATCTTTTGTTTCAGATGACAGAAATTTAATGATAGTTAATCAGAATTCAGATTCTAGATTGTAAAAGAAAGAACCATGGCTAACATATGGTAGTGAGTCCTGAGAAAAATGAAAAATCAAAATCCTTGCAACTGAAAATCATGTCTTATACTCTTCTCTCTACTAGGGACTATGAACCCTCCCCATATCATATGTGATTTGACTTATTAAAAACAAAGAGATATGCCTTGGAGAGCAGATTTTTTCTGACATTAAAATATGTACATATATAAAGTAACATCTTATAAAATCAAATTGTATTATATTATGCATTAATTAATTACATGTAAATATATACGATTATATTATAAAATTCCCCTGACACATATGACTTGACTTATCAAAAATAAACAAAAATATCAGGGTGGGCTGATTTTTCTGGTATTAAGATATATATGCATATAAAGTAGGCTCTTATAAAATTAAATTGTATTATATATATTAATTTACATGTAAATATATGTGTATTGTTTTATATATGATTTTTATATATGATTATATTATAAAATACCCCTTGTTTTGCCCTTCTTTAAGTGTATTCTAAGTGATTGGCCCTAGTTCCATCTCTAAGAACATTCTAGCAACTGGAAGTGCCCAAAACTAATTCATTGATTCAGTTCAATTCAACAAATATCTATTTGTTAAGTGCCTACTATATAAAAGGCACCAGAGAGGGTGTGATGTTAAAAAAATTGAAATAATCTCTATCCTCAAGTACCTTATATTCTACAGGCATGCTAAAAACATGTAGAGAGACAAGTAGAATATTTCACAATTTTAGAACACACAGGAAGATAAAAGAGATCTTTGTCTAAGAAGTGGCAGCTAAATCTTAAAGAAAATATTCTGATAGATAAGGGTGAAGAGACCATACATTACAAACATGGGATGCAGCTTATGTAAATTCATAAAGGGCTAGAAGTCTAATTTGTTTGAAATAAAGTCTTAAAGTATTTTCTGGATCTAGATTGTGCTTAGTTGAAAATTTTACATTTTATATTTTTGTATATTTTTTTGTTGCTGGGAAAGGGTCCAAAAAGAAAAACAGGGGAAAGTAAAGTTGAGAAAGAAGGAGAATGATCAGTGGGGCAAACTGTGAGAGAAGAAGGAAGGGGATAATATTAAGAGGACAAGTCAAAAATTTGCTCTTGAGAGGGAGTAAGCACATCTCTCAGAGGCTAAAGGAAGGAAGGGGAGCAAAGTCTTAAGGGATCTCATAGGATCATAGATTTAGAATTAAAAGAGATCTTAGAAGCCATTTATTCCTTGTTTTACAGTTGGAGAAACTGAGTCCTAGAGAAGTTAAAGCGAATTTTCCAAGATTACAAAAGTACTAAGTGGCAAATTCAGTATATGAAACTAGGTTTCCTGACTCCAAATGTAACATTCTTTTTAGTGGACTACCAATAAAGGAGCTCAAAACAGTTGTCCTTGATGTCTTCAGAAAAGTAGGAAGTGAAGGTCATCTGCTATGAGAGAAGAGGGTTGATTTGATGATATCGGATATTTGAAGACATTACAAGAAAGACAAAAAATAATATGAAATGCCCATATGAATGACATCAAAGATGCATTTGATTGTTAAAATAATGAAGTAAGGAAAAATTTCCTACCAACAAGAATAGTCTAAAAGTAGAATGGGTATCCACCTTGTGAATGGTATCTGGAAGTGGTACACCACTCATCATTAAAGATCTTCAAATGAAGACTGAAAAACCACATATTGGTATGTCACAAAAGAGATTCCTGGTCCTTTATGGTTTAAACTAAAAAATTTCTATGATCTCTTCAAATTGAGATTCTACGAATATTGGCATTCTATAGGATCCCTTTCCCCAATTTCCACTCATATAAATCTGTTTATTACTAATTCCCATACTAGTCAACAAATCTGACCCCTTTCCTAACAGAAGAGAACATAGCTTCAGCCTATGTACTACTAATCTATATACCTGCTTAACTTTATGATAATGATCTAAAAATGTATTGGTCATATCCCTGAAATGAAAATATAGGAGGGAACAGGCAGAGAATATAGCTCTCAGCCTAATATCCCACTTTAAACAACACTCATAATTGATCAATGACTGTAGATGCATAATATACTTAAATTAGAGCTAGTTTGGGCTATATTATACAGGAGCCAAAGTTACCTTTGCAACGATAGCCACTTTAACATAAAGACATCAGACATCTTATTTTATATCAGAGGTGAATGGTGTGCAGAATTTTTAAAAAGTATTTTGAAAGCACATAGAGTTTAATGAGGAAGTTTTCCAGAAATAAAATAAAAAAGTAGAGCATCAAAGCACAAGTCTCCAAAGAGGTACTCATATAGCTCATCAACTATTATACAATTTCGGCAGGAACTAAAATGGCATTTTAGTGTTGCTAGTGCTTTAGCTTCAAAAAATTATATATCTTAAAGTATCTGAGTATATTCATCAATCAGATTCTAAAACTTGAATAAAATTGAGAGTAAATGCTGTTATAAATGAAAATCTGTGTGCTCTGTCTAGGGAATAAACCACACTTGTTGAGGATCCAGGAAGTCTCATGATCTTTATTTCACATTTATTCTGTAACGAATAAATGGTTAGCCTCCCAAAAAGGACTACAAAGGATCAGACAAAGGCAAGCCCTTTTTATGCCCCTTTCATTTGACTTTCCCACTGTTCCTCCCTTCAGAGCTGGGATTGACTTCAGCTCTTTTGGGTTACAACTCTACCAACCTTCCCATTAAGCACACAAGTTAATGAAAAGTCAATGACCATACCCCAAGTCGTCCAAGTCAGCTTGGCTTAGGCCCCTCTTTACAGATTTATGCCTTCCTGCATGTAAACCACCCATTTTCCTTATAGAATCTGTGGAAACCAAACTATCAGCATTTCTCACAATTTCCCCCATTTTCTCTTTAACAGAAATTTGATTTCCAGACCTTTTAAGCTCCTCCTTACTCAAACTGTTTCAACATCAGCTCTATTTCTATGCAACAGTTTGAAAGGTTCAGCTTGTCTACTATACCTTAAGAACATGTTCACTATGTAAATGGAAGTCCTGTAACCCTGACTCCCACTTCCCCTTTAGGTAAGATCAATGCATTGACAAATTAAAGGGGGAAGTCCCCTTTATCAGTACAGATACATAGACCCAAAAGAAAATAATAACACTCAATTATCCCTTCAATGTCCAGAAGTCTTTTCTCACACAACTGTCTGGAAGGGACACTATCTCACTGATGTTGCCACTTGAACAAACTGAGGGGTAAAGTCCCCTCTCCCCCTACATGAAGCTTCCAGTAGCCCCAGCAGGGCACCCCACAAACCCCCAGGAATGAAATCATTTCCAGCACCTCCCCTTTCTGGGACACATAGCAGTCTAAGCTGTGTTCCCCACATGATCCAAGGGGTGAAATGACTACCAGCACTATCGCCACACCAGGGTTCATGGTTCCTGGCAGCCTGTACTTAGGCCACTCCACAAGACTCTCCCAGGGATAGTACTGGGAGTCATTATGCCTTTATTCATGTAAATACCCACTGTCACTGTGGAATCTGTGGAAACCAAATTGCCAGCATTTCTCACAATGCTGACATCAGTTAAACTAAAGTATTTTAAAAAGACTTTGACCAAAATATCAGCAAAACCTAACTGATGTTAACCTATTACCACAATGAAGACAACAAACACAGAAACTTAGCCAGTCAAAATGAAGCTGAGAGACAAGGTAGTAGCAAGAGTGATATAGAAAACAAATTCTTTTGTAACACCTTATAAAAGTAGTATGGGAGATTTCGAGTGTCAAAAAAATCAAAAAGTGGGGGGTTAGGGGGAGGGGAGTCAAGATGGCAGAATAGAAACAGCACCTCCACGGGGCTCCGGCTCCCACCACCTCCAATTCATGTAAAAAGTGACTCTGAACAAACTTTGGATCCACAGAACCCACAAAATGACACAGAGAAGCTAACCTCCCACTGAGGACAGCCTGGCAGGCTGGCAGGAATCAGCCAACACAGTGCTCTGGGAGCCGACACCAGCCTCACCTGAGCCAGAGGTTTTACCCCAGGACGGGCCTGACCAACCAACAGCAGGAGGGACTCTAGATCACCAGCAGCTGTGGTGGTCCAGAATCATCAAAACATAGATGCCAAGGACAAAGTGAGAGGTCATTGCAGTGTGGACTTTGGGACCCAGTAGTTGGGAGTGCATGGGCCTCTTCCCCTGGGGAGAGAAGCTGCTGAGGCGCTGTGGCGCAGCCGCTGCCATGTGGCAGCTTCAGCTCCTGGCCTGCAGAGTGTAGGGGGACCAAGCGACCAGTCTGAGGGGTAATTGCTCTTGCTTTAACCTTCTTGGATCAGAATTGCAGTCTAGGGTGGAGGTCCTGGGTTGTGTGTCCAGCTTGCCAGAGGATATGAAGATCTCAGAGAGGGGACCCATCTAATACCTCTGGCACCTGAGAAAACCCCAGCATTTGGAATGAAGTTCCCCTGTCTCGTGGCAGAGTACTACTGTGGCAAAAAACCCAGGGGTCAAGTGACTAAGGGGTGACATGCCAAGCAAAAGAAACAAAGCAGATAGAAGATTCCAACATTAGACTCCTATTTTTGGGACAAAAAGGAGCAAAGCATGGAAGAGGAGGAAGACAGTGAAGTCAGAACTCCTGCACCAAAAGCTTCCAAGAAAAATACATGCTGGTTGCATGCCATAGAGGAGCTTAAGAAGCAGATATGAGAAGTGGAGGAAAAATTGGGAAGAGAAATGAGAACAATACAAGAAAATTATGAAATGAAAGTCAACAGCCTGACTGAGGAAAATAGCACCTTAAAAAATAGACTAACTCAAATGGCTAAAGAGGCTCCAAAAGGCAATGAGGAGAAGAATTCCTTAAAAAGCCAAATTTGCCAGATGGAAAAAGAATCTCAAAAGCTCACTGAAGAGAATCATTCCTTCAGAATTAGATTGGAGCAAATGGAAGCTAATGGCTTTATGAGAAATCAAGATGCTGTTAAACAGATCCAAAAAAATGAAAGAATAGAAGGCAATGTGAAATATCTCATGGGAAAAACCACTGACCTGGAAAATAAATCCAGGAGAGATAATTTAAAAATTATTGGACTATCTGAAAGCCATGATCAAAGAAAGAACCTAGAAATCATCCTCCAGGAGGTTCTCAAAGAAAACCACCCTGATGTTTTAGAACCAGGGGCAAAATAGAGGTTGAAAGAATCCACCAATCATCTCCTGAAAAAGATCCCAAAAAGAAAACTCCTAGGAATATTATAGCCAGGTTCCAAAATTCCCGGATGAAGGAGAATATTACAAGTAGCCAGGAAGAAACATTTGAATATTGTGGAAATACAATCAGGACAACACAAGATCTGGCAGCTTCTACTTTGAAGGATCAAAGGGCTTAGAATATGATATTCTGGAGGTAAAAGGAGCTGGGATTAAAACTAAGAATCACCTACCCAGCAAAACTGAGTATCATGTTTCAGGGGAAAATATGATTATTCAGTGGAATAAAGGCCTTTCAAGCATTCTTTTTTTTTTTTAAGCAATCGGGGTTAAGTAACTTGCTCAAGGTTACACAGCCAGTTATTTCTGGGTGTGGTGCTGAGTGTCTGAGCCCGGGATTCGATCTCCAGGTCGTCCCAACACTGGAGCCGGTACTCTTACTAGCTGAGCCACCTGGCCGCCCCTCAAGCATTCTTGCTGAAAAAAAAAAACAGCAGAGTTGAATAGAAAATTTGACATTCAGATACAAGAAGCAAAAGAAGCATGAGAAGGTAAACAGGGAAAAGAAATCGTAAGGAAATAATCAAAGTTTTACTATTAATATTCCTACATGGAAAAATAAAAATTGTAACTGATGAAACTTTTCTCACCATGAAAATAGTTGAAGGGAATAAATAAATAAATAAATAAATAAATAAATAAATATATACATATATATGTATATATATGTGTGTGTGTGTATATATATATATATATATATATATATATATATACACAGTGCCATTGGATAAAAGAGTACAGGTTTCAGGGGAAAAAAAGATCTTTCAGAAGATTGGAAAGGTGGGAGAGGGGTAAGTTATGAAGGGCATCAAATCCCAAATAGAACATTTCATATTTGGTCCTAGAGGCAATAAGAAACTACTGCAGTTTACTGAGTTAAGGGGTTATTCAGACCTATCACTTTAGTGACTAAGTGGAGGATGAATTGTAGTACAAAGACTTGAGGCAGGCAGACCCATCAGCAGGCTATTGAGGTAATCAAGATGTAAGGTGATGAAGGCCCACAACCAGAGTGGTTACAGTGTCAGAGGAGAGGAGGAGATATATTTGATTTGCCTGAGGCCATAAAATTTTCACTTCGACCCCCCTCTGTTACTAGCCTAGCCCTCCTTTGTCCAGCTACCTCCCACACTAAATCTCTCATCAGTGGAGTCTGACCTCATTTGACTCCTCCTGATGACCCTCCCCAAAGATTCCTTCTACAACCTTTCTATATATGACCCCATCTTGCCTCCACGAGGTGTGAGTGCCAGAAAATCATCTAGTGCAGATTTACTCTGTCAGATTATTCTGGTCCACTTGTCCAATACAAATGTCATGGATATTTAAGGCTCCTTAAGAGTCTACCCATTAAGGACAACTTTTAATAAACTTTGCTTTTCTTTAGCTGAGCCTTATGTCAGAAGACTCAGACATTTACTAGCTCTAAGACTTCATGAGTCACTTAATCTCTTTCCGCCCATTTCCATTTAAATTGACCCACACACTTTGAAGTTTAATTTGCCTTATTAACGTTTTTCCCCATCATTTCTTAAGTCTAGATAATTTACAAAATAATTAATCAGGTCCTGAATTGAAAAAAAATTACTTATTTCTGAGGTGTAAATGCTTGCATTGAAAAAAAATTAGCAACTATTTTTGGAATGCTAGTACAAACTGACTCTAGCTCATCCCTGGAAGAGACTCAAAGAGAAATACCAAAGGATACAAAATTGGATGAATCTCATCCAACTGAAATGAAAGTTTTTCACTACTGGTCAAAACGTGCTGTCGATTGGTTACATTCTCTCTTATTTCTTGCTGAATATTGTCCCTTCAAGTATTCCTTCACTCTTTTTCATCTTCAATCTATTCTCTACTGGATTCTTCTTGTGGTTATATGGGAAGTTCAGGGAGAATTAGCACCTCTGCTACTGGTATGAGGGCCTGCCAAGGTCTTTTCAAGGCTGCTCATCCACCTTTGGTGTCCACCTGACACCCGATTCTTACCTGTGTTCCAAGCTGCAGCATGTGTAGCAGTAAACTGTCTTGGCAGATTGGCAGATTAAGGGTAACTGACAGACCTCAAAGCCTCAGTGAGTTAGGGAGTATCTACTCCAAAGCATCTGAAGACTTACCCTGGTAGAATAGGCAAATTAGAACCATTTGTTCCAACAGCAAGCAGGTGATACAGAATGCTTAAAAGTTTGGTCATACACAAGATGCCAAGGTCATCTGCTGTATCTCAAGCCTTTTCTAGTTATTCCAACTTTTGTCTTGCCATTAGACTTTGAGGATTCTGGAAGAGATTAAGGCTGATGACTTCATGCAGCTCCACCTCACTTAAATACAATTCATGCATGAGTCAAGAAATCAACCTGTGATTTTTCTCCACTGTCTGCAAAAATGTTCAGGTCTCACCTGTCTTTAAAATTCTTTCACTAGACCTTGTCCCCTCTCAAGCCATTATCCTATAATTTACATTCATCTCACTGCCAAGATTAGAAAGATTAATTTCTACTTCCTCAGCACCCACTCTTTTCAACTCCTTGAACCTCTAACTTCTAGACCCAGTGTTCCTCTGACACTGCTTTCTCAAAGATTACCAATCTCTTTCTGCCCTTTTTTCTCTCCCCCTTTCATGGGCTTATTTTCTTCACACAAATGACTTCCAAATCTATTTATATACTCTTCCTTTACATGACCACTCCTTTAGTTCATGTCTTCAGCTCCTTTCAGTAGACTATTATTATTGCCTAATTGGTCTTCCCCTGACTCCAATCTTTTGCCTCTGCAATTCCTGCTCCATAGAGCTGCAAAGCAGTTTTCTTAAACCCCAGCTCTTGTACTCAAAAATTTTCAGGGGTGCCCTGACTTTTGAATAAAATACATATTTCTAACTAATAAACCAACCTATTTCTTGTTCTCCATGCTTAGTCTTCCAACTCTCATCTCTTCACCTTCAAATAAGTAGCATGGCCCTTACCTGTGCCTGAAACACTATTCCTCCCTCATTTCTCCCACTTAAAAGGCTCAGTAAACTCCTTTGTCACCTCCTTCCTCAAGCTTTTATGGATACTTCCTCCCCCCTACTCCCCCTTTACTACTGCTTTATCCTTCTTGGAATCATCTCATCCCTTATTCGAAACCACTTAAACTTCTTGAAGGCAAGAAGTTTCACTTTTGCCTTCATATCAGAGTGGCATTTATAATTATTGAATTATTCAACTCTATTGATGGAGGGGTTAATTAAAACAGCCCATCTAAACCCCTAATTGCCATTTAGGGCTGCCAACTAATGCAGATAACACTGATTATACACTAAGCAAGGAGCTGAAACAGAAATCTCTGACCTCTATGATTGATCAGGTATATTTCATAAGCTGACACCTCACCTTCCAACCCTCCTCTCAAACCTCAACACCAACAGTGATTCCATGTCAATCACAAAAAGACCATTTAAGTTCCTGATCATCTCAGAAAGTTAAGCTTTCTGGGTTTATCCCTGTTAGTGCTCACCTATCTGTAATCACCTCTGGGCTATTCTGGATATGTGGGATTAGAGCTCATATAATCCTGGAAACAGAGAAGAGATAAAGCAAACACCAACCCTTCCAGGATATTGCTTGTCTGGAAAGCTACATTTAGAAAAGGTATCTCTAGCTAAACCTTCTAAAACTTTTCTCTTCCCAGAAAGCATAATGTTAAAACGTACCCTCAAATTCTCATAAATATGGCAGGTTCTAATAAATTTGACCCCTTCCAACTCATAATGACACCCTTCATTTATAGAGATATAGGGAAAAGATTTAAAAGAAAAAGATTTAACCTCACAAAACTATGTAAAATAGTGAATTTTATTTTTTCATAGAGCATCTGCCTGTGGTTTATATTTTTCTTTAGCAAATAAACTGTGATCACATTTTACCATTTTATGTAGTTAATTTTAAAGGACTCAGCATAGCCCCCTAATTTTTTTAATGTCTGGTAAAAATATAATTTTAAAAAGAAATTCTTTGACAAGGTACAAAGTGCATTAGTTTATGAATTCCAATTACAACAACAGTGGTTGATGTGGTCTATTCTTAAAATGTGGCACATAGCCTATGGTTGGAATTGTACCTAAATCAGAAATTTTACACTTCATCCGAGATTGTGTGTGTGTTTGTGTGTAATAACTACATCACTGTAAAGCAATAAGGTATGAAGAATGCAGTTCTTGGTTAACTTATAAAAAAGTAAGTTAACCTACCAAAGAAGAGGAAAAGTCTGTAGTACTAAGTTCCAAATATTCCAATGATCCAAGACAATCCCAAAGACTACTGATAAAGCACACTATCAGCCTCCAGAGAAATAACTGATAGTTTGAATACAGACTTAAGTATGCTATTTTTCACTTTCTTTCATTTGAGTCTTCTACAAAATGATTAGCATGTAGATGTCTTACATAACTGCACACATAGAAGCTCTATCTAGTTGCTTACAGTCTCAGGGCTGAAGAAGGGGAGGGAGGGATAGAATTTAGAACTCAAAACTCTAAATAAAAATGTTGAAAAATTTAAAAAGACAACTTAGAAAAATAATTTTACAAAGTATTTATTAAATTAAGGATCTGATGTTACTATCAAAAACCCTTTATTTAAACAAGATAGGCCAAGTTGGAACTCAAGTTCTTTTAGGTAACACTATAAGGTAAAAGAGATTTTCATCAAAAGTCCATTTGATAGTACCCTTGCCTTCTCATAAAATATACTCAAAACAATCTATAAATACCCCAATTGGTAGTGACATAAATATATCTATATGGCTTTTATTAATATTAAGAATAACTTGAATTCAAGTTGAAATAGAACTACATGGACAAAATTCTTTGGAAAATAAAGGAATTATGCATAGAAATAATTTTGGAGTATGACAACACCCTGGACCAAGTTAAAAAAAAAAACAACTTCTTTTAATTAGTATTGCAAGTCTCTTAAAACAATTTTTTTAATATGCATAGTTATCATCACATAGATTTGAGTCCATTAAAGTGAGCATATTTAGTTGACTTAAATCTGAGCTCATCTGGTAACTTAGAAAAAAAATTCGACAAATATTGCATTAATAAGTATTTTATATATAGAAATGATTGCCATTCCTTTATAAAATTAACTAGTTACACATTATTATAAGGGCTTAACATTCATTTTAATACAACTGACTTATTAATAAAGCCTTATTGCATTTTCCCTCCTCACTCATATCACGGTATTTAATGTCAGATCTCCCTTTTAACTAAGCAAATATGCCAAAGCAAGCAAAAAACGAAAACATTTATGTGTAAGACAATTAACATAACTGAAATTTAAGTATAAACCACCCTGTCATTTATTTTGAAGCCTCTATTTCTTCCATCTTCTATTATTAGTAGTTTTCCATCTCATTAAGTTGGAGAATTACAGATCATCTGGAGATTTCAGTGGTAGAGGAAACAAATGGTTGGCCCAATGCGTCTCTTAATTCGGGAAGATATATCTTATTCTACTGGCAGTGGCCAACCTTTCGGACACGTTCCTGACTTTAAGGTAACTGTAAACTCCTTTGAAGAAAAGCAGGATACCAATCAAAAGGAATATCCACCACAGCCAGTACTGTCCATTGAAGAACCCCGTAAAGTAATCAGAGAAGCGGACGATGAGGACCCACTTGGTCAAGGAGAGGCCAAACCCACAGAGCGCACCGTACCTCCCTGCTACCGAGCTGCTGATGCAGAAGTATAAGCAAAAGCCAACCCAATTGAAGATGAAGGACATGAAGAAGGCCACCATGAAGATGCCGTCGTTGCCCACTCGCACCTGGTCACGGTCCGCCGAGGCGGCGGCGTCCTCTCCGAAAGGAAAGGCGTCCTCTCTCTGGGTGGGCTCCCCGGAGGCCACGGCGCTGGTGGCCAGGGCCGTCTCTTTGGCCCTCTCCGCTTCTTCGTAGGTGGGAAGGGACGTGGCCACGCTGTAGGGGGGCGGCACCGGGAAGGGCTCGCACGGGCCTTCAGCTTCCGAGGTGGTCTCGGCCTCCGCGGGCATCGGGTCGTAGGGTGGAGGGGAGGGACTCCATTCCGTGAATGCCAGTCCGGGGGCAGGAGGCGAAGTCGGCAGCGTCGGAGGGGCCGTGGACGTGGGTGGCTGATCCACGGCAGTGGACTCCCGGTCACTCTCTTCGTTGTGAAGCACTTGGTAGCGGCTGATGGCGGAATGGCGAAGGTCCATGCTTCCCAGCCCGGGAGGCTCCGCGGGAGGTGCCTTCCCGCGGGGCGCTCGGCGCCTGTTACACCTCGGCCACCTCACGCCTCTCTGCACCCTCCTGCCTCGTGGGCGCCTCCTGCCTCGTGGGCGCCTCCTGCCCACCTCCCCCTCGCGGCTCCCCTTCCGCCTCTGTGGATGCTGCTGCCGCCGCCGCGTGACAGAGACGCCTCATCCCCCACCGCCGCAGGCTCCACGGAATCCTCCGCGCGTGCCCTCGCTTCGCGCTCTCTTGAACCACTAGGCCGTCACGTGAGAGCGCCTTTGTCCAGGGGAGTGCTGGGGCCCAGGCGGCGCTCCCTCCGCCTTCCTGGGAGGGTAACCAGAACTACTTAGTGCAGCCCTCGGAAGCTGAACGTCTTGATAACAATGCATGATGGCAGAGTGGATGTGTAAGGACGCTTCTCAGATAATTTCATTTTAAATAAGTTACCTCCTGTTCTGTGCGTGTGTTTTTAAAATAAATTTTAAAACGTACAATATATATGGTGAGGCTTGGTGTAGAACACATATTCTTAACCTTTTTGTATGTTTCAGGGACTCCTTTGGAAGATTTTGAAACCCATGGATCCCTTCTTAGAATAATAACTGGAAATTCATAAAATACTTAAGAATTCAAAGGAACCCAATTATTCTGAAATACAGGTATCTTTAAAAAAAATCCAAGATTAAGACCTGGCATAGACCAATGTTCCCAATAAGGCACAAAACCATCCAATCCAACTTCTTAATTTTACTTTTGAGGAAGCTGAGAACCAGGAAGGTTAAGTGACTTGCAGCTAGGTCACCAAGATTAGATTCTAAGCTCTTAAGAGGATGGATTTGAACCCTTAGTCCTCTGAAAAAAGCCAGTGCATTCTTGATAGTACCTGTACCTGTGTTCTCCAAGACCACAAACTGGCTAGCTGATCTGGAAGAAGTCACTTTCCTATTCACCATCCTCCCTTTATAAAAGGAGAAAGTTGGATCATGCAGTCTCTAAGGTACCTTGCAACTCAAAAAGCCTATGACAGATTTTTCCAATATTTTGTTCTTGACTAAACCTAAGATTTCTTGAAAGTAGAGGTTTGACTTTTTGTATCAGTATCCCCAGAACCTAGGACATAACCCTGACATATGACAGGTTTTTAATAAATGCTTTGGGGTCAGTTGATTGATTGACAGATTAAGGATTCTCCTTGTATTGCAGTATAGTTTAGTGGAAAGAAAAACCTTGAATTTTAGTCAAAAGATGCAAAATATGTCTAGCCCTACCCTGTCACATTGATCTGTGTGACTTTGGACAAGTTACATATTAAAAACAACAAAGCTGACATTTAGCTAAATTTTGCAAAGTATTTTTACCAATGTTACCTTATTTCATCTTTAAAACAACACTTTTAAGCAAGAACTATTATCTCTATTTTATAAACGAGGAAACCCTGGTTTTGATGTTCAGTTAAGTCACTTGAGGTTACACGATTGTCATCACTCTGGGCCCTTTTTCTTCTTACAAATGAATGTAATAGTAATAAAACTACCAACCTCAGAATTCAGAGGGAAGTACTTTGTAACCTATTGTTAAATTGATTAAAAATAAGTATCTCTCTTCAAGGACCTTAAAGTATAATTAGGCAGAAAAGACATACACAGGGAAAGTTATAAAATAATACAATCATTATTTAACAATGCTAGACATGTAGTGGACATGAGCAATTGTCAAATGATTTGGAAAAAAGAAAGAGATATTGGAGGCAGGGAGATTAGTGAAGAGACTATTAACCACAATCTAGGCACATGCCACACCAGTTTTCTTGGAACTGTACTGCCAAAAACCCGGAAACACCCCAAGGTTCATTTGTTTCACTGAGCTTTATTTTGTTTGTTAATAGGCACTGAATTTTAAAAAAGAAATAGAAGATTTTAGTACAAGAGTTCTGTCAAAGTTTTGTTTAAACTTCAGAGTTTTACCACCCTGGAAAAATTTGAGAACCACTGTATCAGATTATCTAAGATTTGACAGTAAGAATTTAAAGAATTCAAGGGATGGGTGCAAGAATGATACCTTAGAACTGTTCACTATATTAGGCAAGTTGTCTAAGAAATCATTGATGAATTTGTAAGTGCAATTTATTCATTTTAGTGAGGCTAGAAGCTAAATTACATCACGTTATAAAGAATAAATGGGTAGAACTAGAAAATGTGGTTAGTGTAGATGTACAACACATGTTTGTGAAGTCTGGTAGTGAAATGGAAAGAGTAAAATAAGTATCTTGAGAGATAACATCATATGTAGTGTTTTTCAGACTGGAAGAAGGCTTGAAGGCAAAGAAAAGGATCTTGTGGAATAGGAAAAGATTAATTATGATTAGGGGATGATTGAGGAGGAAAGGATGGTGGGATCAATTCAATTAAGCAACATTTACTGAGTGCTTATCATACTCAAGGCATGATTCTATCAGGTAATACAAGGATTAATAAATCATGGCCCCTCCCTTCAATCAAGTTTATAATCTATAGAGACTGAGTCCTTTAGGAGAGGCCAGAGATGGGAGAGAATGAAACATAGCATTATTGGTGGTACACATTCACTGATGTCAGGAAGAGTGACAATCCTCATCTGTAAACTGGGTATGTGTGAATGTTTCTGACCAGATTACCTGAGTTGTTTTATCACTCTAAATCATGATCCTATGATCTCTCAATTTTATATATTTGTCAAGAATAGAGTCTAAGGTAGCATTTGTGGTTTGTAGAAAAAAAGTTACTCTTTGGAACAATGGTGTGCTAGAGAATCATATGTAAAGGATAAAATAATTGGTAAGTGAAGAGGTTTAGGGTTTAGGGGTGCTTTGGACCCCAAAATACCACTAGGCTGGGTCCTGCCAAATGAATTCAACTCGAGTCTTCTCTCAGCCAAAGAAAAGCAAAGTTTATTAAAAGTTTGCTTGTATTAGACACAAAGTAAGTCTGTGCTAGGTCATTTTATGGCACTCTCATACCACATGGAGGGAAGATGGAATCTTATATACAGAAAGGTTGTGGAAGGAATCTAGGGGTGATCTAGAGGAGGAGTTTGGGGAGGATCTTCAGGAGTTAGTTGAGGTCAATGAGTGGGTGGGAAGTTGCTGGAGGCTACCTGGAGACTACAGACAATGGTGGGCTAGGCCAGTTCAAGGATGGATTGATATTTTGATAGGTTCAAGGGTGGGAAGTCTAGTAACAGAGGTTTGGGCCCAGCCATAATGTAAGGCTTATGGCCTCAATCCAATGGGAAGATTTAATCAGAATTCAAGGGGGTTCCCAGAGCCTGTGCCTCAAGGACTCAAGGAGAGCTCAAGGGAGCTCCCAGAGCATACACCTCATCAGGAAGCATTGTCGAGAAACTACATTGGATGAACTTAGAGGATCAAATTTATATAGCTCAATGATTTGCTAAAGTATCATTAGAGTAGGAGGAGACTAGAGATAACCTAATTTCAAATTGTCTTCTTCCTATAAAAAACAATAATAAAAGTTGGGATATGTACCATAGAACTCCAGTGGAATCTGGAATGTTAGTGAAGGAAGAATTGAATGACTTACTTACTCTGGAATTCTTATGGGAAATCCAATGTTGTCAGAGGGCAAATAATTGATAGACACTGAGCAATGAGAAATCCTAATAAAGGTAAACAGATAGTTTAATGAGTGTGGGAGTGGAAGGGGTACCAAGTAAAAAGGAGATGGTCAGAGATGGGGTACAGCAAATTGATCGTAGAGGTAAAATGTAACTGATAAAGTCTTCTATGGTGTGGCTCTAGTGATAACTAACATATGGAATGGAGATGCAGAAAAATGTAAGAAGGATAAAAGTGTTTGCATCAGGCATTCAGATGGGTCATCAGTATGGAGGCCTATCACTCAGGATAGTAGCAGGAGATGGGGAATGGGTTAAGAGAGGAATGACAAGGTGCTGAAGTTATCAAGAAAAGTGTCTTTGCTTTTTGTGGTAACAAATAATTTGAAAGAGTGAGCACCTATTTTAGGAGAAGGTTTATATGAATTTTCTAATGGAATATTATTGCAAGGTAAAAAAAATGGATATGAGTAATTCAGAAAAATCTAAGAATTATAGAGGAGTCAAGTGGTTGTTTTGGAGGAGAGAGAGAATGATGCTAACCTTGAAGGGAAAGTGATGCCTTTATTCCAGAATTTGTCATAAAGAAGGAAAGGAAATCTGGACATAGTATGACATGTCCCCTAGATTATGGGAAAGCATATTTCAAAGAGTTGAGAGGTGAGATAGGATGAATTTCAGGGAGCAAAATGCTTCAGGAGAAGTCAGACAAATAGGGACGGGAGATGTTCAAAAATGAAGTTCTGAAAACACAGAGGAAAAATAGAATATGTCTAAAGAAACCAATGGATACACCAGGAATTTATCAGCCAACTTATATGTTAAAAAGAAAGGTACAGAAATGGAAGCAAGCCCCAGTACCAAAGATGGATATAAGAGTATTAACACAGTTCTGAAATTATAACATCAGGACATTTAAGGCTCAGAATGAACTGAGGCTGGCAAAGTAAGCCAAGGGCAACAAAAAGAGTAGATTTTTGGAGCTATATTGTAAGAAAAAAAATGAGAAAGAAGTGGCAGAACTTTTGCTTAGAGTGGATGGGACAAAGGTAACATAAGAAGAAGTAGATATAGTCAATTCTTTTTGTTTCTCTGTTGAAAGAAAATGTTCTTTGTACTGGAAATCATGGAATAAAAATGACTAAGTTAATTCCTAAGATAAATAAGGAGATAAGAAGATAGCAAGTAGGTGCTCTTGATAAATTAAAATCACCTGGCCTAGATGAAGATATCCTTAATTCCTAAAAGAACTGGCAGATGTAATTACTGAGTCACTGTCATTGGTATTTGAAAGATAGTGGAAAATTGGAGAGGTACCACACTATCGATTTTCAAAAGAGGAAAGAATAATCTGCCAACGAACTTGACTTCTGTTACTGGAGAGGTTCATAATTGGATCATTGAAGAGGTGGTAAACATTTAGTGATTACAAAGAGCCAGTATGGCTTCACTGAAAACAAGACATGCTAGACAAATTTAATTTCTTTAAAAAAAAAAAAGGATTACTAAACTAATAGAAGAAGGGAATACTATTGATAGATTTTGCCAAGATTTTAGAAAAAAACTTTTGATAAAATATCTCATTCTAGTGGAGATTTATAGAGAAATATGGATTCGACAGTACAATCTGATGGAATCAAAACTGGTTGGCTGGCCAGACTGAAAGGGTAGCTGTTAATGATTCAGTTTCAAAGTGACAGGAGGACTCCAGTACTCCAAAAATCTGTCATTAGCATTTTTTGTCAGAAACTTTGATAAAAGTATAGATGTTATACTCATAAAATTTTCAGCCCAAACTAGGAAGGCTATTGCACACACTGAACGATAGTAAGGATACAAAGCTTCTTGACAACTAGGTCACTGGGCAGAATCTATTAAGAGGAAATTCAGTCGGAATAAATGTAAAGTCTTACACTTAGAAGCAAAAATCAATTTCACAAGAAAAAGTGGGGAAGGTGGTCAGCTGCTGTTCTGAAAGAGATCTAGGTTTTTTCACACTGCAATTCAACATAACTCAGTATATGTGATATGGTAACCCTTTATGGAACCTGAGAAAATAAAATGTTGGTCTGGATCAATTGTGTTTGGCTTTTTATAACTGACATCACTCGATGCTTAAAATTTTATAAATGATAAATGAAAATCATGCAAGGACCCCCATTCTCATACATACATTATTATAAAACTGGTACCAATGAGACAAATGACCTTATGCAGGCAAAGGGAAATGTTTTATTTTGCTTCAGAACAGAGAGTTTCCTCCCTTAGAATAATTTAAACTCAAAAGAATCTTCAGATATTCAATTAATAAACTTCAGTAATAAAAGCTAAAATAGTACATCAAAGTTTGCAGAGTTCTTACATGTTATCTCATTTGATGGTCATGAACCTTGTGAGGTACATGCTGTTACTTATTGTTAGGCTTTTACAAATGATAAAACTAAGGTTGAGAGAAGTTCTGACTTGTCCACGATCACAGAGCTAGTGTAATGAGACAGGATTTGAACTCAGTTCTTCCTGACCTGAGTTAATAAACTCTATGGACTATGCCACAAATCCTCAGTACATTTATGTATGATTTACATTATTCTTCTGTCATTTTTGTGAGATGGAATTAGGATGCTTTTTTCACTTATAACTGAAAAACCTGTATTGGGTTTTTTTCTTAAAATCAATAATGAGAAATTTATTTTAAAAGGGACAGTGTCCATGGCTTTCCTATCTGCAACCCCCCCCCAAAAAAAAGAAAAAGAACACTGTGATCAGAATATTTTAATTATGTAGAGTTGTGAAGTTGGAAAGGACTCTAAGAGTTAATTCAGTCTACCCTTATCCCTTATTTAAAAGCTATACCAGTCAAACAAGAACATAACCTGCTGTTAAAGCCTCCCCAGAGAAAAGACTTTTTTAAAACTATTATGTTAAAATTAAATCAGTGCCAGGCAGAATTCAACATCAGACATTTCAAGTGCAATAAATTACATTTGTCAATGACTCCTCAACCATATACATAAGAGGTAACTTAAAAAAATCTAATATGGATAGACATCTGGCCTTGGAGACAGGAAGACTTAGGTTCAAGTCCAGCTTCTGATACATAGTGAACATGTGACCCTTGGGAAGTCTGTATAATTAATCTGTATAGTTGAAAAGTCCACCAATTTTCATGATATGGGGAGTTTTCTTTACCAATGAAATTGCAGGGGTAGGCCTTATCCCTATGTATGTGTTGAGACTATGTGGTATTGTGGAAAGATTATAAGACCTAGAGTTAGAGGTTTATGCCCCTCCTCTGATCCCTCACTTAGCTAGTATGAGCCTCAGCTTCTCCATTTGTAAAACTAGAATAATAATAGCTGTTAGTACATACCTCTCACAGAACTATTGTATAGGATGAATGAGATTCGTAATAAGGTTGAACTTTGCAAACTTTCAAAAACTATAGAAATCTCCATTATTACCAACAATCATTACTGTTTCCCCACCCTATCTATCTATTCTTTATACCTCTCTCTCTGCCCAGTTGCACCTGATCTGTCAATGGAAATGGAACAACTACAGTCATCATTTTGTATGGTCTGCAGAGTCACTGTGATCTTCCTGTCTTGGCCTAGCTTATGAGGAAGTCCCTTATCTCATTTGTTCAGCCAGAAACAATTGGAATTTAAAAATAATAATTTTAGTAAAAATTACAAGACAAAAGAGAACAAAAATAAATTACCCCAAACCATATAAGCTACATAGACACAAAATTTTCATACAAAGAAAACTAATCATAAATTAATATTAGTGGAATAGCTTGCAAGGCAAATCTGTCAAGTTCATCATCTTCACATTAACCCTGTGTGGGGAAATTTCCTCAGTATCTTTACTTTTCTGGGTATTTCTGTTACTGTTCCCTCCATTGATGCTTCATTAATTCAGAGAGTTTTAGATAAGGGGTCATGTGCCTTGTTCCACTGATCTAGGAGGACATCAATAAATAGTGTGACAGTAGATCAGACTCAGTTAGAGGAAGAGACCCTCATGTGTTCCTGCAGATATTAACAAGTGATACACATTCCAACATTGAGGCACTACTACCTTTGCTCTTCCCTTCACCAAAGGTAAAAGATTTTCCCAGTCATGATACTTGGATACGACATCAAAATCAAACCAATGAAAGAGTCTAAGTCACCAGCTCTTTTGTCTGGAAGACTCCAAACATCTAGATAGGTTCAAATTTGTTACATGCCATGTGGTCAAAGAATCCAAGTCTCTCACAGAGGGCAAAAGAGAGGTTTTAGAACTTTGCAAATTAAAGAAAGTGTAGTCTATTTAATAAGAAAAAAATGAATAGTCTACCCTCAAATGCTACTTGAAAATATTTTATTAATAATTATAACTTGGCATCTAAGTAAGATTTTGAATTACAGAGCTACTATTCATAAATGGATCAAATAGATACTATCCTTTTGCTATTTCTTGTTTTTGTTAATGTCACACTGCCAAATAGTGATATATATAGAACCACTTTATATTGTTGATGTAACATAAATTCCCAGAATACTTGATAACCCTTTTAGTAAAAATTGGTTCAGTGTTTGGTCATCTTCAGGGCCTTGAAGATTAGGGAGAGATAAATGGGAAAATCAGTTTTCACAGTAAAGATTTTGGCTAATTCTATATTAGGAAGAAAGGAGTGACATATCATAACAACTCACAGTTATATCCAGTTATAAGTTTTACAGCACTCTTTACTTACATTTTATCATTTTAGCATCATAATAATGCTGATATATTGATGGAAGATTCCCAACAACCCCAATAAGTAAGATATTATTGTGTCCATTTTACATATAAGGAAACTGAGGTTGAGAAGAGGTTAACTTGCTAGTAAGTATAAAAGGTAGATTTGACCAAGAAGTCTCCCTGCTTGTATACCCTACTTAATCCACTACAATATACTGTAGAAGAGTTGAATGGATCCACCTTGTCACAGTTTACATCTTTTGGAGGATTCCTTACATGTTTCTCTGTATTAATATGCCTTTTGGGGCTTCAGTCTGAGATCACTTTACTCCACCTGATTCAAGCATGACAGTTAGGTTTAAGATGGGACAAAACTAGTCTTTTTAATCATCAATTTTCCCAGTGATGTTAATCACAGAACACTACTATCTCAGAATAATACAAATTAAGAGCAATGGAACAATGCATGGTAGTTGGATAGAGTATATTATTAGTGATGCCTTACATGGGAGGAGTGCCATAAAATTAATGACCACGGATGTATATGACTAGAAAATGAAGTGGGATAACAGACGGATGCCTTCAATACCTTATGAGTAGTAATCGAGTAATAAAACAGCAAGATGTATACTGTGTTAGTTAGATGGATTGTCTATAGAGGACTAACCATGAACATGAATTACACAGGAGACAGGGTGGAGGTTTTATAATATTTATTGGTATAGGGCATAACCTCATGGATAAAATCACAGATCCATTCAAGTAAGTGTGATAGGTATAGCGGCAACCACACTGGCACATCCAGGATGGCTGCTAGCACAGGTTCTTAGATCTGCTTTAGTAGGAAAGATAGGTTTTTAAGGGGTCAACAATCTTTTTTTTTTTAATTATATTCACTAGTTAAGGGGAAAAGTCAGCACTTTGAACTTCAGAGAAAATGCAAGCAGAGAAATAATGACCAACAGCCAGGGCTCTGACTCAAAGAGTTGAATCAAAGCAATCAAAAACTCTGAATCAAAGCAATATTATTGTACATTTTACATACATCCTTGGATTAAGAGAACCTTAAGGACACTAAGAGAACCTTACACAAGGTACAAGAACCTGAGCTGGTGGGAAGTTCTGACATATGGCTACTCTGAATCTCAACCAGAGAATAACAAGATCATTCTCATAAGCATATATGCATATGTAAGTGTGTGTGTGTCTGTGTGTGTATATATATGTAGATATGTACATACACACATATACACATTCTCATAAGCATACACACACACACACACACACACACACACATGTGTACTTCTCAGAGCCAGAAGGCATCACAACCCTAACTCAGTGCCTGGTTAGAAATTAGCAAAAGGTATTTCTGAAAGCCTTCCTACAAGCAAGCCTCCCCTAAGCAAGCTTCCCTTAATGGGCTCCACATGAGGTCTATTAATGGGCTGGTAAGATCTTAAATCCCATTAACATTACAGTAGGGGATAGCACTAATTCTACATTACAGACTAAGCATATTATATAAACTTTTTCCACATGTAGTTTTTCCAGGGTTTCAATTTATCCAACATAAGCTTAAATCCATGTGTAATTGAGAATTGTACTATCATAGTTTTTGCCTGTCATTTTCTTATGATGGTCCTTATCTATTACTACTATGTTGATTCAAAATACTGGCTCAAGGCATGATTGACCAGGTGTTTTGAATCATATAAGCCAGGAGATGCTTGACTTCTTGTCATTCTAACACTTCTTAAAAATTGATTATTCATATAGCTGAAAAATAAAACAACAAAAGAAGTATTTCAATTTGTTTAATGTAAGATAGGGAGTTAGGGAACAACAAAATTATTAAAAAGAATGTTAGTTACTCAGCAGCTAGAAAAAAGGGTTTGTGGTTCTGATTGTGTTTTGGGTGGAGACTTGATATACAAAAGATTTTCAAACAGCTGTATTGTGTTTGTTCTTGTATGCTATTTAGAGCACAATAAATGAATAAATAAATAAACAAACAAACCATAGACTAAAGATCATCTAACTCTCCCCTCACAATTTTCAGATGAAGAAAATGAGGCCTAGAGAGGTTAAATTATTTGCCCCAAGTTATAAATCTCTTAAATGATAATATTAGGATTTGATTTATGCTTTTCAAATTCAACTCTAGAACTCTCTCCACTACTTTATGCTGTCCATATGTTAAGAGCTAGATTTAGTGACAAATCAGCTCTTCCTTCTCTGATTTGAAAGATTGCTTCCAATGATACTTGGAAAAATGGGTTAGAACCTGTTTGCATAGTGACCTATTTTAGTGATTCCAGATTTACATATGTAATATCTTTTCTCTTGTCAACATGTTTCTATGCCAGACTGCTACTGCTGCAAGTGTAAACTATATTCTCTTTTCCACTCTGCAGAATTCTAAAGAATAGAATGGAAGATCAATTAAGACATCCATACACCTGGGCATATTAGGAGACTTCCTGCTCACTGAAGATTTTACTTGTCTTTTCGCTATTTATTATTTAGATGATGTGATGGCATCATTGCAGTTTCTTTTAGTGCCACAATTTAGCCTCTATTTTCTTCTGAAGTTTATTTGACTGATATTCAGTCAAGGAAAATCTGACAAGTTTATTTCCACTGCTTTGTGACCTTTTCTCTGTAAGGAATGAATTATTCACTAACCTACAAGCACTTTGCTGCTTAGCGAGGCATGCTGCATGCTCATTGGATGCATCTAAAGGACTTGGGGAAATTTCAGAATCTGCAGCAGACATTCATCTCTTTTTTCAGTCTCTCCCTCTAAACCATAGCATATATGGAAATATATCAACTGGGAAATTGAGTATGCTGAAGACCTGGCCTCCTAAGATGGTCTAGAGTGTGATGTTCTCATTTTCTACCTCAATGACTTAGTGACATTCAGTGAAACAGGATGAGTGTGTAATTTCAATGGGGAACTTCATCCCACTTAACTTTAGCACTTGCCTTCCTTAATTTTATCACCCGGTCACCATCATATCTTCTGCAGGTAATATTATAAGGAATACATGATGAATCTGTTGCCAAGGACAATCGTCCATAAAGTTCAAAATATACCTATTTAATTCAGCAAGTTTTTTGAGCACCATCTATGTGCACTGCCTAGACACTTGTAAGCAATGTTAAATATAAACAAAATATTGTTTTTGTGCTCAGGGATCTTGCAATCCAATTCAACAAATATTTATCAAATGCAGAGTTTCATTCACTAAATAAACCTTCGCAGGAGCTCAATGTGGACACCCCTGTTGGTCTAAATAAAGAGTAATTCATTGTCACATTAGGGTCATCTTCAGAAATAAATGGATTATTAAGTAATAATTTTGAATGTTTAACATGATAGGGAACTATATAGAGTTAACTAAATACAAACTATGTCTCTACTGTTAAAATAGCTAGAAATTGGATTAAAAAATACCACCCAAACCAAAACCATCAAGGCAAAATACTATCCTGGGAAAATATCCTAATAAACAATTTCTATACAAAGTAATTTAAGCTTTGAAGTTTTTCTGATAGTGATCCTTGGAAGGAAGATGCATCTGTTCACAAAGACAGCTTAGAATTTTGATCTTCCGTCAACCAAAAGGAATAGCAAATTGCTGTGGTTATCCTTATCAACAATGTACATTTACAGAACTTCTACTGCATATATGAAAGTATTCTGGATACCATGGAATAGACAAAATAAGCCTATATGCTTCTTGAAATCAAGAAAATATAAAACAAAGCAATAAAGTGATAGACTATGTGATAACTTTTAGCGTAAAAGGATTTCAAAAAAGATGCTCTGTGAAGGCTCTTCATGGCCCTTCATTAGCATCCATCTTCCTGGGGATGGTAGATTGAGTTCAGTCCACAGATTATAGTCATGGTTCTAGACTAGCTCTGTGGGACATATTATCACTCACAGTCTTTCAGTGTATTTTATGTCTGGAACATCATAGAGTCTGACTGGAATTCTCATTTGGGCATTGAGGGGAATACTACCATGACACACAACTCTGGCTTCCCTATCTAAGGACATTGGCTTGAGTCACCCTGGTCAAACTCCAAAGGTTTGGATATACTAAGGTGTATCACATCACTTACGCTTAGCCGGAGAAAGCTCACCGGGCTCTTACCTGACCATTTGCCTCTCTATACTGCCATGTATTACATCATAACTTTCCCACATGATAGGTCAGATTGACTACCATAGAGCAGTATTTATTAAATTGCTGTTGTAAATATTTTTCCTTCTTTGACCCACGTGTGAGCAGAAGTTTTAGAGCTTACCTTTGGTATATGGCCTCAGCTATATTCCTCTGTCCCTATTTTAATTGGTAGCAATAGGCTAGAATAGCAGGAGAAGGCCTTGGGAAGCAAGTGTGCCTTTCAGTATCGAAGGATGAGTTAGATTTATGTGAGCAAGGACATGGATGGAGGTTGTTACATTCATAAGAAATAACAGGAACAAAGATACAAAAATGAAATTATCACAGTGTGTTCAGTAGAAAGTGAAAGCTAGATTACGAAGGGCCTTGACTATGAGGGAGAAGAATGAAATAGGCAATGGGAGTCACTATAGGCCCTTAAGCACTAGACTAAGGTACAAAACGTGGTGTCTCTGTATGGGTACATTAAGAGGGGGGGGGGATTGATTGATTGATTGATGGATTGATTGATTGATTGGAAGGGTGAGTCAGGATTTGCAGATAGAAACAATCTAGTCCAGTCTTTTTGTTTTACAGATGAGGAAGCTGAGGTCCAGAGGAGTTAAATGATCTGCCCAAAATCATACAGATAGAGAATAAAAGAACCAGAATTCCATCCCAGTTCTTCTATATTCAAATCTATTTCCACTAAACAGTAATGTATACACCTCTGAGTCATATTGTTACTACAAATCTGAAGAGGAAAGAGAACAAATAAGACAAAATAGCAAAAACTAAAAATAAGAAACATCAGGAAAAAGGCAATTTCTTTTTTCTGCTAAAATACCTCATCTCACAACCTCTAAACATCAGTAAAGATACCAAATCTATGACAAATCAAACTGCATACAACAAGAAGACAAAAAAAGCCACACAATATAAAGACAACTAGTCTGCATAGTAGAATATTGAACTCAAAAGGATCGGAAATTGAATCTTGCCTTAGATGCTTAATATCTGGGTGTCCCTGAGTAGGTTAATTAACCTCTTTTAGCCCCAGTTTCCTCATTTGTAAAAAAGTACCTAACTCACAGGGTTGTTTTATGCATTGGTTGGTTGGTGTCCATTCTCAAACAGGATCAAGAATGCCATCATTATGTTGGAGTCAAGGTACAATGTGTCCCACTGTGGCTGATCAGACTGATATGAGCTCACAAGGCTCTATATGTGACCTCACAGGTCAGGCACAGACAGTTCATATGAACATGGAAATGTCTCTAAATTTGCATGTTTCACATTTCTTTTGAGCTACTACAATTCTACTTCACTAGAGAACAACAGCTTTTTTAATGTGAGCACAACCACGAGGGGTGGTCTTTTGCCAGTGTCTTCCTCGTCATGCAATCAATTCTGAAGTTCTTCAGAGAGACCTTGAGAGTGTTTTTGTATCACTTCTTCTGACCGCCATGTAAGTGCCTACCTCGTGTGAGTTCTCTGTAAAAACAGCATTTTAGGCAAACATACATTTGACGTTTAAACAACATGGCCAGCCCACTGGTGTTATGCTCCCTAGAGTAGAGTTTGAATGCTTGACAGTTTAGCTCAAGAAAGGACCACAGTGTCAGGTACCTTATCTTGTTAGGTGATCTTTGGAATCTCCCTAAGACTTTGAAGAGAAGCAATTCAGCCATGGCACTAGTAGACTGTTCAGTTTTCACAATCATACAGCAATGAGGTCAGCACCATGGCTCTATAGACTTTCAGTTTGGTAGGTAGCCTAATCCCTCTTCTCATCCACACTTACCTTTGGAGCCTATCAATTGCTGAGCTAGCTCTGACAATGAGTGAGTCAACTTTATCATCTATGTGTACACCCCTAAACTAAATGAGAGGACAGTTGAAGTGCTTTGCAAACAAAGAAGTGCTACCGGAATGCTAGCTGTTATCATTGATATTAATATTAAAGACTGCTGAAATAACAGCAGAGTCTTGAGCCCCAGTGCTCTGTTGCAGGCCAGGTCTGAATCAGGTCAGTCCCCTGGCAGCTTGAGTTTAATAATTGGAATGAAATGAAAGACTTGTAGAAGATCTTACATTTAACAAAAGACTTACTTAGCCTTAGATAAGAATCTTCTTCCTCATCTATTTGTACTCAGGAGTGTAGGAGCAACATCACCAGCTGAGCTTTTAGCCTGAATTCAAGTAAGAGTCTAGGATCGTTTCAATGCATTTTAAGGGAAAAAACGAACCTAGGCCACAAAGTTGAAAGCTCTGGAACATGTTTCTCCCTCAATAAGATCCTACCCTTTATAATTGCCCTTGTTCTCCTACATGCTCTGAACTTAGAGCAAATAACCCCAAAAGCTTGTGTTTCAGGCTTCAGGCAGAGGATGTCGCCTATCCTTTACCTTCATACTAGTTGACTTAGAACTCCTCGAGCCCCATAACATGGGAGACTACATTGATTCTTCACAGTCACATGACAGAAAGAGGGTATAACTCTCAGAAGGTGAAGGCATAGAAAGGCAATGACTGATAGAGGGGCAGATGTTTCCATGCCTGTGAGAATATGAATTGTAAAAAGAGCTGAGCCAGTTTTCCTCTCTTTTTTTTTTTTTTTGTTGTTGTTGGTTTTACATTTCAAAGATCGACAAAGCCCCATACTCCTCCCCCAAAGGGGGAGGAGTGTGGGGGGAAGAATAGGGAGGGAAACTATTACAAGGCCCTGGGCAGTAGAAAGAGGAGTTGTTAAACTGAGAATAGGCTGGGTACATGCTACCCATTCTAATAAGAATAGAAAAGTTTAAAGACAAAAGACCAAGGAAGGTAGGGTATAATCCTAATGCCCAAATAGGTAAATCAGCAGTCATTCTAGAAAAGGTAATGAGACAACAAATACATTTGCTTTTTTTTTAAGTGAACCAGAACCCCCTAATGTGCAAGACAATCAATTCTGCAGTTCCCCCAGAAATAATTAAACAATAGCAAAAAAATTATGGGATGGCTTAAAAGGGAAATAAAAAATTTTAAAGCAGAAATTATGAGGCAAATTAGTTTCAGAATGAGAAATTTTTAAAAAGTCACTAAGACAAGCAAACAATTTAGAACACATGACAGAATTTTTCTGAAACATCAGAATCTTTGTAAAAGAGAATAATAGTTCTGGAACTAAAAAATACAAAGATGAAAGAAAAAATAGCAGAACTCATCAAAGACAATGTTGAGATTTAGGGGTGCTGGAATCTTGAAATAGTGACACACAGCAGGTCCTGCTCAAATGAATTTAACCCAAGCCTTCTTTCGGTCAAAGAAAAAAATTTATTAAAGATCTGCCATATGATGAGTCAGAGTACCTTCATGGAGGCAAGATGGATCTTATATACAGAAAAGACTGAGGGAGAGATCTAGGGGTGGCCAAGTAGTCTGGGGTGACTAGAGGAGGGGTCCAGGTGATGGGGTGCTTGGGAATCTATGTTTGTAAAATCTATTTGTAAACTCAATTTGTAACACCAATCTGTGACATCAGTAATGATGGGGTGCTTGGGATCTATATTTGTAACATCAGTCTTTAAAACTTTGTAACATCAATTTGTAAAAAGAGTTTGTAAAATCACACTCTATTCCCCTCCTCCCCAGTCTCAGAGCATTAACTCTGTCCATTCTCCCTCCTCCCCTCCCCCAAAGCTTCAAAGCATTAATTGTGCCCAGCAACAACTCATGGATTGTTTATCTCAGCCTTGAAACACTAACAAGCTATACCTATCAATCCTTCACCAAAGTATCTATAAACATTCCAGCTTATGCAGCTATTATCTCCCCTTTGTATAGTGGCCCACTGCCCCCATGAATTCTTTGGTACCTATCTCAAGGTTGACTCCTTGGCTGTCTCAATGAATCCTTCAGGACCCTATCTCTGGGTTAACTCCTTAGCCTATTATCCACGGAGTCTCTGGTTAGCCTTGGTTCCCAGACATTAATCTTGTCAGACATGACACTGATGGGTGGCAGACTGGGCACTTCTCCATCAGCCCTTGACCACTCACTGACTTAGTGATGTTTCAAGCCTAAAACCACACCTCTAGGTAGCCCCCCCATTGGGCTTTTTCCCAGTGAATCATGGGCAATATGCCTGAATAGTTACATTACATTGTCCCCACCTTAACTCATCCCTAATCCCACCCTTAATCACCTAGTTAGCATAATTGGCACAGGTTCTACTATGAATGATTCTATATAAGTCCTAATTCTACCCCTTTAAGGCTGCAGGTCCCCTAAGCATCCTTGACCGCAGTAAGGCCTAAAATAAACTTTTTCAACTCTGACTCCAAGTAAGGCTGAGCTGAATTCTTTCCAGACTGAATCGAAGATTCTGGTCTTAAGATAAGATCAGAGTCCCTGCTGAACCTATTGGGAGCCATCCCTCATCACAGGGAGGGTCTTGATGGGAGTGGCCAAAAGTCTGGGGTGATTTGGAGGCCAGAAACCAAGATAGGATTCAGGATGGGAAGTAGCCCAAGGGAACCTGGGAGGTAGCAGACAATGGAGGATTAAGCTAGGTTAAAGGTAACTGAGATTTGGGCTTAATGATAATGAAAGGTTTATAGCCTCAGTAGAATGCCAGATCAAGTGGGAAGATTCAAGGAGAGTTCAAAGGGATTCCCAGAGCCTGTACCCCACCAATAATAGCTCTGGAGGAACATGTGAATTCTATATAAGTTTAAGCAAGTGATACTAAAGACAGGATACACCAAGATAATTTAAGCATCATGTCTCTCAGAAAAAAAAAACCCAAAACATGAGTTGAAAAAGCCTAGATACTATGCTATAGCAAATATTGCAAGATATCCACCCAGAAATATTGAAAACAAATGATAAAGTATTGATATACTTCACAAATCACTAGGAAAAAGGCACTTCCAAGTTTAAAACTTCAAAATGTATGGTGTGTCATTGTGCAGAAATTCAGTGCCCCCTTCCACCCCAATTTTAAACACTAGAGAAAAAAGCCTTTGGCTAACAAGGGAAATACATTGGAATAGTCTAGTACTATTAAGTAATTGGAAGAATTCAAAGAAAATTTGGAAGATAATAGTCTAATCAAACTAAGCTTAATCATTTCAAAAGATTGTTCTTTAAGAAAAACCCATTCAGGTCACTATCCAAAAGAAACCAAAAAAACAGGACATTCTACTTAAAATTACTCCAAGAGAAACATAAGTGCACATAAGAAGAAAAAGAATGAAAAAGTAAATAGGAGAAACATAAGTAGACTTTCATAGTGAAGTAAGAAGAACCAGGAAAACTAGATAGACAGATACAGATGTATATCTATTCAGAGATGTAAATATCTTCACATATATAGCAACTAAAATCATGTAAATAGAAAGATCACTAAAAACAAAAACAACTAAATTTTGTGAGGTTTAAACAGTTGTAATGAACAGTCTTGGTTTTGAAGAACAAATTGAAGAATTCTGACCCATGTTTTGGTAGAAATGGAAAACTTATGAACATGGAATTGATGTAGTTTAGGCTCTAGGAACCCCCTTGAATCTTCCCACATGATGAGGTATTTGCCTAAGGTCATAAGCCTTTCATTATCCTAGGCCAAATCTCTGATACTCTTAACCTAGCCTAGACCTTTCATTGTCCAGATACTTCCCACCCTTGATCCTATCAAAATATCTATACCCAAATCTGTTACCCTTAAACTAGTTTAGCCCTCCATTGTCTGTATGTCCATCATCTCCTGGTAGCCTGCAGCTACTTCCTACCTTTAATCCCATCGTGGAGTCTGACCTCAGTCCTGGTAAAGATCCTCCTTAGACTCTTCAAGACTCTACCTAAACTCCTCCTCTAGACTACCCCTAGGTCCCTCCCAAAGATACTTAGTCTCCTTAAGAGTCTACCCATTATGGTGAATCTTTAATAAAATTTGCTTTTCTTTGACTGAGAGAAGCCTTGAGTGGAATTCATTGGACAGGACCTGGTGTGTTGGTATTTTGGGGTGTTAAGTACCCCTAAAACCCTCAAGCCTCAACAGAATGATGCATATGCTATTTGTGGTCTGTTATTTTTGCTTAAATTATTTTTCCTTTTTTTCTTTTGTCAAAACTGCTAAATCTAGAAATGACTATGATGAAAAACAAAATGCATTAATAAAAACTTTTCAGTAAATTGATAGATAAATGAGTAAATCAAGAAACAAATATAGGCCAGTGATATCGTCAGATGATTCAAAAGTTTCTAGTATTAGATATTTTTCTAAATAGATATTTCACTTAAGAGAAAGAAGATACTTGGGAAAAAAAACTAGTTTGAGAGGGAAGATGAATGTTTTGAGCATTTTGAACTTAAGATAAGTACCAGATATTCAAATTCAGACATCCTAAAGGTTGTCAGAAGTATCAGACTGGAAAACAGTTGAGAAGGCAAGTTTGGGGTTATTAAACAGGTTAAAAAGCATGGTACTTATAATCTTTAAAGTTAGAAGAATAAAAATGAAATTTGCCCATAGACATTTTTCTCTTTAAAATCTAGAAGGTATCTTAGAGATCTTATTTTTGTGGGAAAAGAAAACCAGCTCAGTGAAAATGGCTTTCTCAAGATTACAAAGAAAACTATCTTTCCTTCAGAATCATAAAGTGCTATTTCCAAAACAAAGTGGAAAGTGACTGCCATATTAAAGATATATCTGTTCAGTGATATTTTCTTATGTAGGTAGACTAGAAAGCCACATATATAACTGATGTAATTTGAAGATATTGTATGGCACAGCCTGCTTTGAAAAATTCTATGCTGCTACAGCTAGTCAAGAAATCTGATGCAATTCTATTTTCTCAGAAGTTCTATCTTGTCTCCAGTGGTGTTTGTATTGAATCCCTACCCTATCTGGGACCTTCCTTTTTGCAGAAGTAGCAAGTATCCAAACAATCCTATTGATTAGGGCAGGATCAGGAGAAACTGCTAACCCAAACAATCGCCTTCTCTGTTACATGCCCCCAATCTTATCCCCAATCCCCTAATAAGTAGCCAGTTCAATCAAGATGTGAGAGATAGCAAAGGGTTAAGTTTCCACAGGTCCAGGAAGGAGGTAACCAAACTTAACACTAGCCTTCTTCTCATTGGTTGCCCCCCAAATTTGGTGTGTAGTTATCCATAAGGGATTGAAGGATGTTTCCTTCTGATTGGGTAGAAGGGTCAAATGAATAATTATGATAATAAAGGATGATCAACTGTTAGTTTCATTGGCTGTCTCCAAATTTGGTGCATAATGAGGGATTGGAAAATATCCTCTGCAAGGATACTAATTCATAAATAATTATGATAATGAAGGATTGAGATTGTTTGGCAATTAGTTTGAGATTGTGAGCCCACCATGAGGTGACCAATGATGAGACTTGACAGGGAAATAGGTTGGGTTAGGATTAGGATAACAGAAGCTTGTAAGCTTCCACAATTTTCACTCCATGGCTGATGACCCCTCAGTGCTGAAGGATGTGCCCTTTCTCATGAGAAATAATAAAGGACTCTTTCTGCTTTCAGAGTCAGACTCCAATTTTAAAGATCTGCTAGCGGTCTCTATCCCACACAAAGAGGTGCCCTGAATGTACTGGGAGAAGGAGATAGGAAGAGGTAGAATGGAGTAAATCATCTCACACAAAAAGGCAAGAAACAGCTTTTACAGTGGAGGTGAAGAAGGAGGAGATGAGAGGGAATGACTGAACTTTACTCTCATAAGATTTGCGTTAAGGAGAGAATAACAGACACTCAATTTGGTATGGAAATATGTCTTACCCTACAGGAAAGTAGGGGGAAGGGGAGAAGAGAGAAGGGGATGATAGAAAGGAGGTCAGAGGGGGGGAGGGTGTGGTCAGAAGCAAACATTTGAGGAGGGACAGGGTCAAAGAGAGAATAGAATAAATGGTTCGAAGCATAGGATGGAGGGATATATAGTTTGTCTTTCACAATGTGAGAAACAAAGGAAGGAATTCTGTTTCCACAGTATTAACACTACTCCCAGCTTTGCAGGAGTGAAAACAGGAATGATAACAGGCTGTAAGTCAGAGGTGACTAGTTCTAATCAGAGCCATGACCTAATAGAACCAGGCTTCTAATCAAGTTAAAGGTCAGAAGCTTACACACATGCTTAATGAGCTGTTTAATATTATACAACACACCCCTAGAACACAGCAAGCTAATTAAAATGCACATGCAATGCATGACAAAGGAGGGGGAACATATCAAGGAGGGAAGCATGAAAGAGGCGGTTCTGGAAGTTGCATTCAGCCAATGGAGAACCAAGGAGGAAATTCAAGTCAGGAACTACGCATAAATAGACTTGCATTTGTCTGAGCAGGTGTGTACCTTTAGGGAGTTAACCATTCACAAGACATATAAAATAAATATAAAATAAAAAGAGAGCTTTCCTGGTTTCAACAACGTGTATTGTTCTTTCTAGAGCAGGCACATTTCTCACAATTACATGACTATTAAGGAAGTGTTTTGTATAACTACACATGTATAACCTATACCTAATTGCTTGGCTTCTCAGTGAGAGTGAATGGGGAGGGAAGAAGGGAGAAAATATAGAACTCAAAAGCTTTAAAAATAAATGTTAAAGACTACTTTTACATACAACTGGGAAGTAAGATATACAGGCAATGGGGTATAGAAATCTATCTTGTCTTACAGAAAAATATAAGAGCAGGGGATCATGATAGAAGGGAGGGGAGACTGGGGGAAGGGGTAATCAGAATGGATGCTGTATTGGGGTAGGGAAAGGGAAGAGATGAGGAGAAAATTTGGAACTCAAAAGTGAATGTTGAAAACTAAAAATAAGTTAATAAAAACAACCACAAAAAAGAATATTAAAAAAGAGATGCCCTGTACCAATTTACCTCCCCACCTAATTAAAACCTATATAATCCCTGTCCTTTTGTTCCTTCAAGGAATTTCTGCCCCTGTAAAACAAGGCCCCCTTGCTGGTTAACTCAGTAAAACCTCTCTGATTCCTTTCTGGCTCTGGCAATTTTCCCTTTCCAACTGATCTATTGGGACTACTATTACTGTAGGAACAATGAAACTTGACCTCAAATTTTCTCCATTAAAGATTCACTACTTTGAAATAACACAGGTGGGGATATTATTTTCCATAAAGTAAGTATTAAAATGCATTATCTGTTAACTGGGACAAATGACCCTGGAGCTGACCTGTTGTAATGGGAATGCAAATTTGGAAGATCTTCCCTGCCCCTAGGCTAAAGTGCACCTGAAGCCTGGGGTGGGAGGCTTGTTTTTCAGTAGATACTTCTTGATTGGCCAGTGAGTCAATAAGGTTGTTACATTCTCTGAGCCAGGAGAAGGCTATATAAG
>NW_027185597.1:2176069-2191601 GCF_028583685.1 Petaurus breviceps papuanus | reverse complement strand
CTGTCTACTTGATCTGTTTCTGTCTTGATAATTCTGCCTGTATACTTTGAAGTTCGGGGTGCTGACCTTTTCCCCTGAACAAGGTAAACGATATATGTCTGACTGATTAAAGTAAGCTTGTTAACCCATTTTGAGTTGCTTTCCTTTAACAAAGCAGATCCAAGAACCTGTGGTGGCAGTAAACCCTGAGGACTCTTGGGGTGCTTGCTGCTACACCTGTCTAAACTTCTTTGACATTAATACATTTTATTTCTTTATAAAAATAAAAACAAGTCTGACACAGGACAGGAGAGTTTCAAAGGGAATATACTCATCCCTGAGGGTGCTCTTTCTCCCTATCTGCCTCACCCCCATTACCATGAGAATGGATAAGCAGGATGATAAAGATGGGAACAATGTACAGTCTTTTCCTGTTTGATAATTTTTATATGTATTTGGAACTCTCTAGATGAGGTTATCAAGAAGCAGTCCAGTCTTCTTTAATCAATGAGTCAGAGCACATCAGGGTCACATGACCAGCTAGATAGTACACTAGACATTTTCTCTATTCCTCACATCCTTTCAAAATTCTCTAAAATTTAAGTTTAGCAATAGAGCTAAAGCGACTGCAGCTGTTTTGATGGACTATGACACCAAGAATACAACATGAAGAATTGACAGCAGAGAACACGAATCTCTAATAATGTTCAACACTAGCCCCCATACTGTATAACGAAGAGAGACTTGTGTTTAGAGATCACTCAGCAATTCCCCTGTAGCTGCTGCACTCTCTGACAGTACAACTTTAGCTGCTACCTATACTCCCTCATTCCATTGCAACAAGCACAGGATGCTCCACTTCTTCCTTGAACTCCCAGATGCAGAAGAGTTTGAGGTAAAGGAAAATTTAAAAAAGATCACAGAAAAGGTGTTGAAGTAGTAAAGTAGAGGAGACAAAAATTTTACTTAACTCTTTGAATGAGGAGGGTGGGGGGAAAGAGAATAAATTAGGGACAAGATCAAGATGTTGACTCCTTTACATGCTGGTTCCTTCCCTGAGTCTTTCTCTCCCTCCTGAGTCATAAAAAAGAATCTGTAAATAGATAAAAAGAAACTAGATAGGGGCGGCCAGGTAGCACAGTGAGTAAGAGTACCAGCCCCAGTTTTGGGATGACCTGGGGATCGAATCTGGGCTCAGATACTTAGCACCAAACCCAGAAATAACTGGCTGTGTAACCTTGAGCAAGTTATTTAACCACAATTGCTTAAATAATAATAATAAAAAAAGAAACTAGATAAAAGCATAACTAAATAAAAGGAAAAATGAAAAAAAAAGTCAAGCAAAACTTTAAAACTAGGGAAAGAGTGAGAGGGACTTGAGGATAAGGGAAGACAGCCTGTGGGAAAGGCAATTTTTATAGAATAAAAGGAACAATTCATGCACACACACACACACACACACACAAGCATACATACATACATATATATATACACACATATATATATGTACACACACACAGACAATTCAGAAAATAATATTAGACAAATGGAGAAAATATAACACTAACAATCATAACATATAAAGTGAATAGTTTAAGCAATCTGATAAAAAAAAAAAAACAAGAGTGGCAAAAAGGATAAGAATAGAAAACCTTACCATCTTTTGCTTACTGAAAACAAATAAAACACCCACAACTGAAAAAGAAATACACAGAATAAAAATTAGAGGCAAGAACAAAATTTACTATGCATCAATTGAATCCAAAAAAATCTGTAGTTGCAATTAGGCTATCAGACAGAACCAAAAATTTACTACATAAAGATATAAATAAGGAAATTAAATGATGATGAAAGGAACCATATATATAACTATATTAATGTGAATATTAAATTTATATGATCCAAATACTTTAGCATTTAAATTTCTTTTTTTTTTTTTAAAGCAATCAGGGTTAAGTAACTTGCCCAAGGTTACACGGCCAGATATTTCTGGGTGTGGTGCTGAGTATCTGAGCCCGGATTTGATCCAGGTCATCCCGACACTGGAGCCGGTGCTCTTACTCGCTGAGCTACCTGGCCACCCCTAAGCAATTGGGGTTAAGTAACTTGCTCAAGGTTACACGGCTAGGTGTTTCTGGGTGGATGCTAAGTGTCTGAGCCCGGGATTCGATCTCCAGGTGTTCTCAACACTGGAGCCGGTGCTCTTACTTGCTGTGCTACCTGGCCTCCCCTAGCATTTAAATTTCTAAAGGAAAAAAATAGTTGAAACAAGAAGACATACACCATAACATAATATTAGTAAGGACTTTAATAAACCTCTTTCAGTTTTGGACAAATCTAACATAAAGATAAAAAACAGGGAAAACAGTTTTTAAAATGCTGGAGATACTAGAAAAGACATACAGCTTATTCTAAAGAGGACTGCTAAAGAATTTTTTAGGTCCACATTAAGTTTTAAAAACTTCCTATGTATTAAAAAACAGATATACTGTAAATAAATATAAAACAGAAATAATATACAGTTTTTATAGGTACAATAAAATGGTCATCTATTTAGAGAATACAAACAGAAGAGACAAAATGAAGATTTATTAATGAAATACGAAAGAATGTGTGTGTATATGTGTGTATGAAAAACCTAATCATACAAAATTAACTGTAGGAAAGAAAATGATAATGATGAAACAACATAAAATTTTTGGAATGTAGTTAAAGTACTTGGGGGAAAATTATATTTCTAAAAAGTGCATTAACAAAATAGAAAAGGAAAGAATAAACCAAATATACATTTTTTAAAGTTACTGTAATCCTTGGCTCAAGGATCATTTGCATAAAATTCTTTTCATTGATGGAGTTTAGTTACTTGTTACTTTTTTTTTGCTTGTTGGAGGGCAATTGGGGTAAAGTGACTTGCCCAAGGTCACATGGCTAGTAAGTGTTAAGTGTCTGAGGTCAGATTTGAACTCAGGTCCTCCTAACTCCAAGGCCAGTGCTCTATTCACTGTGCCACCTAGCTGCCCCATACTTATTACTTTTAACCTACTATAGTGCCAGGGCAATATTTACAGCCCTGAATGTGACTATGAATATGCCAGTGTAATTCTGAATTGCAAAATATAACAGACTCCCATAAATAAGGTAGAAGCAAAACATTCAGACACCAGAAAGCCAATTCTCCACTAGAAAATCAAATTCATCATAGCAACCATGAATTCTATACACAATAACACTGAAGAAAGCAACACCATCCTAAAGCCTTCTCAAAAATACTCACAAGCCTAGCTGTCTCCTTGCCTGTAATTTCTCTCTCCCAGTGTACTAACTGCTCTGACTCATTTCCTGCTCTATCCCTTCCTGTTCCACCCATTCACCAAACTCCTCCCAGCACAGACTCATGTGAGTCAGACTTCCATGTGACTCAAGCAGGTCACATGGACCGATTAATGGATGAGAAAGAACTTCCCATTAAGCAAAAATGCATTGACAATACAATGGGCCCCAAGATCTTTCCTGTCCATTACATGGGTCAATAGGGTGTCAACAGACCTTTACAACCATGTAACAGGGATAACACAAAATAAGCACATTCCCAGCCATGGAGGAGGAGTCATGAGGTTTGGACATCAGCCTCCAGTCAAGATGAAAGAGGACTTTACTTGGATACTCTGTATTGACTGAGGAGATTGTAACTTACTGTGACCTGGGGTTGATGGTGTTTGTATTTTCTGCTACCGCTTAAGGATGCGTTTTGCTTTACTTTATTGTACAATGGGTTCTGAATAGAGAGTTCATTATATTATGCAATTACATTCTTAAAATCATTCACAGTAGCTGCTGTGACTAACTTTACCCCTACATAAAGGGCAGAGTTGCCAAGAGTTTGGGAGAAGAGATCCTGGTCTTCCATCATCAAAATAGATGACACATAGTTTCATATTCTCTTCAGGACCCAGGAGAGAGAGAAAGACTCTGGAAGAAGCCCTGAAGGGAGGGAAAGTCAACATGTAGAACAGAGTCAGTATTTTGATCATGTATTTATTCATAGCTTATTACACTAAAAATTGATGGGAGTTTTCAATTGGGTCAATCAGGTATGCGCTGTCTTGATTTAGCTGAAATATATTGCTGCCAATGGGAGAACTCATTCACTCTACGTATTATCTGATATATTCTGCACTTTCTACTTTCTTTGATTTTGGTTTGTTCTTAACTTACATAAATGGGTTTATTTGGCATTTGCTAAATGAGTTATTTATGGAAATGGCCTTTGGTAGGAAGAGACTCATGTCTTAGATATATATCTTAGGGGCACTCCTCTGTTAAGGGACAGTAATAAGGAACACAACTTGAACGAAGACTTTTTTTCCTTACACTAACAATATTGGGGAGGGGAGGTCAGCAAACAGATATAACACTAGCTTGACATCCTTTGTCTGAGGAGAGTAGAGTAACCCATCAGACAATCATCTTGTGCCTCCCATAAGTTGACCTTAGAGAAGGACAGGTAAAGGAGAATCTAGAGATATCTATCCATGCCTCCCTGTGAACTATGCCTAGACAGACCCATGTGGATACAGATAGCCTACATGGGCAAAATAAAACACACAATAACACCATACTGTAGAAAACCAACATAACATATAAACACATCCAAAGGAACACAAAATATGATATATTGAAATTTAGAAAGGAAATTAATAACCTAGAAATGAGAAAGACTATGGAAATAAAAAAAATTTAAAGGGCAGTTCTTTAAAAAGCCTAACAAAATTGTTAAAACTTTAGTCAATATGATTAAAAAGAAGAGAATAAAAATCAAATTAACAAAGTAACACATGAACAAAGTGAAGTCACAAGAAAGAAATAAAAAAATAAATATTAGAACTTAGTATTCACAAATATATGCAAATAGAAGTGATAGCACAAAAAAATGAGAGTATACCTTCCAAAATATAAAATACTGCAGCTCACAGAAGACTAAATAGACTCCTTAAACTATCTAATCTCAGGGAAAAAAAAAACTATTCGTAAAGGAAGAACAAACCCCACCTGCCACTCCTCTGATATATTCACAAGAATTCTATTTTACTGTATCTAAATTGAATATGATACTTTCAAAGAATAGTAAATTTCAAAGTTACTTTTAAAGAATTTAGTAATAATATTATACAAATTAAAATCAGAAATAAAGAAAGCACACTACTAGACTACTTACTACATTTATGAGGTAAATATAGACCTAATACAGAAAAATAAGGAAGGATAAAGCACAGAAAGGGAATAGTAGACCAATATTGTTAATGAATATAGATTAAAAAATTTTAAAATAAAATCACATTAAAATGACCATAGCAATTTATGCAAGAATTTAATCATTATGGCAAAGTTGGATTTGTAACGGAGATTTAAGAATGGTGTAATGGGAATGGGAATTTGAAGATCTTCCATAGCACCTAATAGGCTGAATGTAATCACATGGTTCCTGTGGTGGGAGGAGTTTGCTGAATGGGTGGAGAAGAACTGAGAGGCAACTGGGAGTCAGAGCAGTTAGGGTGGAGGGAGGAGAGGATGCAGGTAAGCAGACAGCTAGCATTGTAAGTGTTTGTGATAAGACTTTGGGATGGTGTTGCTTCTTGCAGTAATATGGTGTATTAACTTCTTTGTTGCTATGATGGATTCAGTTTTCAGGTGTTGGGATTTGGCTTTCTGGTATCTAAAATGTTTTGCTTCTGTCTTCTATATGGAGAGTCTGTTATATTTTACAATTCAGAATTGTGACAGCATGTTCATAATTGCTGTTGGTGCTGTGAATATTGCCTTGGCAATATCGATGGTTCAACATTAAGGGTAAAATTGACATAATTAGTAATATTAAAGAGAAAAACATTTAAAATCACATGATTATCTCAAAAGATGCAGAAAAAAGCCTCAGAAAGAATACAACACTTATTTATGCTATAAAGTATAGGAATAAGGGGTGGCTAAGTGGCACAGTAAATAGAATACTGGCCCTAGAATCATGAGGACCTGAATTCAAATCTGGCCTCAGACTCTTAATACTTAGTAGCTATGTGACCTTGAGCAAGTCACTTAACCCCTATTGACCTTCCTTCCCCCCTCCAAAAAAGCAAAACAGAAACAAATATATATATGAATAGAGGGACCTTTTGTAATAACATAGAAGGTCTCCATTAAAAAGTACAAGTATCATATTAAATTTATATAAAGTAAAATTTTCCCATCAAATAGAAGAATAAAGCAAGGATGCCCACTCTCCTTCCTATTAATAGATATAATTATAGAAATGATAGTAATAGCAATCGTACAAGGGAAACAAATGAGAGGTATGAAGATAAACAAAGACAAGATAAAACTATTTACTGATGACAGGGTGGTTTATTATAGGAAAACTAGAAAAGAAGTAGAGAAGAAATTAGATTTTGATCAATGTCTTAGCCATATTCTACAATAAATTCAAAATGTATATTTGACCTTAATGTTAAAGATCATACTATAAAAACTTAGAAGAAAAACAGATCACATACCTTTTACAGCTATATATAGGAGATGATTCTTAAACAAATAAGAGATAAAAGCAATTTAAAAATTACATAGGGAACTTTGATTATGTGAAACTCAAAAGCTTCTGTATAAAACATATTAATGCATCTAGTATAGAAGGGAAGTGGTCAAACGGAAAAAAAATAATTTTTTTCTATATCACACTTTCATATAAGGATTTTAATATCCAAGAAATATTGACAAGTCTTAGACACATATAAATGTATATATATAAATATGTATATGTGTGTGTGTATACAGACATATTCCTACATACGCGCACACACACACACACACACACACACATACACACACATACATACCAAAAGCTAAAACTTAGCAGAGAAGCAAGTTGTGAAAGGATAGGAAGAAAGAGTTCTCAAAAAAAAAAAAAAAGAATTTCAATCTATTAACAATCATATGGAAGAATGCTCTAAATCACTAATAAGTGAAATAAATATTAAAACCACTGTAAAGTTTCATCTCATGCCCAGAAAATAAGCAAAGGTGACAAGAGATGCAAATAATCAATGTTGAAGGGGTCAAGGGATGATAGACACATTAGTGCATTTTTAATGGCTTTGTGCAGCACTACATCAGTTTGGAAAGCTATTTGGTATTATGCCAATAAAATAACGATAATGCCTGATTCCTTAGACACAATGATTTCACTATTAAGCTTATATCCCCAAATGGCTATTACTAAGAAGAAAGTTTGTGTATATTTGTGTGCATGTATATATGTATATACACATACATATACACACATATATATATAAAACTCTTCTTAGTGAAAGCTATTTGGAGATATACACATATACATATATACACACATATATGCATGCATGTGTATATATTAATGTATATAGATATACATGCACACATAGATTATACGTATACATACATTTATACATGTGTGTATGCATGTATATATAGATATATATTTTTGTATAGTGGCACTTTTTGAGGTAGCAAAGAATTGGAAGCAAATTAAATGCTCATTCATTAAAGAGTAGCTAAACAAATTGGGGTGCATTACTCTATAATGGAATAATACTGTGTTGTAAGATATAACAAATATCTAATAGCAAGAAAGATTTACATGATCTAATACAGAGGAAAATAAGTAGACACAAAGAAAAAATATACACAATGATCAGAGCAATGTAAATGGAAAGAAAACCATAAGACAATCAAAAGTAAATATAGCAAAACAAGAAAGAATAAACATGGCTCTCAAGCATATGTAGACAGTTCTTGCTTTATGTAAGTGAACCATTCTGTAGAACTCTATGTAAAGCAACTTTTATGTAATGCAGATTTGCTTGTGGAAGTGGAGAAGGGATTGAGGGAGGGAGGGAAGAAGGGGGCCTCATGAAGTGGAGGGAAGGTTCCCCTCAGGGTAAGAGGGTTCAAGTACTCTTGGGGGCTGGGACTAATGTGATATCCCAGGGCAGAGAGAAGGAAGAAATGCTCTGGCCAATGTCTCCTCTCTCAACACTGGTGGTCTCAAGCAAACTCCTTATCTGGTGGCACTCTTGCTGAGCATATATTTTTATGCTTTCATTTAGAGGGGATATTTTTCAGGTTTTGAAGGGGTTGGAAGTGAGGGGTCCTGGAGCAGATCCGAGGGGCAGGAACAGAGAGAGAGCAAGCACAGTGCTTTACAGTAAAATTAATATAGGGTTGTTTTTCTGTTTGTGTTTTTTTTTGGAATGTGGATTTATTTACATAAAGTAAAATTTGCATAATGTAAATTTACATAAAGCAGAACTGTCTGTATATGAGACATCACCCATTTCCTATTCCTTTGCAGATGTGGGAGGTCCAAAGGTATGTATGGTACATTGCATTTTCAGACTTTTTGATGTTTTGATCAGTTTTTTTCCTCTTTTTCTTTTTAAACAAGTATTCTTTATTATATGGGATGGCCCTCAGATGGGGAAGGAATAGACATACTAAAAGAAATTCTGGTTATATAAAAAAAACAAAAGATATAAAAAGTTTTATTTTAAAAATTATTTGTGCAAAGCAAAAGATCTCATTATTTGATATAAAATTGCCCATAGGTCCCTTTGTGGGGGTGGGGAGTAAGGTGTTTAAATGGGCTTCTCATTAAAATCCAATGAAATTATTATTAAAAATAGCACTAAACTAAGTGTATTCAAATGATTTGGTTAGCTGCTTCCTTAATTAAATTGATGAGGCAAATTATTTCCTCACCCCAACCCTGACATTAAATGACATTTTGTATGGCATCTGATATTTTTTATGGTAATTCAATAATTTTTGATATGTATACAGCAAGTTGATTTGTGAAGTACTTAGATGTCAGAAAAATACATGTCAGCAAATAGTAAGTAATCTTTCTGATTTATAAGTGCTATAACTAACAATCTGAACATAGGTGGCTGTATATTTTAGATGTTCCAAGGGAAAATATTTAGTTGCTAACTTGCCTTATTTATGCCTGATGCAAAACTAGGTGTGTGTGTCTAGGTGTGTGTGTGTGTGTGTTTCCCTATTCCTAGCCATTTCTTAAAAGGAAATAAAAATATAATGTAAAATGACAGAGCCCCAAATGATTAATTCTTAAGAGTTGAGCTAACATTATGCCAACTATAAGAAGATGTGAACTTCTTTGTATTTTGGACCAGACTAGTGGTTTCACTGCCATAAACAATTCTGGTTGAAAACAACTTGTGCTAACATTTGCACATAAGCACCTGTTCTATATCTTACAGTCCTAGAGAGTTGGGGAAAAGGTCTGAGAAGTACTAATTTGCTGAGGTCACAAGGATAATATGTTAGGATTTGAAAGCAGAGTCAATATTTGAACTAGGTCTTCCTGAGTCAGAGGCCCTTCTCTATCCACTAAGAAATGCCTCTTCTCTTGTCATGTGACAAGTAGTGTTCATTTCATTAATATAATGGTTCTAGAAACATTTAAAATTGATGAATTTGTTAGAAATTTTTTTAGGATTTGGAGAATTACATAATATGAGTGGATAATTTAAGTGACTTTATTGTAGTATTTATTATATTATTAGTGATCCAGGACCTCCCAAAGACCCTGTGCTCATGAAGATGGGATTTGATCTTGCTGTTGTCTCCAAAGTGTCATTTTTCTCTCTTTTCTTTATAGCATTCCACCTGGAGTACTAAGAAAAAGAATACCTAGATTAAAAAAAAAAAACAAATTACCAAATATAGTTTATGTCCACATTTCCCCAAATGAGGGAAATAGGATGCCCAAATGTTGTACAGACTTGCAAAATATTACTTGGATATGAAGCTAGACAACTTTTATTTCATTGCACAGAAAATGCACAAGGTACAAAGGACTGACTGAGGAACTCATAAAAAGACACACAAAGCAATCAGAGCTTATCAGCCTATCAGCCTATCCGGAGGGCAGTGATACTTTGTGGGCTGGTGAAAAATCAATCCCTTTTCTATAAGATCTGCCCTGTTCAAATAACTTACCGCCTTTGCTCTCCAATTAGGATGCTAAATAGGACCTTTGTGGACTAGTTAATGACATGCACCCAGCCCATGTGAATGAATGCTTGTGATCACAAGAATGAGTACACCTACATGTGCCCAATCCTGCACCTGAAGTTTTTTGCTCTCTCTTCTCTTAGTTAAGAGTAGTAGCCTCTGTTTTTCCATCTATAAAATAAGGAAAATTTTATTTACCCTACCTCCCAGGGTTTTTGTTGAGGATCACATGAGATAACAATTGTAAAACACTTAGCATAATACCTGGCACACAATAAGTAGCTTTATTAATTTGTTAATTTAATTATTTTAAACTTACTATTACTTATTTTATTAACTTAATTATTAAAGTTTGTTTATTAAAAATAAGTGTTTGCTCCCCCCCCCCTTTTAGTGTCATTTTCTGAAATGTTAAGCAAAGTAGTACTTTGCCGCTTGTTTCAGTTATTCAAGTGCTTTTGAACTTCACCAAGAGTCTCTGTTGGAAACATACATTGTGGTGCCCTTAAGAAGCCTAAGGGAGTTTGAAGACCTTCCCTGCTCTTAATAAGCCTAACTTAACCACATGGAGCCCACAGTGGAAGGAGTTTGCTGAAAGAGTGTAACAGGAAGGGTGGAACAGGAAGGAGCAGAGCAGAAAAAAGCTAGAGCAGAGCTAGGAGCAAGCAGAACTAAGAGAGAGAATGTTTGTGATATAGGTACTCTATTGATCTTTTGTGTTGATGTTTCTTTGTCAGACAGAAGCATTCTGTCTGTTGAAAGAGGACCTTCCTGTTGTTATAGAAGTCCTAAAAGAGGAATTTACTGCTGTTACAGAAATCCTGAAGAAAAAAGACTTTACTGTTTTTATAGAAATCCTGAAAAAGGACTTTACTGTTGATTTATGTTTGATTTCTCAGTCAGAAGCCTTGTCTGTTGATTTGTGTTACTTTGTGAGACAGAAAGTGAATGGAGATGATAGTGCCAGTAATGTGTATAAATATTTTTATAGCTCTGTTAAGCTTAATGTGTGTAAATATTGTAGTTCTGTCAAGCTTTGTCTTCCCAGAAACTGAAACTGCAAAGGACTCGGAAAGGAGCAGTCCCTGTGATCTGAGATATAAAATAGGAGTGCAGAACTGCCTGCTTGCAAATCCAGGCAAGAACTGGGAGTGGTCAGCCTGTGGAAGAGGAGCTGAAGGGTTTGGAAGCCAACCTTGAGTGAAGATGAAAGAAGACTTTACTTGGGTACTCTGTATTGACTGATGAGATTGTGATTTACTGTGACCTAGGGGTGGATGTTGTTTGTTCTTTCTGCTACCCCTTAAGGATGATTGGAAGCCAGCCTCAAGTCAAGTGGAAAGAGGACTTTACTTGGGAGGGGAGAGGAGGGAAGAAAAGAGGGAAGGAGAGAGGACCTGTCATTGTGCTAAATGCTTTATAATTATTACCTAATTTGATCCTTGCAACAGAAAAAGATGAGTGTATATGAAACTGTGAGCTTTTGTTATATGCAATTTGATTTTTGAAGTCAATATAGAATTCATAGGATAGTAATGAAACTGCCCTGCTTATCTGTCACCTCCTTAACTCCCCTCTGCTTCCTTTTATGTAATTTCTAGGGGACATTGACATTCATTTCCTTCCTTTCTTCCTTCTTTTTTCTTTCTTATACAAATATTACTATTCAACAACTCCCCATCCCACCTTCATAGATGTTCTCTCTTATAATAAGTAAGTATAATAAAAGATATGAAGTGCTCAAAAGAATTTGTTTGGCATCACTGAGTCAGGGCCATGCTAATTTATGAATTGTTCCTTTTAATACAAGTGCTGTGACTAAGTGAGCACACAAGTGGTTGTTTTACAATATGATTATACTGAACATTGAAATATCTTATATCAAGATTGGATTACTCTTGTTTTCCTAAAAAAAAATTATCATTATTTAATTCCCACAATTCAAAGAAACTGCTAAACAGACTATTGTAGAATTAGACTTATGAATAGCAACTGATTTGGGATTTAATACAAATAATATTTTAGGAACTTGGAGAAGAAAAAGTAAACACCAATTCCAGAAATTATCCAGTAGGTGCCATGAGTTAACAGAATTCATCTAAGTTATACTGGTGAAAAAAGAAAAGAAGCCTCCATTTTTACAATGATGTTTTCCAGACAGGGAGCTATCTCCATCTTACTTGTAGGCTCAGGCTTGCCTACATTTCTGGCTCTGTGGATGATAGATATAAGTGGTTCTTGCCTCAGAAGGAGGATGATAGTATTAAATTCTATTTTTATTGCTACTACCTTATAAGTATTACCTAGTATCTTGATTTAGGTTTTGACTTCCTATTGTCTGTAGCTTTGTCTTGAAGTTTTTCTAGACTATAGCATATGTCTGGGATACATGATCTGAGAAGCTTTTGTCAAAAAGCAATGCTCTGAGTTCAAAGTATCATGGCAAATGATTTGGATATGATCACTGCAGATATAAATAGGCATGAAAGTTTTAAGGAAAAATACCAAAATTTGCTTCCAATTTTGTTGCCATTAATGACACTGGGTTACAGGAATTTTTAGTTTTCTGTGTATGAGAGTGAGTTCTAATGCTAGCAATCTCTTAATTTATGTGTGATGTTGCAATGAAATGAGACACTCATAGATCATTAAATATTTTCCAAAGTAGCTTGTAGCTACTTGTAGCACCTAGGATATGCAACAAAAGTACTGTGGCATTCAGCTACCCTGGACATGTCCCCACCCTCATATCCTTATGGTAAAAAGAATCTGGTCAAGAGGCGGCCAGGTAGCACAGCGAGTAAGAGCACCGGCTCCAGTGTTGAGAAGACCTGGAGATCGAATCCCGGGCTCAGACACTTAGCACCCACCCAGAAACACCTGGTTGTGTAACCTTGAGCAAGTTACTTAACCCCAATTGCTTAGGGGCGGCCAGGTGGCTCAGCAAGTAAGAGCACCGGCTCCAGTGTCGGGATGACCTGGATCAAATCCGGGCTCAGATACTTAGCACCACACCCAGAAATAACTGGCTGTGTAACCTTGAGCAAGTTACTTAACTCCGATTGCTTAAAAAAAAAAAGAATCTGGTCAAAATCTTCAGAAATTCACCAAATCAAAGAGGACCTGACGACATGGGTGAAATTTTTTATACCTTTAGGTCACTAAGCAGCTTCTGGAAACAGAGACTAATTAGGGACTACTCTATCCTTTGGCAGAAAACTAATCCCTGTCATAAGAGGCAAGGAAGCAGGGTGGGTCTAACCCATGTTGTGGGAAAAAACTTGTAGATAATAGTTCTATGACACTGCAGTGTTCAATATTACAAAATTGGCCATTTGACTTAGGGTGACAATGGTGTCACTGTATCTATTGCTAGTAAGCTATTGTATTCAGTCAGAATCTAGTAAGTGCTCACTACTCTCTAGGCATTATGCTAAGCACTATGCATACAGAAAAAGCTAAAAGAAAAAAAGGGAAAAACATACTTTTTTTCTCAAGGATCTCACATTCTAATGGGAGTAGATAAAAGAACTCTGTACATACAAGATATCTACAGAGTTAGACTAAAGGTAATTTTAGAGGGAAGGAATTAGCAGTAGAGGGAGGAGGGAAGAGAGAAAACAAAGGCCTCCTGCAGAAGGTGGAATGTGAATAGTTTTTGAAGAAACTCAACAAGACAAGTTGGGGTAGGTCATGGAAGAGAATATTCACGGCATAACATGAAAGCATGGTTGGATGAATGAATGAATGAATGTTCTCCTGGATTTCATAATCTCCAGAAATGCATCATTCTTTAAGATGAAATCAACTCTGAAATATATCTTTAGGACTCCTTTATCTGGAGCTTAGCTGTTAATAGTACGACAACGACTACCACCACCACCACTACCATTGGTATAATACAATAGTATACTGCTATTACTACTACTGCCACGACCACTGTTCTCTACTATCACCACTACAATACCAGGTTAAATAATAAACTAGTCAATGAAACAAGGGATATAGCTGGAATTTGCAGAATAACCATTAACATCAGAGCTATAGCTAGTAATATAAAAATGTTCATTTTAAATAGAAGTCATAAAGTTGAGTCAGAAATTCTTTTATCCCTAACCAGTTAATCACCTCAGCTAAAGTTTGATGTCTTAACTAAATTTTGCAGGCTCTAAGTAGTTATGTGACTTTTTATCTTAAGCAAATAGCGGTAATAAAGTCAAGTTAGAAAAATTCTTTTGTGATAATTAGTTTAACCTTTTGCTCAAACTTGTATATACATTGATTCAATTCCTATCCATGGAATTTATCAAAACTAATAGTGCTACCCTGAAATTAAGAAGCATAAATCTTAAGTTGATTGGGTCACTTCTTATCAAACCCAGTCTCAGCCCTCATAGTTTTTCTTCTTCTTTACCCAAGCTGAAAGTAGCTAGCATCCAAGTTAAATATAAGTTTAGTATTTTAAAAATTATTTTGAATTCACACTGAGGTTCACCTGCCATTTTGGTGCAAAAATTCCCCTATCTTTTGAGTTTTTCCTGTAGTTTAAATGCACAAACTTGGCATTTAAGTTTAATAGTTTATAGTCATTTGCACACTTTTCTTGTGAATTTCACCTTCTTGATCACTTAAAAAATATTAAATAAGATAAATGCCAGAATCAAAGATAGATCCCATTATTTTTACCCTTTCATCCAAAGAAAAGATGTTTTTCTATTCTGTTTCCTTCACCCTAGTGGAGAAAATGTTAGTATCTGCCCTAAGATCTCATTAATAATGCTTTTAGTAGTATAATTTAAGTAGAATATTGTCATGGACATTTTGAAAATCTAAGTAAATTCTGTTCATTCAATCCCTCTTTGATCATGTAATTATTTTCTCCAAGGAACAAATCACATTTAAATGATGTTTCACAGTTTCCAAACTTTTCTTCATATCAATGCTATGAAGTAAGATGTGCATGTATTCTTATTACCACTTTACAGATAAGGAAACAGCTCAAGAAGTAAGCCGCTGGCCCAAGGTCACACAGATCAAGAGGGGGAGCTAAGATTCAACTCCTCTTTGTAGCTCCTTTGCTTTGTTCAGCAAAATGTGCTGAGCAAGGCACAATTTTTCTTTCCCAGAAAATATGTCTTTCTGATTTTTCTTGTATTTGAATGCTATGAGGCAGGAAGTGTGCTGGACAGAGAGCCGGCTTTGGGGTCAGGACACACACTAACTGTCTGAACACTGACAAGTCAAAACTCAGGCTGAAGCCAGTTTTCTAAGATTATAAACTGAAGTCATGTTGCCAGTCTAAATCCATGAAGAGACTTTCCTTAAGATTTGTTCCCCACACTGATAGAGACAAAGAAAGAAGAGAGACAGAGACAGAGACAGAGGAAGGAAGGTAAAGAGGAAAGAAGGAAGAAAGGAAGAAAGGAAGGAAGGAAGGAAGAAAAGAAGGAAGGAAGGAAGGAAGGAAGGAAGGAAGGAAGGAAGGAAGGAA
>NW_027185597.1:2173441-2176059 GCF_028583685.1 Petaurus breviceps papuanus | reverse complement strand
GAAGGAAGGAAGGAAGGAAGGAAGGAAGGAAGGAAGGAAGGAAGGAAGGAATGAAGGAAGGAAGGAAGGAAGACAAAAAAAGAGTTGCTTACTACATTCAGTGATCCTCCCATTTAGCATATTTTTTTTTTAATAAATATAGAGCCACAATGTTATGTGACAGGAATTCTCTGTAGGAACCATAGAATCTAGGACAATAGTGGCACGAGGTTTTTGTTTTTGTTTTTTAACTCTCTTGGTGTTCAGTAAAAGCCTTATCTAGAGGACTCTCTATGTTTTATTTTGATTGATATGATTAAAATTTTCCTTTAAGACTTCTTGTTTGGAAATTTGTGTTTCATGATGAAAAGGGATATAACATTCATATGTGTTATGAGAAATTTCCCACATAGCACTGATTTTGTAACTTGTCTGCATTCACACAGCTAGTGTGTGTCCTGACTCCAAAGATTTATCCAACATACCTCTCTGCTTCTTAATAATAAAATATAGGAAAAATAGGGAAGACATTTTCTGGGAGAGAAAATCAGCCTACTCAGTGACATTTTGCTCTGAACAAAGAATTAGAAGGCAAATTTGTTAGTTTCTTTTCTATCCCTTTGAAACAAGATAATAAGAACAGAGAATGAATGAATGGAAAATAATTTGCTAAGAACTTCTTATGTGTCAAAGACTGTTCTAAGCACTGGGAAAGAAATAAAAATACAAAAGAGAAGATAATCTGTGCCTTCAAGAAGTTTACATTTTAATAAAAAGAGGCAGCAAATGTGAGAGGGGGGGGCAGAAATACCAATCGTTTCTTTGGTTTGAAAACTTACAGGATTGGTAAATAGAATCAGAAGGGTAAATTCACACATTTACTTTCACAGATAAAAGGTCAAAGAAAAAAAAAGTATTGTTCAATTAAATTTTAAGATGTTATCAAGATGCATAGGGAATATACATATTCAGATAAATTTAATAAATAGGGACAATAAAAATTTATAATAATGAACATTTCCCATTTGCTCTCATTGACATTTATTTCTTTTTTCTTTCTGTCACTTTTATTTTCTTTAAGTCACGTTTTTCCCCTTATACAACTTAAATATTAGAAATTTGACTTGTACAGCATGTACAAGAATTTCTGTTTGAAGAATTTGGTCAATGAGTGTATGTCACTTTATTAGAAGAATGAAAAATTTTACTGTTAGCAAGCTTCCAGAAAGACATAACAAGAAATCCCGAGAATTTATTAAGTTACCAAAAGTACACTGGGTCAGGATTTGGAGCTCTTCATTCTAGTTACAGCTCTGAACCTAACTTTCTGTGTAAACTTTAGGAAGTTAAGATCACTTCACTAGATCTCATTTTTCCTCATTTGTAAAATATGGGAATTGGATTAATTGATTTGTAAGCTGGAAGAAACCTTAACAGTCATATAATTCAGTCATTTTACAGATGAAAAGGTCCAGAGAAGGGAAATGACACAGATTTTAAGAACAGAGATATGAATTCAGGTGGTCTGACTCTATATCACTACATGAAGCTGGTCCCTTCTAACTTTAAAAGTTCTGTAATTTGTGCAAAACAAAATAATGTAATGCAAATCTTATACCAAGGTGTTATTTCCAAAATCAAATATCATTCATTTTGATCTATCAAATATGTGCTTCTGCTAAACAATGATCTATAGAAGGAAATAGAAATAGAGCCTTTCTCCCTTCTTTATCTATAGTAAACTTTGTTTCAATGGAACAGAAAAATGAAATGGGTTTGAGTAACTCTATCATTTACTAGACAGCTATGTGACCTCAAGCTTGTCACTTAATATCTTCAAAATTCAGTTTTCTCATTTGTAGATTCAAGGGGTGAATTAGATGTTTTCTAAGGTTTCCTCCAGCTCTAATATTCTATGAATCTAATTTCAACTTATCTCTTTCAAAGAAAATGGCCTGAGGTTACAGGACTTTATCTTTTTGTATTAATTTTTTTAAAATGAGATTGGTTGTGAAAGACATAAGATCTGCCCTTTATCAAAAAAGGGGAAAAGAAAAAAGCTAGTGTCCTTACCAATATAAAATTGCAAAAGAATAGTATGTACAAATTGAAAGAGGCCTTAAAGATCATATGGTCAAAACCCCTTTCTTCCTAGAGATTAGTCCCTTGGAAGGGGAAGTGACTAGTCTAAGATTTCAGGACTCAGTAAAATACCCACAAATTGAAGATCAAATCTTTTGATTTTCAGTCCAATATTTTATTATGCCATGCTACCATCTTGTTTATGTTATCTTGTGAAAAGAATCTTTAACATTGTACTTGGGGGCTTTTTGATCATCAAGAAGTTTGCTATGGACATTAACTTAGAAGTTGTATTGTTTAAATGTGGATCAAATGCCAGAAACCACATTAAAAAGCATATTTGTTTCTTCTCTATCATTTATATTTATTTTTAGTTATCATTATTATCATGAGAACACATATAGTAGGGAATGCCCTTGGTATATAAAAGTCCTATCTCGATAGCATAATAAATCTAAGAAGTATATGATATAACCCTAGGATCACAGCATTTAGAATTAGAAGGGACTCTCATGTACTCTGACTTCTTCAGTTTGCAGATGACAAACATGAAACTC
>NW_027185597.1:2122558-2168441 GCF_028583685.1 Petaurus breviceps papuanus | reverse complement strand
GGGAGGGAAGTTGGAAGCACCCACTTTTGAAAAGGGACAGGATCAAAGTAGAGAATAGAACAAGTGGGATGTGGGATAGGAGGGAGGGAAATATAGTCAGTCTTCTACAATACATCTACTATGTTATTGTTTTGCATTAGCCGCACATGTACAACCTATACTGAACTGCTTGTCTCCCCAGTGGGGGTGGGTGGCAGGGGGGGCGAAGGGAATGAATCTGGAATTGAAAGTTTTAAAATCAAATATTCAAATATATGCATATATATATGTGTGTGTGTGTGTGTGTGTGTGTGTGTGTGTGTATACTATTATTAATACCATCTTACATGTTATTAAAAAAAAAGATATACAGGCACTGAGGCATAGAGATCCACTGGAAAAGTTGAAACAGGTATGGGAGAAAATATGGGAGAGAGCAGATCGGAGGTGGGGATATCCTGTGGGACTGCTGTTTTGGGGGGATGGGTGGGGGAAAAACAGGGAGAAAATTTGTAACTCAAATTCGTGGAAACGAATGATGTAAATCTGAAGTTAATAAAGCATTAAAAAAAACATTGTATGTTTGTTTTACAAAGTCAAATACTGGTTAACATCACTTGTTATGTGATTGTTTAAATATCTTTAAATGCATTTTTAAAAAGTGATTTGATTTGTGTCTGGCTAGTAGATATACACCTAGAAGCTATCTTTTGAATCTTGTTTCATTTGCCAATGGCTATGCTATCTATTTGTTCTTCAAATGCTCTTCTATTTAAGAATTTGATTGGAGTAATATTAAGAAAGCACACTGTAGCAGCAAGTACCCCAGCATCCCCAGGGTGGCTGCCAACACAGTTTCTTAGATCTGCTTTTCTAAAGGAAAGCAATGCATAAATGGGTTAACAAGCTTACTTTAATCAATCAAACATATATCGTTTACCTAGTTAAGGGGGGAAAGGTCAGCACCCTGAACTTCAGAGTATACAGACAAAAGTTAGTTACAAGACAGAGAAACAGATCAAGCAGACAGGCTTCCAAACTTTCCAACCATTACATCCATACCAAATCACAGTTAGCAGAGAGGGAAGCATCAACATCTGGGTATTTCAAAGCCGGGGGCCTCTCAACAGCTTCCCAGATTCTCATCTGGTCAAATCACACAACACTTCTCAAAGTGAACCCCAAAGCAAAGCCTCCCATCAAGGCTTATATAGCCTTCTTCTGGCTCATAGAATGTAACAACCTTCTTGACCCACTGCCCAAGCACAAAGTATCTCCTGAGAAACAAGCCTCCCACCACAGGCTCCAGGTGCACTTAAGCCTAGGGGCAGGGAAGATCTTAAAAATTTATATTCCTATAACACACACTAAACCTATCTTTTCTGCACCTTATGTTTCGTTTTAATTCCAGACTATTTAGAGGACTCAGAACTGTGAAGAAGCCTTGAGTGTTGAGATGAAAGAAATTACAAAAATGAATTAGTTCTACTTAACTTTGTGAGACAGGTTATATTGAGTAGTGATTGATAATAATGGAAGATAGGCAGCCAGTTTTGTTTTTTTCCCAATATTTATAGCATTGTTTTTATCTGGCAGTCTACTATCAACCCTATCAAAAAAAAGTCAGTGAGTTTAAGTATAATTTATTTTTATGAACCTGTATTAGTTCCTAGTAATCACACTTTTATTTTCTAAATGCTCAGAAATCATGCATTCAGTAATCTACTCCATAAAGGTGAATGAAATGAACCAAAATTGCTATTATATAGTTGGTGAATAGGAAAACATGAAAAGATAGGGAAAAGGACAAAAAATTATGCAACATAAGGCTCTTTCCATGACACTTCTAAATGTGAAGGAATTTTTTTTAATGGCAAAGGGCTTCATTTTATAGATATGGAAACTGAATCCCAGAGATGTTAGTGAAAAGCAGCCTACATGAGTTGGAAAAGTCCTATTACCATACCAAGAAAGTTCATGACTTTCTTCTGAGGAGTATGAGAATGACTTGACTAGATAATGGCATAGCATGGCTAATTAGTAGGTATGTTATCTTGCTTGTCATGTGTCAAAGATGAGATGGAACACCTGCCAAGAATGTTTATTTGCTCTGTTTGCTCCTATTAATGGATAAAGAAAGGAATGAAAATTAAAAAAAACATACCTAAACAAAACCTTTTTCTATAAAAACAGTGGGAAAAATTATTTCAGGATAATACTTCATGATCTAATGAAGAATTCACTCTGTAAGATCCAAGAAAAATTGTCACTGAGCCTCTAACAAATATCCAGTGATGGAAAATTTACTATCTCCTGATTTAATTCATGTACCAAGAGCATAGAATTCAAGAAAGTAAAGGAAGCTATGTAGAGATCTATAGGAAGGTAAAATGGTATGGATGAATCAAATTAAATAATTGAACTTTGTCTTATGTATTTGTGTCTTCAGTGCTCCTGTTTACAAATGGAAATATATCTTTCTCACAGGGGAGAGAGAGAGTCTGATATCTAGGGAAGTTGAGAGAGCTATCTAGAGATTAGCAGCAAAGTGAAATTAGTTGATTGATTTTATTATATTCTTATATGAAAAACTTGCAGTTTGCTATAGCAATTAGCCAGAGAAATTAGCTTAAAAGAGCTATCAAAAAGGAGACTGTGACAGGTCTTATTTCAGGAAATTGTGGAGGGAAAAGAGGACTTTTCAGCGGCACAAAGACTGCTATGTTTGTATTTTTGCCAGTTCCAAGTTACAACTATGTATATGCAGAGCCTTCTTTAGGTTTTCCCAAATTCAATTGACATTAGGATGTTGGATTCTCAGAGGGTTGGCTGCTATTACTTTCAGAATTCTAGGGGATAGCCCTGTGGGGAGTTATCATCCTAACACTATAGTTCAAGAGCCTTGGTGGGTCCACTTCCTCTTAACTATGAGTGGATTTAGTTCTTTAGCAAAGGCATTTACTCAAGTGATTTAGCAAGAATAGTAGCTATAAAACAGAGAAAATGAAAGTTTTGGTGGAATATATATCTCTGTTCTTCAGGTTTTCAGGAAGAATGAAGGATACCTTGGAAAGAGGGAAAAAATGCTTCAAGAATGAAACAAAGAAGAAAAAGAGTATGCAGAGGCAGAACTGAATCCCTAACTTTGTCAGGAGTATAGAAGGATGAAACAAAAAGCAAGGAAAAAGAAGGAACCACTGAGCATTTGTTATGAAGATCTTCTTTTAGAGAGAAATGGGAATGTTCTCAGACCATTTGTGGGGAAAACAGATGTGTATGCTTAAAGAAAAAGTGATTATGAGAATCCATAAGAGGTAATATCAAAATGGTCAGAGGAAGAAGAAATGAGCAATAGTAGTTGTTGGTATGGAGGCAAAATTTGTCAAATTTATGTAGAAATCTTTACTTTTTCCAGGAAATATATCCAAAACATCATGGTGAGTTTCCTGGAATTAGTCAAACATGACAAGAAAAAGTATCTAAATAGGAATGGGAAGCTCTTACAAATAAGGTTCTGATGACAGAATCAAGTATCTTCCCAGTGAATAGAGAAACGGGGGTTGCCCAAATGTTGCTTGAAATCTCAGATACCTCCTCTTCTCCTTCAGCTTTTGTATTGCTTCTTTTGACCACCATGTGAGTGCTTTCCTTACCTGAGTTTTCCATAAAATAGTCTTTTAGCAAGACTACAGCTGATATTCAAACAACCTGACTAGTCCATTGGAGTTGTGCTGTCTGCAACAAAATTTGAATACTTGGCAGCTCAGCTTAAGAAAGGACCTCATTGTCTGGTATCTTATCCTATCAGGTCTTATCCTGTCAGGTAATCTATAGAATTTTCCCAAGACAATTAAAGCGGAAGCAATTCAGTTTCCTGGCATGGCACTGCTGTACTATCCAGGTTTCATAGGCATACAACAAAGTGAGCACTATGGCTCTGTAGACTTCCAGTTTGGTAGGCAGGCCAATACTTCTTTTTCCTCACACTTTCCTTCAGAGATTCCCCAACACTGAGCTAGTTATGGCAATGCCTACATCAACCTCATTATCTATGTGTACATTCTTGGAAAGTATACTACTAAGGCAAGTGAACATATTCATAGCATTCAAAACTTCACCATTTGTTATAACTGATAGTTTCACATTTGGAAGGTGTGGTGTTGGTTAGTAGAGAACCTGTGTTTTCTTGGTGTTAATTGTTAGACTAAAATTAGCTCAAGCAGCAGAGAATTGATGCAAACTTTGTTTCATCTCAGCTTCAGAGGTTGCACTGAGTGCACAATCATCAGCAAATAAAAAGTCTTGCACCTATTCTTCCGTTTTAGTCTTGTCCTATAGCCTTTTCATGTTAAATAATTTACCATCAACAGCAAATTCTAAGTAAACTATATAATACATGGTAATGGCAAGTCAAGAAGTAGTTCATCCCTTGTTTCAGCTATTGGATTAATACCTTATTTCAGTTCAAGTTTCTTTTGAGCCTTGTATCAAGTGTGTTAAGAAAAGAACATGTGAATTCCACAACTTGTGAACCCTAGAAGTTGTGAACTCCTGCAACAGGAAGGGAAGGAGCTAATGACCATATATAAGGAGAGGCCCAGGCTGGAGAGAGTAGAACTGAGAAGAGAACTCTTGTGGTGGCAGAGTCAAGAAGGAGAAAACTTGTGGTATCCATTTGTCTGCTCTGTCTGTGTTGATGTTTATTTGTGATGCTTTGTACAGAAGCCCTGGGACCTCACTGGAAGGCCTGAAAGAGGATTTTTTGGTTGTCTGTTTACAGAAGTCCTGGAGGAGGGTTTTGGAGGTTCTGGGACTTTACTGATGATTTGTCATGACCTCTTGGGCATTGTTTGTGGGTCTTTGTTGATTTCTATGTTGATGATTTGTGCTGAGTTCTCAGAACTTGTTGGTGGGTCTGAGTTGATTTCACAGGCAGATAGTGAATTGATGATGGTGCCAGCAATGGGTATGAATTTTATTGTGGCTCTGTCAAGCTTTGTCTTTCCAGGAACAGGAACTGTAAAGGACTTGAGGTGGATGGGACCCTGTGAGCTTCAATAGAGGTACCATGGAAGCTGAGAGCCATCCTCGAGTCAAGATGAAAGAAGACTTTACTTGGATACTGTGTACTGACTGAAATTTTGATTTACTGTGAACTAGGGGTGGAGAACTTTGACATTTGTAATTTGTGTCCCTTAAGGACATAAGCCTCCTTAAGGATGATTGAATTAAGAACTTACTAAATGGTTGAGTTACTAAATGAATATACTTTGTTTAAAACTATGTGATCACTTTGGTGAAAACTATGTGGCCACTTTAGCTGTAAGTTATTATGTCACTGTGGATGCTATGCCTTGATTTCTGTGAATTTATTTGCTCCAATTTACCACTGAATAAATAGAGTTCACTGTACTGTGTAATCAGAACCTTTCAAAGCTGTTCACAGCAGCAGTCCTCTGGAAAGCTGCTCATGCTTGGCTTTACATACATAGGTATATTACATATTACATAGGTAAACACGATTGGTTGGTTAGTGGTTGTCCTTCATTTTTGAAGACTACCAAATGACTTCACTATGTTGGAATCAAGATACAGTGTGTCTGATTGTGGCTGATCAGACCTATAGAAGCTCAGAAGGCTTTGCCACAGGTTGGGCACAAAGAGTCCACATGAACATATGGGGGTGGAATATGCATGAATTATACATGGTATACATATTACATAGGTATATTATATAAATATATAGCATATCATTTCCTATTATTGATGAAACCACTCTGGCTTTGTGATTCTTGCTTTGTTTTCTAGATGTTCAGGAATCAAAATTCAACTCCCTGCCTGATAGTTTGAAGATACTGTTCTTTTCTTTTTTTTTTCTTCTGGAAAGCAGACTCTTCTATTTGCCAGGATCTTTTTAATTATTTGTAGGGAAAAAAAAAATTATGTGCAGCATAGCATTATAAACTCAGGACAACTCATAGACAAAAGTTAAACTCCCACATCTATCACTTGTCACTGTAAAAAGTTTTTATGGAACATCCATCATTCAAAAATCAACAAGCTGTCACCCTTGAAATGTCATCCAGGTTTTTCCAAGATGACCTCTGGACTGCATGTTTCTTTTGGATTATCCTCAGGAGGCTCTGTCAATGATTCAAATTTGTTAGAATCTTTTAAAGATTAACAATTTTGTCTCAATAATAATACTTGCTATTTTTTTGTTTTAATATTCTAGATTAGAGGTTCTAAATCTTTTTTTTTTATCATAGGGTCTCTTTGACAGTCTGGTAAAGGCTTAAAGACCCATTCTTAGAATATTCTCAAATGTAAAAAATAAAATACACTTGATTACAAAAGGAATATATTGTATTGCAAAATTATATATGTGTGTATACATATATTTAAATCCCTCTACAATGCAGTTTACCTATAATAATAGCAACAACAATAATAACTAGCACTTAAGTAGTATTTTAAGGTTAGCAAAACAGTGTTATTTCATTTGATCTTCATAACGACCCTATGAGTCATATGCTATTATTGTACTCATTTTACAGATGAAGAAACTGAGCCGCAGTGCCCAGGACCTCACATCTAAGTGTCTGAAGCTGACTTCACACCTAAGGTCTTTCCTACCCCAAGTCCCACTGTCTATCCACTGCATCTACTAACTGTCTCATGTGTGGTTGCTTTAACTTTCAAAAGCACCTACCTTCTTATATTACTAGTTATCTTGCTATCAGGTCGGTATTATTCATTTAAAAAAATTCTGTTCTGTCCATGGTCCCTGGCAGAGAAAAATTGAAATTAAAAGAGAACAGTTTCGCAGCTCCTGCTTTTTTCTATCCTCGGTTATCCTTGTTTCAGCCACCTAGTGCAGTGGTTCAATGCTTCTTTGATCCTCCCCTTTTCCACAATATAGCTTTTATACTCCCTCTTCATTGTGTTTAGTGTTCCTTGTCAAATCCAGTTGACTGAGTTGCACAGCTCCTGATACTGCTCTTCATTTTTCATCCTTTCTTAAATGTCTTTGCTTCTCTCTATTTTTTGTACATATATTTACAAAAATAGAAAAGAGGTATATGAATGCATCTATTTCTTTAGACAATTGCTTATTTCCTCATAGTAAAATTATTTCTCTGCCTTCAGAATTTCATTCTTTAAATCTTCCTTAGGTTGACTTTCTCTGAAGATTTTCATCCATGGGATCCTGCATATCCTTTCTCTGAAAGCCTTAAATCTTCTAAAATCTAGAGTTCATGGCATGCTATTCCTGGATTTTCTATACTTTGTTATTGCCAAATCTAAGATAGAGTGCTCTTCTAACAATTCCATAATTTCTACTTTAGTTACCATTCAAACTTGTTGGAGCAAATTCAATACCAAGAAGCAGTTCCCCTATTTGATTCCTTTACCATTCAACAGATGAAATTACTATGATGATGGAAAGTAAAGAGACTAATGTTTTGCTTTTTGCAGAGGGGGGATCCAGCTGATGTCCAGATAATCCAAGCTCCCCATCAGTACTATGCTATGCCTCCATGACAGGCTTGATGTAGTTTCCAAATAATCTATTTTTTTCCCACTTCATTCAAGTATGTTGTAGTATACACCCATGGCAATATTTCTGCCATGAATATTCACCCAAATGCTATCTACCATGCCTTCTTTATTTCCTGGATGTTTTTAAAATAAATGTGTTTTGTTAATACGCAATGCTTCTCCTGACCCCTGTTTTATCTGTCCTGTTCCTTTTGAATAAGGTATAACCTTTTAGTGATGATATTTCAGTGATGAGTATCATCCCACAGAATGAAGTAATATCTATGAAACTGAATTTCTCTCCTTTCTTAGGCTTACCTGCCTAGTAAACCATGCTTTGGGTATTTGCATAGATGTATGAGACCCTAGATTTTAATTATGGTTCCTTTATCTCCTATCAGTTTCTAGGTATTTTGTTGTTGTTATTTTTATTCCTCTTTCCCAATTGCGGTTCATTTTTGTGGCAACTATCTGGATGTTAGACATAGTCACTTATTCCTCCTCTCTTTTTCCCCTTTAGTTTCAAGTTCTTTGGATTCAATTTTTAAGATTTCAGGCAAATATACTTTTATCAGCTGTTAGATGCATTCCATCACTACTATGTATTGTGACATTCCTGTATTTTAGGTCATGGTCCAGAAATCCAAATCCCATTCTCAGATACCATCTTATTAACCAATCATTTGCTTTCAAACTAGATGAATCCCTCACTATTTACTGGAAGCAGTGATGAAATTGCCACCTAGGTGTATCCCTCAGATCTTCAGACCTTGCCTAGGATTTGATACTCTAATAATATTTCCCAGGATTTATTTTTGAAATATCACTTGTGTCTATGTGAATCACTAAAGGTAGGTCAATTTGTCAAGGCTTGTGTGGTTCTCTGTTATATTTTGGATATATTAGTCAGGAAGACAGTTTCCTGCTTTTTGTTCAAATGCGTGAATGAGGAAAAAAACCAAAATTCTTATTCTGTGTCAGGTACTGTGCTGGAGATACAAAAGTATGCAAGCAAAACAGTTTTTGTCCTCAAGAGTCCATAACCTGTATAGGGGAAGTCATAAGTAGGGAAGAGCATTTTGGTCAAGGAAGTCATTGGGAATTGTTATTGAAGTCATAGGGCTATTGATTGACACATCATTTCTAGAAATGGTAGTGTTGATTTGATTGCTGTTCTCAAAGGCATAAATGGAAAGGAGGAGGAGGGTAGGAATGTATGCTTTTTGCTGCATGGAACGGAGATGTCCTGGAAGTGATGTGGTTCACCTGGGTCCAGGTAAGATGATGTGAGTACTCACCAATTAAGTACTGGTATTAAAAAATATTTGTGTTGGATTTGACAAATCACTTCTTCATGAAGAAGTTCCAAGCTATCACTGTTATTCTCATCTTCATCTGAACTTTATTGAATGATCTCTCACTGGACAGTGTCTATAGGTTCATATCATCAGTCTTTGGAGAAACAGCAGATCAGAAGTTCAGTAGTTCAGAGTTCAGCTCCTTCCTCTTCAGGATGAATCTTTTATCTGTTGCTTGGCTCAAAGTGGTTTTTCTTTCCTTTTTCTAGTCTGAAATGCTTCTACCATCCAACCTTCTGATGCTGTTACTTTAGAAATTTTTTTTCTTTTTTATACTTTTTATACTTTTTTGCTCTTTTGCTAAATTCCTTTGCTTTTGTATTTAGGAACACTTCATTCTCTTTGATATTCTGGAAAGGTGAAAGGAATGTCTCAAGTCCCTTTACCTTTTTTTTTTTTTTTGCAGGAACAAGATCACCTAAGGACTTTGGGTATAAATAATAATCACTACAGCAGAACAGAAATAGAAAAAAGTATATATTGCATTGAAGTGAGATCCTTGGTCCTTTTTATTTATTTATTTATTTTACCAGAAATTCCTCTTGAGATCTTCTGCACCATTTTTTTTTCCACGAGGATATTTAATCCCTCCAAGCTGTCATTCTCCTGCTAACTTCCTTAGCAACTTTTGTCCTCTTTTGCACCTTCCCTCTTCTTTAAGCATCCGCATCACCTGAGTAGTATACTGGATAACCACATCAAACTTTCTCTGTCTTTTCTTATTATTCTCTTGCTTCTTTCTTTCTTTTTTTCCCAACTCTTCTTACTCTACCTTAACAGCCTCCTTCAATTTGTTTTCTCTTTCTGCCTCATCTCCTTAATCCTTCTCCTTGAATCCTCAAAACCTTCTCTTTTACCTCATTTCTTTCTTTTCTTTCAACTGGCATTTTATTGAAATGCTCAAATCATCTTACATACTAGAAACTGTATCTTTATCCTAAATTTTTATCCATTTAATTTTCTCTCTCTAAATTTACAAGAAAAACTCTAGCTATACCTCTTACATCTTTAATTTTTGGTAACCCCATGAAACTTTTTTACTCTGTGTCATCAAACTGTTACCTTGTGGCATCTATTTTCACAATTCTTGTACTTAAAAAGTTAAGTTTACTCTTCCTGGCAGATTGCTCCATCATTTTGACTTTCTGTCAATAAGCGTAGTGTTTCCCAGGTTGTACAGTTCCAAACACCTAGATTCATAATTTTACTTTGATTCAATATAATATATACATATATTTTTAAATTTGAGCTCATTCATAGCTATGCTTGCAAATTTGCAAACCTTTCTTCTTGACATCAAAACATCTCTCTTCACTAAAATATCCTGAAACCTCTTTAGGGCAAATTTTCATGCCAAATGAAAATTCTAAGAGAAAAGGATTGTGTGTCTTAGCTGACCTTTAGCCTTCTCATGTCTCTTTAGATGTGACCTCCTAAACTCAATTTTGACCCTTTTCTCTACCCTAACATGTATCTTCATATATACTCCTTTGCAGCTTGCTCCTTACTTTCTGAACTTATTTAATGTCAGAATCTCTCAGAGTATATCTTTCAGCTGCCAGTTTTAACTATCTTCCATATAGATTTTCTCTGCATCTGTTCCCTCAGCAAGTCATAGGGGTCATCTACCTAACTCTGACTCTTTTTTAGTTGAACTTGGAGGATCCTTCCTCTGCGGCAGTCTGGAGAACCTAGCAAGCATAAACCACTGAGGAAGATTGGACTTATTTGCATAAGTTTTTCTCTGTTTCACTGCTCAATCTTATATTCCTGGAATTGTTTCTTATTCTGGCACAGTCTGTTCAACTCTGAAAATAGTGTTTATTCCCCAATCTCTAAAATTTACCCAGATTGCTCATATTGCAATGCTTTGCCCAGTGGATTATTTTTTAGCATTGTAAAGTTATTGGTATAATTTTTAAAAATCTGACTCAAGGTTCTTGGAACTTTACAAAAGGTCCAAGATGACAATCACCCTTTGGCCATAACATAATGTCTAGTGCAGGGGTGGGGAACCTGCAGCCTCGAGGCTACATGTGGCCTTCTAGGTCCCCAAGTGCTTTGACTGAATCCAAATTTCACAGAACAAATCCCCTTAATAAAAGGATTTGTTCTATAAAACTTGGAATCAAAAGGCTAGGACCTAGAAGGCCATATGTGACCTTGAGGCTGCAGGTTCTCCATCCCTGTCAGTATGCAGCTGGGCCTGGCTACGTTGATGGTAGCTGAATCTTTATATATTCCAGTGATCAGAAATCCTAGGCCTTTGGTATTGTCTGTATGATTGATGCTATACAAATCCTCACTTTGTAACCCTTAACTAATAAAGGATACTACCACAAAAAAGACCTACCATAAATATTTTTGTATGTATAGATTCTTTTCCTTTTTCTTTGATCTCTTTGGGACACAGACATAGTAGTGGTATTGCTGGGTCAAAGGGTATGCATCACTTTTTTTAGCCCTTTAGGCATAGTTCTAAATTGTTCTCCAGAATGAATGGACTAGTCCATAAATCCAACAATATTCATTAGTATACTGTTTTCCCACATCCCCTCCAGCATTTGTCATTTCTGATAGGTGCAAGGTGGTACCTCATAGTTGTTTATATTTGTATTTCTCTAATCAATAGTGATTTAGAGCATTTTTATATGACTCTACACAGCTTTGATTTCTTCTTCAGAAAACTCTCCATTCATATCCTTTGACCATTTATCAACTGGAAAATGCCTCTTATTTTTATAAATGTTAATTATTCCATATGTATATATGAGAAATGAGGCCTTTATCAGAGAAACTTGTTGGAAAAATTCTTGATTTTGCTTCATTGTCCATGATATTTTTTTTAGCAAAATATAATTTCCCTGATTATCTCTTTCAAGGTCAATATAATCTTCAAGAATTTATAGTCATTAATTGCCAATATCAGAAATTTTGGCACTGTATATTCTGTCGAGGTCATCACAAAATAAACTCTGTTTTACTCACTGTTTGGAAGTTAAATGCTCAGACTTTGCTTTTCTTGTTAGTAGTTGCCATAGAAAATTACTCTGTCAAACTACGTGAGAGGGTCTTTAAACGTATAGCTATTGGTCTACCCATCTTAATAGAACATTATTAGAACTTTGGCAGCCAGTTTCAACCTCTTATTTTACCAATTACCTTCTCTTACCAATTTGTCTAATTTACCTTGTTTTACCAACCACCTTGTCTTTCTCATTGAATTAGTGTCTTTGCCTTAAGTCTTTTTTCTTTGGTTCTTTCCTTTCTTTAAATAATTTTTCTATTTCAACTCAAATTCCTATATGCCTTTAGACTTAGCACTTCCTGTCCCCAATCTTGGATTCTTTCTCTCATTTTCTTCCTTCAATTTCAACTTAATTTATCTTAGATTTTCTCCCCAAATTCAACTGAAGTCCCTCTTTATAATTCCTTGTCATTCTTTTATTCCTCCTCCTTCAGTTTGGTTCTTTCTCTAGCATCATCTACCATACAACTTTCTATTAGTTGTATGGTATATACAGTATATATATACTGATGCATATAAAAGTATACATAGATATATGCAAAAATTTATATCTATTCTATAGCTTGATAGTGTAGAATAAAAACATTTTAAATGAATGTGTGCATTTTTTTCTAATGTAAACACAGTCCATATTTCAGGTCTTTAGTAAGCTTGGATTGTTAAGGGAATTTGTAGGGTTAGCAAAGGCAGCTTCTTGGCTCTCGTATTATAGTGTTAGAGTACAGAACGAAACATACATTCTAGGACATGACCAATGGGGGGATTTATTTTGCAAGATTATATGAATTTTTTACAAGGATTTTGTTTTTCTTTTCCCAATGGGAGAAGGTAGGAGGAGAAGGCAGGTAGGAGAAAACATAGAGTTTTGCTAATTAACTATTTATTTTTAATGAGTAGAGATAAACAATGGCATGTTTCTAGGACAGACATTTCCCTATATTAAACAGAAGTTTGCAATGTGTTTACCCATACTTAAGTATGAGTAACCACATGGCAGAAAATAATTACACTCTAAAGAGAAATTAAGAGTAGGCATAAAAAGTCTTGTCAGTAGTCCCCAGAAGCTGATAATTTCCTGAAACTGGCCTATGCAATGCCAGAACCATGAAAGACATTCCTCATTCCATTTATTAAATAGAAGACTGGAGACGGCTTGAGGGTGGCTTATAGCTCCAGACTGTATTGACTACAGTTTCACCTCCACCCACTCTCACCTTATGTGTAGTGTGACTAGTTTCTGCCTCAAAAACAACCTGTGGAGGGTTAATATTGCCTATTTGTATCCTTGGAGAATACAGACTTCAGAAGAGCTTCGGATTCTCCTAGGACTGCAAGAAGGAGTTGATAACTTGCCCTAAAGTCAGAGAGATGGCTTTGGAAAGCTACTTATGAGAATAATTAGAAAAACCCTGATTCTGTGAGCAGATACTAAATTGAGATCTTATTCTGAGACATTGTCTTCCCACTCTAATAGAGTACTATAGCTTAAAAGAAAGTACATTAGTTGAGAGACATTGATTAAGGAAGATAACTATGCCTTTCCCCCCATATTTTCCTTAATTCCTGTCAGTTTCCATTTCAGAAACGGAATACTAGATTAAAAATACAACAATACTTACTTTTAGCTAGTTGTTTGGAATGTCTCTCTTTTTGCATTAAAGCCTTTTCATTTCCAGAGAGATTCACTAAATGAAAGTTGTCAGTAACAAGAGTGTATATAAACAATTACTTAAAAAAAACTTTTTTACAATTATTTGACATGATTTCTGCCCTTTATCCCTCCCCCAAAAGCCGCTACTCCAAGAGCCTAAATTATAAAACAACAGAATTCAGGGTTTGATTCAGATGTCAAAAACCAAAAGAAGTGTCAGGAAAACTTAGCCCCCCCAAATTATGTGGGAGTGTAAGACATCTCCTCCTGTGCAGGTCACTATTTTAATTTCCCTATCCTAGAACCACAGAAGCCAACCCATCAGAGTAATTGTTGTCTTAGTGAATCAGAAATAGGACTGGGAGGTATACATGTGTTTTGCCTCTGGCATCCATTTTGAACATTAAGATCATACTGCTGTAAGTCTTTTTTTTTTTCTTTTTGGTCCCCTCCTGTTTTCTTTGCTTTAGATAATTAAGAGAGAACTCTATCAGTATAGTTATGGAAAAGAATATAATGAGTTGTTTTTCTCTCTGTGTGAAGTCAAGGCTTCCCTATCAGTTATCATGAAAATTTAACTGAAACACAATAGAAAAGGCAGACTTTATTAAATATCCTTGAGGTTTGGGATATGAGCTTATGTTACCTTTTTTGTGCCTGCATCATCTACCTTTGATACATAACTTGACTTCATGTCTTGTAATAATGAAGACAAGCACTTCTACTTCTCTTTCTTTTAAAAAATTGCTATTTTGGGACTTGTTGAAGAGCCAATTAATCTCAACCAGTAAGCCAGTGATTGTTTTAGAAAAGACTGGGAAATGAATAAAATTCATTTTCTAACAGCTGTTTAAAAAGATATACACCTTTAGGAACAATGACATAACCTAATCTCATTGAAAGAAAATCTCATATTCTATTATTCTAAATACTGTGTTCATCACATTTTTATATCATTTAAATGATAAAATATGCCTTGGAGGAAAACTAAGTTTTCTCATCAAATAAGTTAGAGTAGGGTTTTGAAACATACGGTTATGTTCATATTTTCCACATAAATTTATTATGAATAATGATTCATTTACTTTGGAATTAAGGAACTATAATGCCGCTCCATTCATCTTCCTGGCTAATATTCTCTTTCTCTTTCTCAGTCCCCAGGCTGAAAGGAGCTAACTTCTAACGAAAAGAAAAAAAATGTATTTGGTAAGCCCTGAAAGCTTCTGAAATTGTATAAAATAAATTCACCATGCCTGCAAAACTGCAGAAAGAGGATGTATAAATATATATTTTGTAGATAAACACTTATTTCTCTTTCATCTAAGTAATGAATGGGGAAATTCCACCCAGAAGGACTGGATGTGGTACTCAGCTTAATCTCACAGACCTAGTCTGTCAGTCCTACCACCTTAAGATCAGTTAATACAAGTGTATTAACAGACCTTAAGGAGAATACTGGTCATAGCATGTCATTCCTCTGTCCTGCCCCAGGGTCCTTAGCTTAGCATTTCACTCTGCAACAACATTCACTGAAAGCCAATGGAATCTTTGAAGGATAATCAGATTGAAGAGGGGACATTCCTAGAAGTTGCATGCATGGGGAGGTAGTAAGGATCTTGAAATCAGTCTGCACTTGCTTTTTTTTTCCAATCTATTTATTTATTTTTAGTTTTTAACATTCATTTCCACAAGATTTTGAGTTATAAATTTTCTCCCAGTCTTTTCCCTACTCCTACCCAAGATAACAAGCCTATTGAATACTCCCTCCCCCAATCTGTTCTCTCTTATATGCTTCCCCATTCCCCCCCCCCACACACACACACACTGACTTTCTAGTAGGGCAAGATGGATTTCTTTACCCCAGTGCCTGTATATCTTATTTCCCAGCTGCATGTAAAAAAACAATTTTTAAATTAATATTTGTTTTTAAAACTTTGATTTCCACACTCTTTCCCTTCTTCCCTTCTCACCTACCCCCACTGGGAAGACAAGCAATTCAATATAGGTTGTACCATGTTTCCCCGATAATAAGACACTGTCTTATTAAATTTTTTTGGACAGAAAAACACCAGAGGGCTTATTTTCAGGGGAGGGCTTATTTTAATGAACATTGACAGCAATTTTAATAAACAGGTAAATGTGAACAAAAAAATATACCTTTAGTCAATAATGATCATGTCATCTTCTTCAACAACATCGTCATAAGTGTCCATACCCTGAATTCCGTCCTGGATGTCTTGCGCCTCCATTTCCTTCAGAAAAAGTGGATCCAATCTGTCATGTCCAGCAATATAGCTCTCTTTAAATGAATATGTCTTGTCCAGGTAACCTGCTCGTAGTGCCTTGGTGACACAACTGTCAGTAATTTTATCCCATGACTTCTTCACCCAAGTCACAACTTCTTGCAGACAGGGCTTCACAAAGTTTCCATGCTGATTTCTTTCCATTCTATTTTCAATGTAGTCATTGACTTCCATGCGCAAATGGTCCTTGAATGGCTTCTTTATTGCAATATCAAGGGTCTGGAGATAGGCAGTCATTCCTGCAGGAATCATTACTTGATCTATTCTTCTCTCTGCAAGGAAGTTCTTCATTTCTTTAGCGTGGTGAGTGCTGGCTGAATCCCAGACTATCAGACCTCTTTGGTTACCTCGCACTTTCATAGCCAGTGGTGGGAATGTAGATTGACGTTGCACCCCTGTGATGAATTGTTGTTTGAGATCCTTGTCCCATAAACACTGCAGTTTCATCCATAGCAATCATATTGCAGGTTTGGTACTTGGAAATGTCGATCCTATCAATAAAGGACTTGAATGCAAGTGCACGTTTAATAACTTCAGCATCTTCCAGCTTAAACAGTGTTGTTGATTTTCTTAGGGACAGTTCATACCGTTGAAGGAAACCGTCCAACCAGTGTTGTGATGCTTTGAATCTTTCTGAGACCATTTCAAACTCTGGTGCCATTGAAAGGGCAAATGCTTGAATACCATATCAGCCCTGGGCACAACCAAGGCCTTTGCTCTCCTGTCAGCAATCCATTCACCAATGAGGATCTCCAAGTCAGGATATAAGGGCTGCCGTCCTGATCCAGACCTGCGCTTTTTCCCTTTTCCCTCATCCACCTGTTGATTGAGGTTATTATAATCTGCCCTCCATTTTCTGACCATTCGAAGATCCAAAAGTTTTTCTTTACAGAAAACTGCAAGATTCTTGCCATGTGACTCCTCTACAATTGCTTTCTTATACTCAACAGCATAGCTCTTCCTTTTTGTACTCATGTCTGGGGGTCAAAACAGACAGAATAATAAAATTATGACCATGAGTCCTTCTTTTCACTCCCTCATGCCCCCTGAGTTCTTCTTTTTTCTTCCATCATGCCCTTTTTGTCCTCCATCATGCCCCATCACTCCCACTTACATACCGGGTTTTTATGTTGTCCTGCCTCAGCTCTCCTCCGCGGCACTGCTCTCAATGGCGCCAGCAAGCAAATCACTGGGGAAGAACAGGATGACGCGCTCACTGCTGCAGCTCTGATTGGATGCAGCTCGGAGCGCAGTGTGCGTTTCACGGGGGGGGAGGGGGGACGGTGCATACAGAGGGTACTGTAATGTAGCGTGTAGCACAGGGGATCACCTTCACTACAGTAGCAATCTCAATAGGGCTTATTTTCGGGGGAGGGCTTATTTTAGAGGAATCTTACACAGTAAGGGGAGGGCTTATTTTCGGGATAGGTCTTATTATTGGGGAAACACGGTACATGTGTAGTTACGCAAAACATTTCCATAGTAGTTATATTGTGAAAGACTAACTATATTTCCTATCCTGCCCCCTCCCCACTTATTCTATTTTCTATTTTAACCCTGTCCCTTTTCAAAAATGCTTCTAACTACATTCTCCCCCAATCTTCTCTCCTTTTTATCATCCCCACTGTTATTCCTTTACCCCCTACTTTCCTGTAGGGTAAGATACTCAAATGAGTGTGTTTGCTATTCCCTCCTTAAGTCAAATTCAATGAGAGTAAGGTTGACCCATTCCCTTTCAACTTCCTGCTCTTCCCTTTCATTGCAATAGTTCTTTTTTGCCTCTTTTATATGAAATAATTTAGGCAGAACCAAGATGGCTGAGTAGAAACAGGACTTCCATGTGGCTCCTGCTTCTACCTCCTCTAATACATGTAGATTTTAGGGGGACCAAGTGACACTGAGAGGCTAAGTGCTCTTGCTTTGACCTGCTTGGATCCAGATTGTGATCCTGGGTGGTGGTCCTGGGGTGTGTGACCAGTGAGCCAGAGTGTGTGGGGGCTGTAGAGAGGGAGCCCATCTAATAGCTCTGGCAGCTGGAAAAGCCCTAGATATTTGGGAAATAGCTCTCCATTCTGGAAGCAGAGTTCTACTGTGGCAAAAAGCTCAAAAGTCAAGTAATTGGCTGCCAAAATGAGCAAGCAACAGAAGCACAAACAGGTGATAAAATCTTTTTTGGGGGACAAAAAGGATCAAGGCATGGAGTAGGAGGAAGACAACAAAGTCAGAACTCCTGCATCAAAAGCTTCCAAGAAAAATATGAATTGATAACAGGCCATGGAGGAGCTCAAGAAGGATTTTGAAAATCAAGTAAGAGAAGTGGAGGAAAAATTGGGAAGAGAAATGAGAATGACACAAGAAAATCATGACAAGCAAGTCAACAACCTGCTAAAGGAGACCCAAAAATACACTAAAGAAAATAACACCTTAAAAAATAGACTAACTCAAATGGCAAAAGAGGCTCAAAAAGCCAATGAGGAGAAGCATGCTTAAACAGCTGAATTTACAAGATGGAAAAAGAATTTCAAAAAGTCACTGAAGAGAACAACTCCTTCAAAATTAGATTGGAGCAATTGGAAGCTAATGACTTTATGAGAAATCAAGATATTATAAAACAGATCCAAACAAATGAAAAAAATAGAAGGCAATGTGAAATATCTCATTGGAAAAACCACTGACCTGGAAAATAGATCCAGGAGAGATAATTTAAAAATTATTGGTCTACCTATATATGAGATAATTTACCCTATTCTATCTCTCCCTTCCTCCTTATCCCAATATATTCTTCTCTCACCTCTTAATTTTATTTTTGAGATATCATACTTTCATATTCACCTCATATACCAACTCAAAAAGCCACCTTCTCCACGAGCCTATCACATACTGTCTTTTATTAGTTTGCTTGTTTGTTTGTTTTTTATTTTGTGTATGTGAAAGTATTTGTGTAGAGCACTTTACAAATCTTAAAGTGCCATAAATATGTTCATTATTATTACTTTGATACGTAAAGATCTGTGATTTCACTACTCCAACAAATCATCTCATAGCCCACCTATGCCTGCCCATTCTGGGTGAACCTTGTTTTTGAGTTAACTTGAGGAAGTTCACTTGAGGAAGGCTGGGGGCTTTCCTCAACACAACTTGATATTCTGAAGAGACATACTGTCCATTTCTTAGACTAAGTTTGGCCTGTACTTTTCTCCCAGTCCTACATTTCTCTGATGTTGTTCTTTACACATCTCACAGGCAATTTATTTGTCTCTCCATTTACTTTTGTGGTCTCCTGAGAATGATATTCTGTGACTTGCAACCATATGTCATCACTGGAAGAATATAATTATTAACACTACAATAATAACTGCTAATTTGTCATGAGCTACTAAAAAGATTATAATGATCCTTTGATCATTTTTTTAACAGCCAAAATACCTACTACAATCTCATGTAACTTTATGCTCAATAAATATCAGTTGAATGAATTGATAAACTAATACAATGGGAAATTCTTCAAGTACAGAAATCATATATTTTTTACGATATTCTTTAACAGGGTAAGGCTTATAGTACATATTCAATAAATACTTGCAGGGTTGTTCTGATGGTAAAAATGGGGAAATAGAAATACAGTGAGTTTAATCATTCAAAAAATCTGCTAATTTATATGTCTATTTGATATTTTCTTAGGAAGAAATTGACATCACTTTGGGATTGAGATTATTGATACATATTACTCAAGTAGGAAATCATGACTAACAAAATGACCATCACATTTAGTTTTCAAAAGCTAGTACCAAATAGGATAATCATGCTGCTTTGAGAATTTTTGGAAACTGTATATCACTGACTATTCATATTTCTTAGCTGAGACCTATAATTCCAGTTGTTGAAATTTTCCAAGTTTAAATTTTCTTTGAAGATAAAAATAGACATCTTGAAATGAAATGGGAATGACTATTTTAAAATATATTTTAGGAACTCTAAAACCCTGCACTGACTTCCATTTTTTTTTATACCTAAGTGCCATTGCTGAATATAAATATTTGGCTCATATTCTCATTTTAGCTTTTCCAATGCCTAAAGACTTTTGCTGGTGAAAACATTATTGAATATTATTTAAATTCAATTGGTATGGATTACATATAAACAAAAAAACCCTTTATAATCTTTACTTTTTAGTCTATATGCCCTTTTTTGCGGGGCTAAGCCAGGTATTTTAGTAAATACCTGTAATGATTTTCAACTTGACATTTGCAATTGACTTAAACTTTATTTCCTTTGATGGCTGGGAGAAAGAATTTGGTAGGAGGCAGCTTCATTGTGGATCCCACTCAAGATGTACAGTTACTTAAATTTTCTAAAGAAACTCACCATAAAATTATATCACTTATTTTTTAAGCTTACTTTTCAGTCATTTCCTTCTATGTTTATAGATGACAGATATTTGCCTCTTTGCTCATACATCAGTAGACAATGAAGTTGCTGTATTGTATCACTTGAATATCCTGTCCTGTTGCAATGTTACATTGTTATAGGTTCTGAGAGATGGAGTTCTTTTTGGAACAATGGAAATTGTAGGACATGGGTTAAAATCCATGCTCTGTCATTTCTACTTGTATAATCTGGGGCATATCAGTTAACATTAAAGTTTAGAATCCAGAGATGATAGTTGCTCCAAGAACATAGGTTTTCCTAAATCATGTTGCTCCCTGACAGGTGTCTGATCCCCCCCCCCCCTCCCCAGACAAAGACTATTTTGGTGGAAGATTGTGACCCTAAGTTATGTGGAAGATGTCTTGTGTTAATCATTCCTGCATCTAGATGTTTTAATCTATTGATTATATTTCCTTTTACATTATTATTAAATTATTGTTTTTAAGATCTAAAGGTCATTGTTCAAAAGTAGTAGCTAGGATTTTTTTTCATATATAGAAATAAAAGTCTACCAGTGGATTCTTCAGAATTAAAGTGATATGAGTAGGAGAGGGAGAGAAGTACATTTCTTTATAACAGGGTCACCCCTAGGACTCCTAAAGAGTTGAATCACAGCTGAATGGGAACCTAGACTTGCCTGTGTAAGAGCAGGGTGAGGTAAGTATGTCAGCTCAGAAAGCAAGATTGGGGACTGGGTCACATGCTCATACTACATTGATAAGTCAACACTGTGTTGTAATTTCTAAAAACAAAAAACAAAACAAAATACCAAACAATACAATTTTGGAATGAATTAATAGATATAGTATTCATTTTCAAGGCATAATAATTCTATTCTACACAGAAGAAGTATATATGGTCAGAACACATCTATAATATTTGCCACATTTTAAAAAATATATAGGGGAGTCAAGACGTAGAAACAGGGTAGAAACAGGACCTCTGTGTGGCTCCAGCTCTCACCACCTCCAATCCATGTAAAATGGAACTCTGAACAAACTTAGTCACTACAGAACACACAAAATGACACAGAGAAGCTAACCTTCCACTGAGGATAGCTCGACAGGCCGGCAGGTAGCAGCCAGTGCAGTGCTCTGGGAGCCAAGCCCAGCTCCATGCCAAGGTTTTAGCCCCAGGGTGGATCTGAGCAGCTGACAGCTGGAGGGACTCCAGAACACCAGCAGCTGTGGTGGTCCAGAATTATCAAAACATAGATGCTAAGACAAAGTGGGAGATCAGTGCACTGTGGACTTTGGGACCAAGTAGTTGGGAGTGCATTGGCTTTTGCCCCAAGGGTGAGAAGCTGCTGAGGGCTGCAGTGCAGCTGCCACCATATGGCAGCGTCAGCTCCTGGCTTGTAGAGTGTAGGGGGACAAAGTGACCAGTCTGAGGGGTAATTACTGTTGCTTTAACCTGCTTGGATCTGGATTGCGGTCTAGGGTGGAGGTCCTGGGGGTGTGACCAGTTTGTCAGAGAGTGTGGAGGCTTCAGAGAGGGCACCCAACTAATACCTCCGGCAGCTGAGAAAACCCCAGGGTTTGGTCTGAAACTACCCTGTCTGGTAGCAGAGTCCTACTGTGGCAAAAAGTCCAAAAGTCAAGTAATTGAGTTGCAACATGACCAGGCAAAGGAAGCAAAGCAAACAGAAGAATCCAACATTAGACTCCTATTTGGGGGACAAAAAGGAGCAAAGCATGGAACAGGAAGAAGACAGTGAAGTCAGAACTCCTGCACCAAAAGCTTCAAAGGAAAATACAAGCTGGTTACAGGCCATAGAGGACATTATGAAGTAGATAAGAAAAGCAGAGGAAAAATTGGGAAGAGAAATGGGAACTATGCAAGAAAATTATGAAATGAGAGTCAACAGCCTGACTGAGGAAAATCACACCTTAAAAAAATAGACTAACTCAAATGGCAAAAGAGGCTCAAAAAGCCAATGAGGAGAAGAATGCCTTAAAAAGCCTAATTTGCCAGATGGAAAAAGAATCTCAAAAGCTCACTGAGGAAAAGCATTCCTTCAGAATTAGATTGGAGGCAATAGAAGCTAATGACCTTATGAGAAATCAAAATGCTGTTAAACAGATCCAAACAAATGAAAGAATAAAGGGCAATGTGCAATATCTCATTGGAAAAACCACTGACTTGGAAAATAGATCCAGGAGAGATAATTTAAAAATTATTGGACTATCTGAAATCTATGATCAAAGAAAGAACCTAGAAATCATCCTCGAAGAAATTCTCAAAGAAAACTGCCCTGATGTTTTAGAACCAGAGGGCAAAATGGAGGTTGAAATAATCCACCGATCACCTCCTGAAAAAGATCCCAAAAAGAAAACTCCTAGGAATGTTATAGCCAGCTTCCGGAATTCCCAGATCAAGGAGAGAATATTACAAGCAGCCAGGAAGAAACAATTTGAATATTGTGGAAATACAATCAGGATAACTCAGGATCTGGCAGCTTCTACACTGAGGGATCAAAGGGCTTGGAATATGATATTCCGGAGGGCAAAGCAGCTGAGATTAAAAGCAAGAATCACCTACCCAGCAAAACTGAGTATCCTGTTTCAGGGGAAATTATGGTCATTCAGTGGAATAGAGGACTTTCAAGCATTCTTGATGAAAAAAAGCAGAGTGAAATAGAAAATTTGACATTCAGATACAAGAAGCAAGAGAAGCATGAGAAGCTAAACAGGGAAAAGAAATCATAAGGAACTTATCAAAGTTGAACTATTAACATTCCTACATGGAAAAACTATAATTGTAACTGATGAAATTTTTCTCGGTATGAAAATAGTTCAAGGGAATACACACACACACACACACACACACACACACACACACACACACATATATATATATGTCTATATCAGAGAGTATATGGGCATATGAATATATATGTGAATGTGTGTAATTATGTTTACAGGTATACACAGATAGAGGGCACAGGACCAAATTAATAGGAAGCAATGATCCTTAAAAGGTGAAATTAAGAGGTGAGAGGAATATAATGAGAGGAGATGGGGAGAGACAGAATGGGGTAAACTATCTCATATGAAAGAGGCAAGGGAAAATGGTTACACTGGAGGGGAAGTATAGGAAGGCAAAAGGGAATTGGTCAACCTTAATGTCATTGAATTTGGCTCGGAGAGGGAATGAAATCTACACTAAATAAGGTATCTCACTCTACAGGAGAGTAGGGGGGAAGAGGATGAGAGGGGGTTTGATGGAAAGGAGGGCAGGTTGGGGGAGAGGGAAGTTGGAAGCACCCACTTTTGAAAAGGGATATGATCAAAGTAGAATAGAACAAGTGGGAGGTGGGATAGTAGGGAGGGAAATATAGTCAGTCTTTTACAATATATCTACTATGTTAATGTTTTGCATTAGCTATATATGTATAATCTATACTCAATTGCTTATCTTCCCAGTAAGGGTTGGTGATAAGGGAGGAAGAGAACTTTCAAAGTTTTAAAATCAAATGTTTAAATATATGTGTGTGTATACAGTTATTAATACTATTTTACATGTAATTGGTAAATAAGATATACAGGCACTGGAGCATAGAGATCCTACTGGAAAAGTCAAAGGGGGGATGGGATAAAATATGGGAGAGAGCAGATTGGAGGAGGGGATATCCTATGGGCCTGAAATTTTGGGGTAGTGGGTAGGGGAAAAACGGGGAGAAAATGTGTAACTCAAAATCTAGTGGAAATGAATGATGTAAATCAGAAGTTAATAAAGCATTTAAAAATGAAATATATATATATATATGTAGAAAAACTATAGTGTATCCAAAAGAAGCTTTACCATGATATTGAGGCTTTTTGAAACATGATTGGAGACATACCAGAATAAACTGGGGATATTTAGCTTTGAGAAGAGAAAAATAAAGCTGATTTCATGCGATCACCAAGTATAAAAATTATAAGAGACTTCAAAAGTCACTTGGTAATTCTTTACCTTAGCATAACCTTCTGACTGTCTTCAAACATTTTGAGGAGTATCATCTAGGAAAAAGGAGTAAGCTTGTTTTGTGTTTTTCTGGAGGACAGAAATAAGAACAATGAATAAGACTTACAGAGAAGATTGATAATAACAAATTCTTTCTAAATAAAGAGCTGTTGAAAAATTGAACGTGCTGTCTTGTGAGGTAATGATGTGCATGTCAATGCATGTAGTCAAACAGCAGTTGCATAATTGGCAAGAGGGAAATGTTGAAGGAATTCCTACAATAAGTAGAAGAATGAATTATATCCTCTCCAAGTTCTCTTGTAACTCTACCATTCTATGATTCTTGTGAAATATTCCAGAGGTTGACCAGTACCTTATGTATTATTATGAATAGTCCATCCTACTCAGTCACTAAGCAACATACCCTATTGAAGTAAAATTAGTCACAGCAGGAAGTTTTCCAGGCCAGTAAAATAATTAGGGTTCTATAGCCATAATTTACAAAATTTTATGACCTGAAAGTGTTAATGTAGTTTCCTCACTTGCAGGTTCAGGACAATTAAGTTAGGTCCTATATGCATGAATAATTCCATTTTGACTTTTTAATTTTCCTAGTATGAAAATGGATGGCTTCTTTTTATCCTTTTAAAAATGTAGCTATCCAGGATGCCAGATCATAATAATGAAACATTAAGATTGAGAAGCACAATGATGCTAGAAAATAGAATCGATAAAGATACTACAATTTTTATCACATTAAGGCATGGGGATGGGGAGCAGGGCAATGATTGCATCTGGGCCAGTATTTTGGCAATAGTTTACCAGAGCAGAATCTGTAGAAGGCTCCATAATGCTCAGTATTTTTGTTATAAGAAATTAAACATTATGTTTCACAAAGTAAACTAATTGAAAACTTAAGAGATAAATAAAAACCCTACACATCTCAAGAGGGTAATTAGAGACTCATTCAATATAGAAAGGTTGACTTCCATATTTCATATAAAGCAATTACCGAAATGAACATATTTTTATGGAAGGAATAAAAGATTTCTTTATAAAAATACATTATAATGATCCATGATCATAGATGCTGCCAAGCAAAGGTCTCTTGCAAGTACTTGTGAATCTACCTATAGATTTCAGAACCTAATCTGGAACCTTGCCACTCTGCTTACCATTATATTATACTAAAATTACATTCTCCCCTACATGTTCTTCACTGTTTCAGTTTGGTGGTTTTTTAGTATTTCCATCAAGCAAGGGGGTAAAGTTGCCTTCTTCCTTTGCTGTTTCAATCATCACATTAAATTCCTTCCTGCTTTGCTCCACTAATCTCATCATTAAGAGTGTTGATTTCCTATTTCTTATCATTGGAGAACTCCCTCCAGTGGCACAAATTATTTTGCCTTCTATATCATAGTCGATAGTTTAAAAAATGGTGTGGCCAAAACAAACAAAATAATCACCTGGGTGCCAATGGTCACATTAATGATGAGGCTCTTCTAATGTGGGTTGATTGCTGCACCAAAGGTATACAATCTGTTACCAGTGTTTTCCATTACTCAAATCCTTCTCTGCTAATAACTGCTTAAATGGAAGTAGTTTTCAGGACACAGAGTCCCCTCTGTACCACAATAAGAGGGTGGAGTAAGTCTTTATTGGAGCTTTGACCCCTGTCTTAAGGGGAAGTGAAAAGTAGATTTCTTGGGGCGGCTAGGTGGCACAGTGAATACACGGGTCCTGGAGTCAGGAGAACCTGAGTTTAAATGTGGCCCCAGACACTTAACAATTACTAGCCGTGTGACCTTGGGCAAGTCACTTAACCCAAATCGCCCTGCCTTCCTCCCTCCAAAATGTAAAAAAAAGTAGATTTCTGTAAAAAAAAACAAAAAAAACAAAAGTTTAGAACTTTTAATGTTGAGACTCCGTGTATGTGTCTGTATACACATACACACACGTAACATACATTTTTCTTGGCTTTGTTATTTTACTTTGAGTAAACCATTTAACTCCATAAAATATGATCATTAAATTTTGTTAAGGAATACATTGTTTTATTCATCTATACTTAGATAGTTGCTCAGTCAATAAACATTAATAAAGCTCTTAGTAGGTGCCAGGCACTGTGCTAAGCTCTGGGGATACAAAAAGAGGCAAAGGCAATCCCTGCCTTCAAGAACCTCACAATCTAATGGAAATCATTATCTGAAAACTTGGTCTATAGAGAGGCAGAGACAAGATTGGCAGAGTAAAGGAAGGAATTCGTCTGAGTTCTCCCTCAAACCCCTCCAAATACCTTTAAAAAATGAATCCAAACAAATTCTAGAGCAGCAGAACCCACAAAAAAGATGGAGTGAAACAAATTTCTAGTCCAAGACAGTTTAAAAGGTCAGCAGGTCTGCTGCACCTGGGTGAGAGTGAAGCACAGTTTGGTACAAGCCGAGCCAGCACAGAAAGGGCCCCAGCAAACCCGGAACAGGCCTTGAGAGTGACTGAATCAGCAGTGGCAGCGCTGCTTCTGGAGCTCGCAGCCCACAGATGATAAGGGGTTGGAAAACTCATCAGAAGATTGCAGGATTCTTTTTGTTAGCAAAATGTATGCTCTGCCCATACTCAGATCTAGGTCCCAGTCTTAGGTGGCAGTCCTAGAGTGAGGAGGAGCATTAGCATAGCAGAGCTCATGGCCACAGTGGAGGGAGTGCTCTCCTCAGAGTTCCAGAGCAGGAAAAAGTGCTTGTGATCACTCAGACCAGAACACAGGCCAGGGGAGTAGTAAACACTTCTTCTCATATCATACCACCTTGGAAGAACTGAAAACTTACAGGTGCTTAGGCTGGGAGAATGAGCAAACAACTCAGCAAAAGGAAAAAAAATTGACTATAGAAAGTTACTATGGGGGGGGGGGGTGCAACTAGGGTGAAGTGACTTGCCCAAGGTCACATGGTTAGTTTTGTGTTAAGGGTCAAATGACTGCTCAGACACCATCACCCACAGAATCCAAAACATACCATGGGAAACTCACCTACCCCCAATTGCCTTTTCTCCCCCCCCCCAAAAAAAAAAAAAAAAAAAAAAAAGAAAGTTACTATGGTGACAAGGATGATCAAAACACACATTCAGAAGAAGACAACAAAGTCAAAACTCCTACATCCAAAGGCTTCAAGAAAAATATGAATTGGTCTTAGGTCATGGAAAGCTCAAAATGGATTTTGGATTCTCCCCTTTCTTTCTTCTGTTGTTTCCCTCCTCTGCACATGCATTTTAGAAAGCTGTTTTGTTGTTTATTTTTTACATGGAACCCTATGTGTAATGACTAACAAATACTGAACTTAGTTTTCATTACTGCAGCTAAGTACAACAAGTAAGTACATAAATTGTTCTTCTGCTTTATACTTCAGTGCTAAAAGATTTAACTAAGAGATGTTGCCCTGATTATAAGACTTTGGTTAAAAAAAGTATATTTTGATTTACCACATGAGGAAGCTTTGGTTATACTCACTTCGCAAATGAAAATCTTAAATTTTATATCAACAAGACATTTCCATGTTCTTCAAACATTTCTGTGTACTCAGTATACAAATTAAGAAGGGTGTATTTCAATAAATGATTTTCCTGGATAACAGAAATATAAAAAGAATCATAATTCATGATTTTGCTCATTATTTACCCCTGCTGTGAAAAGCACATGCCATCAATGGAGCTAATTTCATATTCATTGGGGAAAAGTGATTCTAATCAAATTTCCTAAAATTATCTAGTTTATCATAATTAAACAGTTCAGAACTCAGTTTAGTACCCAGATTCCCTCTTCACCTGTGCTGTCATTTCCCCCCTAGAAGTCTAGTTATATTTCAGAATGAAATCCACTACCTCACGTAAGTCCCAATTTAATGCATCATCATCATATGAAAATGGCCATGGGTTACTGAAGATTGTACAATGAAAAACTCTGATAGAGTCTATTAAGTTATGCAGGCTTTGACTACAGCCTTGGTAGTAGGTTATACTTCTGAGCCAAGGACCAGCACTATATAGTTCCTATCTCATGTTTGAAGGCAAACTTAGCTAATTATGGAAAAGCTTATCATTACTATGTTCAATACTAGGTAATTAGATAGAGAGATAGTATATAACTTATGAAAGAAAGAATAAAAAATAGTTCTTAATACTTTACAACCCCTTCCATTCCTGCATTAACTGACAAATTGACAACAAATGGGAAAATTGAGATGAAAATCAAATTGTTAGACTATCTATAAATATTAATATAACCGCTAGCAATTTAAATATGAGATCTTTCTTCAAAATTCAGGTAATACGGTACCCTGCCCACTGCCTACAGGATTACTTAGGTTGATCTGTACTTGTATGTCCATCAAGATTCCCCTGTCCAGTTCTTATATGGAAGAGTTAGACCCCTGCCAATGACCATGACTAAGAAAGCCAGGAACGGAAAGCTGCCAATTCCCTAGAGGTGAGAGGAGTCCAGGGACTGTGATGGTAAGAGCTTTTACATCTACTACAATACCAAGAAGACCAACTGAATTGACCCTCAGGACAGGTTAACAAAGTCTTCTCAATTGTGATTTATGTTGGAGATGAGCTGTATGGGGATGGGATGTAGTATTTGACCATCAGATTGGTGTCTACTACATTGACCACATCAATAAAACCACACAGATAGAAGATCACAGAAAACAGTGAAGGAGAGAATAAAAGAGAGTGCTGAAAGACTACCTTATGGTGGCCCAAGATGTACTCATGTATCAACAACACATTATTCACAATGCCTATGGTAACTATAAATATGCTGATGTAGTTATTAACCACAAAATATAACAGGCTCTCTACATGGGGCACAAAGCTAGACCATTTCTTCAAATACAAGAAAACCGAGTCCCAAAACCAGAAAGCCAAAGCCATCACAGTAGCTATAGAGTTGGCACACATAGTTAAATACAGCACCCACATTCCCAAGCTTTCAAAACAGAACAGGCTGCCTCAAGCAAAGGTCCTCCTCTCCCCACTCATGGCAAATGCTCAACATCAATCCACTCAGCTTGCTCCCAACAGCTCTGGCTTCCTGTATTTCCTGTCCCCGGCAGTCCTCAGCAGGAGTCCTTAGCAGAAATTCTGGCTAGCTCAATAAAAAAAAAGAGTTCACACTACTGCTGCCACTGCTGCTTCCAGTCACTGTGCTGACTCCAGCTAGGCTCTGACTTCCTCCTGCTATGTCAGAAAGTTCAAGGGGCATGAAAGATCTTCAAATCCCATAACCATTACAACTCAGCACACAGAAGGAACTGTGCTACATGAAAGAGAAAAGCCTTGCTCTGGTACTGAATGAATACATACAATTAAATGGTGCAATTACAAGGAGAAGTCAAGTTCTCATACAGACTTATCTCAAGATCTTCATCCAGCACTAAATATGACCCTGATATTCTAAAGGCAGAGATCTCCACTACACCATTAAAAGTTAAAAAAACTGAAGTGAAAACTTTCACAAATGAAGCAAGAATTATTGTACAAAAAACAAGTTTTCGAAACACTGCAACAAAGTACAGCAATGCAACAAAATCCAGAAAATGTCTGGAGATTACAGTCGGTATGAACTCAGTGAGGGTAAAGGTATTATGACTGAAACAAGCTCCATCAGAAAGGTCCTTGCCTCAGGAGAGAGAGAAAGAGAGAGAGAGGAAGAGAAGAGGAGGAGGAGGAAGAAAAGGAGGGGGAAGAGGAGAAGAAACAGAGAGAGAGAGAGAGAGAGAGAGAGAGAGAGAGAGAGAGAGAGAGAAACAAGATCTAATATAGAATCTTGTTGTATGATAGGGGTGGCTAGGTGGCACACCAGCCCAGGAATCAGGAGGACCTGAGTTCAAAACCTGCCTCAGACATTTAACACAAGGACTTGGGCAAGTCACTTGACCCCAATTGCCCTCCAAAAAGCAAAAAAGAAAAAAAAAGGAACAAAAAGAATCTTGCTGAGCTACAGGAGTGGTGTCATTTGGACCAAAGAATTGGGAGATCAAGAACCAGACTTAATGGCTAACTCCACGAGCTCTCGTTTAACTCTTTCCAGACAGATTCTTGATGCCGGATCACAAACAGGCATCTTTGGAGATTCTGGAATGATAAATTGGATCAATGTAGCAGAAGAGGTCAGGTTAAGTGTATGATATGAAGAGGCAAAAAGAAGCATGAGCCATTTAAAAATTGAACTGTCCAAGTTAGACAATGATGCCTGGCCTCAGGTCTTGGATGTCAAGAAGGAGAAACATGTTGATTAATGAAAAAGAAGAACTTTTGAAAGAGTTTCAGTTTGTAACACCTCAAAAACACAGTTAGGGTGAGTTAAACTACCTGCAAGGCCAAAGGAAGCATCTAGAGGAAGAGCTACTGTCCATGAAAAACACATCCAGTTGAGCCCTAGCCCAAGAGGCTAAAAGTTGGAAGAAAGAAAAAACACTGCTACAGAGACTTGAATTAACTACATTAACTGCTCATTTGCTTTCACAGATTCAAAGTTTCTCACCTTGTCCATGTCTTTGGGAAGCAGCCCGGAATCACTGGCATTCAGTCAAGGGTCTCTGAATACCTCTAGCAGAAGGTCACTCAATGCCCTCAGTTCCACAGAGCTCTACTATAACACCCCAAGGGGAGGATCAAATTCCAGACTTGCATTATTAATATAAACTAGTTTCTATTACAAGAAAAAAAAGTGGCTATATTCTTTCTGGACCCATGACCAACATTCATGAAATTGAGGTGGCAAAGTCCCACAGTCATCTTGGCTACAGTGACTCATTTTGATTCTCAGAAGCAGGCAATGCTTCAAAATTGACTGAGTCACCCAAATATGTGATGTCCCTCTCTTCCAGATCCTCCATGTTCTCCTTGTCCCCTCCTTGTTATCCTCTACCTCTGGAAGGTACTTTTTTGATGCCTGGCCAGGATTCTCCTCTCCACCAACTCACCACAGACTTTGGAGAATTGTGAATTGACTAGCTATTTTGCAGACATTGGCCTTACCAAAAATCAGAGGCTGCTAGACTCCTATGCAAAATCAGCATCACAGACTCTTGCAGACAGCAAAGATATTAACAAAGGTTTTAGGCAGTCTTTATCACCATTAAATTAAGGAGCTGCAGGTATTGAAGAACAGTTGCCAAGGAGAGTAGGCCATTTGTTTGAGGAGAAAACAGCTTGTATGTCTGCTGCCATATCTGGTAAGTACATGGCTGGAGACAGTGGTGTCTATGAAGCATCAGCAAAACAACCTGGTGATATTGAAGATGTTCGCTATTGTGAAGATGATGCTTTGATTCTAGAGACTGCTCAAGTGCAGAAAGGACTCAGATATGATGTTAAGAGTTCTAATTTAATGCTGATTGTAGTATAACTCAGAAACTTTCATTTCCTCTATATCTCAACACTCAAGAGTATATTTTAGGATTATATTACCTCTCCCTTCAGCAAAACTCAGCTATCCATTTTATACAAAAGTCCATCCTGCTGAAAAATTCATTTTGTTTAATGAAATACTGAGGAGGCATTTCAGCAGAAGACCTAAAAGATGAATGCCTATTCTGTCAGCAAAGACCAACAGAAAGAATGCCTGGTCAGAACTCAGATCAGTCTAGCAGATTTTCCCTGTTGCTGGGTATAACTTGCTACCTTGTAAACAAATACCTTGCAGAAAAAAATAAAGAAAGTGAAGCTGGGTTTCACCACAGTCAGCCTTCGTTAGGCCCCTTAGAAAGAACATTAGCTGAGTCACAGCCTGTAGAACAAGACTTGTCACAAGAAGGGGAGAAAGAGGAGGAAGAAGAAGCAGGGCAACAAAAAGAATAGAGTAGTCTTAATGAACATTGGTCAGAAACGTTAGCAGATCTCTGATGAGCTCACAGCCAAGGAAGAAGTGGAAGATAAACTGTCTGAGGAGAATGACTTTACAGAAAATCCCAGGCCATGCACAATTGTGCCTACGTTGAGTGAAGATGAGAGCAAGAAAATAACCCTAGTACTGGTATTACTAGGTGAAAGGTGGTGCATGGTTTTATAGCTCTTTGGCTATAAATTGCTCTACAAAATTGTTGAATCAGTTCACAACTCCACCAGCAATGCATTAATGTCTCATTTTCTCCACATCCCCTCCACCATCCATTATTTCTGTCCTATTAGTCAATCTAATAGGCATGAGGCAGTACCTCAGAATTGTTTCAGGGCATTCTTTTCATATGACCATAGATAGCCCTGATTATTTCATCTGAAAGCTGTTCATATCTTTTGATGCTTTATCAATTGGGGAATGACTCTTATTTTTATAAATTTGATTCTGGCTTCTAGAGAAACTTCCTTCAATTTTTTTTTTTCACAGTTACAATAACTACGGTAGCTGTATTTCCCTCCATCCTATTCCCTCCCTGTTTATTCTATTCTCTCTCCTTTCACACTTTCCCTCCTCAAAAGTGTTTTACTTTTGACTACCATCTCCCCAAATCTGCCCTTCTTTCTAACATTCTGCCTTCTCTAATCCTCCTCCCCTCCTACTTTCCTGTAGGGTAAGAAAGATTTCTATACACAATTGTGTTACTTCCAAGTATAATTACTTTTACATATACCCATAATGTTTTGCCATAAGCACCATTGTATTATGAATTAGAAGAATGTACTCTGATCTCATTTCTAATGCCATTGAAATTAGTGAAGCAGAGAAAATATTATCAACTAAAATTTGAGAGAAAACCTGTGACCAAATACCAGGATATCTTTCTTGTTGGGATCTAAATTGTGACTCAAAAGAAAAGCATCATAATTCAATATTCAATATTCAATAGAATTCAAGGATTTTATTAGAATCCAGGCTATAATACTCATTTTAAGAGACAAACCAATGTTTCATGGATGAGAATGTTTGGAAGCCTGTAGTGGTATTTTTGTTGTTGTTTTGCTTGTTTGTTTTTATTTTTGTTTCTTAATTTGGCAGAAATTTACCCTAAGTAGTTGTGTTTCTTTTTTTTTCTTTTTTGGAAATTTCTTTTTATTTTTTTCTCTTTTTTATTTTTTAGTTTACATCATTAATTTCCACAAGATTTTTTGTTACAAATTTTCTCCCCATTTTCCCCCTACACACCACCAAAACAGTAATCCCACTGTGATCCCACAGTGATCTTCTCCCCTGATCTGTTCTTTCCCATATCTTTCCCCATCCCCCCTCTGACTTTCCAGTAGGGCATGGTGGATCTCTATGCCCCAGTGCATGTAAATCTTATTTCCCAATTACATGTAAAACAACTACAATAATAATTATACATATATTTAAACATTTGATTTCAAAATTTTGATTTACAGATTCTTTCCCTTCCTCCCTCCTCACCTACCCTTACTGGGGAGATAAGCAGTTCAATATAGGTTGTACATGTGTAGCTATGCAAAACATTTCCACAGTGGATATATTGTGAAAGACTGACTATATTTCCCTCCATTCTGTTCCACTTGTTCTATTCTCTACTTTGATCCTGTCCCTTTTTAAAAGTGTGTGCTTCCAACTTCCCTCCCCACCCAGCCTGCTTTCTCTTCCATCATCCTCCCTCTCATCCCCTTCCCCCCTACTCTCCTTTGGGTGAGACACCCTATTTAGTGTGTATGTCATTCCATCCCTAAGCCAAATTCAATGAGAATAAGGTTGACTCTTTCCCTTTTGCCTTCCTGTTCCCCCCCTCCATTGTAACAGTTTTCCTTTGCCTCTTCTGTATGAGATAATTTACCCCATTCTGTTTCTCCCAATCTCTTCTCATTATGTTCCTCTCTCACCTTTAATTTCACCTTTTAAATATCATCCCTTCCTATTCAATTGGTCCTGTGTCCTCTGTCTATGTATACCTATATGAATATATACACACATTCCTATATGTATTCATATGCCCATATACCATATACCTTCCTATATAGATATGTATGTATGTATGTATACACACACACATTTCTATTCCCTTCAACTATGCTGATACTGAGAAAAGTTTCATAAGTTACATTTATCATTTTTCCATGTAGGAATGTAAATAGTTCAACTTTGATGAGTTCCTTATGATTTCTTTTCCCTGTTTACCTTCTCATGCTTCTCTTGCTTCTTGTATCTGATTGTCAAATTTTCTATTACACTCTGGTTTTGTCATCATGAATGCTTGAAAGTCCTCTATCCCATTGAATAGCCATATTTTGCCCTGAAACATGATACTCAGTTTTGCTGGGTAGATGATTCTTGGTTTTAATCCCAGCTCTTTGATCTCTAGAATATCATATTCCAAGCCCTTCGATCCCTCAGTGTAGAAGCTGCCAGATCCTATGTTATTCTGATGGTGTTTCCAAAATATTCAAATTGTTTCTTCCTGACTGCTTGTAATATTTTCTCCTTGATCTGGGAATTCCAGAACCTGGCTTTAATATTAATATGAGTTTTCTTTTTGGGATCTTTTTCAGGAGGTGGATTGATGGATTCTTTCAACCTTTATTTTGCCCTGTGGTTTTAAAACATCAGGGAAATTTTCCTTGAGATTTTCTTAAAGGATGATTTCTAGGTTCTTTTTTTTTTTTATCATGGCTTTCAGGTAGTCAAATAATTTTTAATTTATCTCTCCTGGATCTATTTTCCAGGTCAGCAGTTTTTCTAATGAGATATTTCACATTGCCTTCTATTTTTTTCATTTTTTTGGATCTGTTTAACAGTATCTTGATTTCTCATAAAGTCAGTAACTTCCATTTGCTCCAATATAATTCTGAAGGAATGATTCTCTTCAGTGAACTTTTGAGATTCTTTTTCCATCTGACAAATTTGGCTTTTTAAGGCAATTCTTCTCCTCATTGCCTTTTTGAGCCTCTTTTGCCATTTGAGTTAGTCTATTTTTTAAGGTGTTATTTTCTTCAGTCAAGTTTTTGACTTTCATTTCATAATTTTCTTGCATCATTCTCATTTATCTTCCCAGTTTTTCCTCCACTTCTCTTATTTGGTTTTCAAAATCCTATTTAAGATTTTCTATGGCCTTTGAGCAGTTTATTCTTTTGATGGAAGCTTCTGGTTCAGTAGTTCTGATTTCACTGTCTTCCGCCTCTTCCATGCTTTCATCCTTTTTGTCCCCAAAATAGGAGTCTGATGTTAGATTGCTCTGCTTGCTTTGCTTTCTTTGCTTGCTCTTGTTGCCTCTCAATTACTTGACTTTTGAGCTTTTTGCCACAGAAGAACTACTACCTGAAACGGGAATGTTATATACTTTATACTAAATGCTGGGGTTTTAGCTGCTGCTAGAGCTATTAGTTGAGTGCCCTCTCTGAAGCCTCCACATGCTCTGACAAAGTGTTCATGCACCGTAGGACCTCCGCCTTAGACAGTGATCCAGATCCAAGCAGCTTAAAGCAAGACAGATTGCCCCTCAGACTGGTTGCTTGGTCCCCCTACAATATGCAAGCCAGGAGCTCTGAAGCAGCCATGTGGCAGTGGTGGCTGGACAGCAGCAGCACCTTAGCAGCTTCTCCCTCCATGGGGTGAAGGATGGATCACACTCCCAAACTCCCTGTCCCCAAAGTCCACACTGCACTGACCTCTCACTTTGTCCTTAGCATCTATGGGTTGATAATTCTGGAAACGACCACAGCTGCTGGTGATCTGAAATCCCTCCAGCTGGGGCTGGTTGTCACTACCCTAAGGCTAAAACCTCAGGGCTGTGTGGTGCTGTGCTGGGCTCCCAGAGTGCTGCGCTGGGCTCCCAGAGTGCTGTGCTGGTCCCTTCCTGCCAGCCTGCCGAATTTTCTTCAGCAGGAAGTTAGCTTCTCTCTGTCGTTTTGTGGATTCTGTAGCTCCAAAGTTTGTTTAGAGTCATTTTTTATGTGAATTGTAGGAGGTGTGAGTGGGAGCCACCAAGAAGTCCTGTTTCTACTCTGCCATCTTGACTCCACCCCCAGTTGTTGTTGCTTTGTTGCTAGATCCAGAGAAATAAGTATTCAGAAATTAATCTGAGTTAGGTGTTCACTACAATAGAACCTTTAATTTTACTTAACCATGTCTTTTTTAAAAGATGCAAGCTTTTAGTATAGCCATTCTGAAGAGGTTACCCATAAAGAAGGTTAAGGTTGCTCTGGAGACCCCAAAATACCAACACACTGGTTGCTGCAGAATGAATTCGACTCAAGTCTTCTCTCAGCTAAAGGAAAGTAAAGTTTACTAAAAGTTCACTTGCATTAGACACAGAATAAGCCTGTGCTAGGTCATTTTATGGCACTCTCACTATTCTATGGCACTCTCACTATTCTATGGCACTCACATTCTATGGTGCCCTCACCCACATGAAGATAGGATGGGGTCTTATATACAGAAGGTTGAGGGAGGAATCTAGGGGTGGTCTAGGGGAGGAGTCTGGGGAGGGTCTTCAGGAGGAGTTAATGAGGCCAATGAGTGATTAAGGGTGGGAAGTTGCTGGAGGCCACCTGGAGACCACAAACAATGGTGGGCTAGGCCAGTTCAAGGGTGGATCAACACTTTGATAGGCTCAAGGGTGGGAAGTCTAGTAACAGAGGCTTGGGCTCAGCCACAATGTGAGGCTTATTGCCTCATGCAAATGCCTCATCAAATGAGATATTTAATCAGAGTTCCAGAGCCTGTACCTCAAGGACTCAAGGAAAGCTAGAGGGGGCTCCCAGAGCTCATACCTCATCAATTCCAGGATTACTGTTATAAATGACAGTTTATTTATTTATTTATTATTTATTTATTTACAATGCTATATGCAATTGTAAATCAAATTTATATCAGCCTCTTTACCATATCCTCTCTTATTCCTGATTGAACAATATTTCAGTAACCTTAATATGAGAGAAACCTAAATCAATTTTATCCAGGATGTAAAATCACATTCAATAAAAAGAAAGTTTACCATTCAGAGAGGTTTTGAACCAGTGCTAAGCTAGAGTTTCCTAAGCTAGAATCCTTACCAGCAAATAACTCATCTTGAAAAGAAATTTTTTTTGTGGCATCAACAATCAAAGCCAGCAAATTCTTTACCTATAACTTGTGCACAAAGATCACTCAGCCATATTTATAAAGCTATTGATGTACCAGTGCATTCAAAGCAAAGTGATATAAATTGTTGGATATTTTTAAGAAGACATAACTGAATTGCTTTGAATAAATGAACTAAGATTTTCCAAGATTGCTCACTTAATTCTATCTTTTTAAGATATGTGAACTGCCCCCCCCAAAAAAATATCATTCATCCTTGTAAGGTCAAATGTGAACTGAAGAACTTTTGAAATTTTCTTAATGTGGGGTTAAATGAAGGTTGACTGTTTTCAACTTCTTAGTCTGATTCTGTAAAATGTGTTTAGAATGATGTATAGTTGTGCTGCATGATTTTATTTTCTTCATTTATTTATTTACAGTCTTATTTATGTACTGCTTAATATAGTTCAGTTCTGGCCATTTAAAATATCTGACATGAAAGAGGCCACATTGGATCATTTTCAGCTTTATGAATCCTCCTTATTAGCTGTTAATTATATACGATTAAAAAAAACAGTAGAAGTGTTAAAGAGTAAAACCTGTTTCAGGCCAAGATCAAGATTTTTTTTTGTTTCTGCCAGATTTTGAGTTACAAATTTTCTCCCCGTTTTTCCCCCACCCATCCCCCCAAAACAGCAGTCCCACAGGATATCCCCACCTCTGATCTGCTCTCTCCCATATTTTCTCCCATACCCGTTTCAACTTTTCCAGTAGGGCATGGTGGATCTCTATATTTCCCAATTACATGTAAAACAATATTGATAATAGTATATATATATATATTTGAACATTTGATTTTAAAACTTTGAATTCCAGATTCATTCCCTTCCTCCCTTATCACCCACCCTTACTGGGAAGATAAGCAGTTCAGTATAGGTTGTACATGTGTGGCTAATGCAAAACAATAACATAGCAGATGTATTGTAAAAGACTGACTATATTTCCCTCCCTCCTATCCCACATCCCACTTGTTCTATTCTCTACTTTGATCCTGTCCCTTTTCAAAAATGGGTGCTTCCAACTTCCCTTCCCCCCAGCCTGCCCTCCCTTCCATCATCGCCCTCACATCCTCTCCCCCCCCCATTCTCCTGGAGGGTGAGATCCCCTATTTAGTGTGTATTTCCTTCCCTCCTCAAGCCAGATTCAATAGGAATAAGGTTGACTCATTCCCTTTTGCCTTCCTATTCTTCCCCTCCATTGTAACCATTTTCCCTTGCCTCTTCTGTATGAGATAGTTGCCCCACTCTGTCTCTCCCCATCTCCTCTCATTATATCCCTCTCACCTCTTAATTCCACCTTTTAAGTATCATCCCTTCCTGTTAAATTGGTCCCGTGCCCTCTATCTATGTATACCTGTAAACATATATACACACATTCACATATGTATTCATATGCCTGCATACCCTCATATAAAGATATATATATATATATACATACATATATATATATATATATATATATATATTTCTAATCCCTTCAACTACTGAGAAAAGTTTCATAAGTTACAATTAATTGTTTTTCCATGTAGGAATGTCAATAGTTCAACTTTGGCCAAGTGGCTCATCAAGCAAGAGCACCGGCCCCAGTGCCGGGACGACCCGGATCAAATCCGGGCCCAGACACCCAGCACCACACCCAGAAACAACAACTGGCCGTGCAACCCCAAGCAAGCCACTCAACCCCAATTGCTTAAAAAAAAAATAGTTCAACTTTGATAAGTTCCTTATGATTTCTTTTCCCTGTTTACCTTCTCATGCTTCTCTTGCTTCTTGTATCTGAATGTCAAATTTTCTATTCAGCTCTGGTTTTTTCAGCAAGAATGCTTGAAAGTCCTGTATTCCACTGAATGACCATATTTTCCCCTGAAACAGGATACTCAGTTTTGCTGGGTAGGTGACTCTTGGTTTTAATCCCAGCTCCCTTGACCTCCGGAATATCACATTCCAGGCCCTTTGATCCCTCAGTGTAGAAACTGCCAGATCCTGGGTTATCCTGATTGTGTTTCCACAATATTCAAATTGTTTCTTCCTGGCTGCTTGTAATATTCTCTCCTTAATCTGGGAATTCTGGAACCTGGCTATAATATTCCTAGGAGTTTTCTTTTTGGGATCTTTTTCAGGAGGTGATCGGTGGATTCTTTCAACCTCTATTTTGCCCTCTCGTTCTAAAACATCAGGGCAGTTTTCTTTGAGAACTTCCTGGAGGATGCTTTCCAGGCTCTTACTTTATGGCTCTCAGGCAGTCCAATAATTTTTAAATTCTCTCTCCTGGATCTATTTTCCAGATCAGTGGTTTTTCTCATGAGATATTTCATATTGCCTTCTATTCTTTCATTTGTTTGGATCTGTTTAACAGCATCTTGATTTCTCATAAAGTCATTAGCTTCCATTTGCTCCAATCTAATTCTGAAGCAATGATTCTCCTCATTGAGCTTTTGAGATTCTTTTTCCATCTGGCAAATTCAACTTTTTAAGGCATTCTTCTCCTCATTGCCTTTTTGAGCCTCCTTTGCCATTTGAGTCAGTCTGTTTTTTAAGGTATTATTTTCTTCAGTCAGGCTGTTGACTCTCATTTCATAATTTTCTTGCATTGTTCTCATTTCTCTTCCCAATTTTCCTCCACTTCTCTTATCTGCTTCTTAAGGTCCTCTATGGCCTGTAACCAGCTTGTATTTTCCTTTGAAGCTTTTGGTGCAGGAGCTCTGACTTCACTGATTTCCTCCTGTTCCATGCCTTGCTCCTTCTTATCCCCAAAATAGGAGTGTAATGTTGGAATCTTCTGTCTGCTTTGTTTCCTTTGCCTGCTCATTTTGCCACTCAATTATTTGGCTTTTGGGCTTTTTGCCACAGTAGAACTCTGCCACTAGACAGGGGAGTTTTCGTCCCAAACGCTGGGGTTTTCTCAGCTGCCGGAGGTATTAGATGGGTGCCCTGTCTGAGGTCTCCACACACTCTGGCAAGCTGGACACACACCCCAGGACCTCCACCCTAGACTGCAGTCCAGATCCAAGCAGGTTAAAGCAAGAGCGATGACCCCTCAGACTGGTGCTTGGTCCCCCTACACTCTGCAGGCCAGGAGGTGAAGCCGCCATGTGGCGCTGGCAGGCTGTGCTGGCATCTCAGCGGTTTCTCGCCCGGGGGTAAAAGCCATGCACTCCCACTTACTGGGTCCGAAAGTCCAGAATGCACTGGCCTCTCACCTTGTCCTTCGCCATCTATGTGTTGATAAATCTGGAAATGGCCACAGCTGCTGCTGATCTGGAGTCCCTCTGGCTGGCTGCTGGTCAGGCCCGCCCTAGGGCTAAAGCCTCGGGTGGGGCTGGGCTCGGCTCCCAGAGTGCTGTGCTGGCTGATTCCTGCTGGCCTGCTGGGCTGTTCTCAGAGGGAGGTTAGCTTCTCTGTGTCATTTTGTGGGTTCTGCAGCTCCAAAGTTTGTTTAGAGTCCCCTTTTTACATGGATTGGGGAGGGTGGAAGCCGGAGTTGTGGGAGGGTTGTGCTTCTACTCCGCCATCTTCTCTCCGCCCCCCCAAGATCAAGATTTTTAAAAGACTTTTCAAAATCTCCTCATTTTACAAATGAAAGAGAACCATTTTTAACATATCCCTTTCCCCACACTTTGAAAATCAGCCATAGTATTACATATATATTTATGGGCAGGCAGTTTTTTTTTTTTAACAATTTTGTTACTTTTGTGCTAACCCAAATTTCACAGTGAAAAAAGTTAGTCAACTGATCAAAATATGGATGAACATGAATTTTAATCTTACAAATATTTAAAATGTAGAATTTAAACTTGAAGTGCATAATGAATATCATATTTTAATCCCATGTTTCAATTATCAGCATGTTATTACAGTTTTTCATATCAGATTCTAAGTATTACAGATACAAGAACAATATTATTATCAGACAATTGAGCAATGTTTAGCTGGATTTTGTAGATTACCAATCAATTACTTTTAAAAATCTTTTTTTTTTTCCTATTGCTTTAGCTATACTGTATCAAATATCAGATAATCAGGACAGGATTAAACATTTAATCAGGTTAAATTTTGAATGTTTTTTCTCTTCTAATTTGTCTAAGTTGTAAAAATATGTAAATGCATCACATAGATTAATTTTTTTCTCAGCATTTTCCCTGTGCTTATGATTGGGGAAAAATATACTTTTTTTAACAAAGATAAAAAAAATCACATAATACATTTATTCATTTCTAATGGTCATTTAAAACTATTGAATATATGATGATTTACTGTATTTAAATTTTATACTTATCCCATCAATGGTGAATGCATTAGATGAAAAGTGAGAAGCATGCATTAAGAAAAATGGGAGACTCCTATAGTGTGTGTATATGTGTGTGTGTGTATTTATGCTACCAAATGTTTATCATTGTTAATCAAATAAATCTCCCTCACTTCTTCCTCTTCTCCTACCTAAGAGAACTTCTGTGGTAGGACCAGCACCTCTTTTCTTATAAGTTGGGCTGCTTATTCATTGGGGATGTGGTCGAACATTCTTGGGATCATCACTGATTTCTTTGCCACCTAAGGTATTAATGGCCCAGGCTCTGGGAAGCAGAAAAATGGTCTGAAAAGAATTCCCACTGTTGGGGGTAGGGGAGGAGGGGGTACATTTTTTCTGGCCAAGCTTTTCCCTTGTTGGGGTGAATGTGGAGGTAGGGGCAGTTTTAATTATGTATTTCTTAATCCTATCACACTTAATACTTTTAAAAAAATGAATTCTTTTTTAATATTCTGTCAAAGTCTCATCAAATTCTAATGCTAAGCCAAAAATCACTGGATTAGTCCAAGCAAGGCCTGCTGTAGAATTTCTTACATAAGGAAAACAAAACAAAACAAAATAAAGAAACAAACAAAAAAAACACCCAGCTTTTAATGCACAAATACTGTGTAATATAACTATTCTAGGATCCTTTGTCCAGGTGTTGTGGTTACTTTAGTCAGTTGAGCTTACTGTATAAATGACCACTACATAAGTGATATTTCAGAAAACTTGATAGGGTTTGTTTTCCACTTACTTAGTGGAAAATGTTTCTATTTGCTATTTGGTGATCTACTTGTAGCGGTGCTTTAGAAAAAAATATGTGGTGAAAACCAAAATCCTTATTGGAGGATAATTATTGGGAAGAAAAAAAAATTCCCTTGAGATTTACAACATAAATTTATCTTGCATTCTTCTCTTGTCATTGCATAATCATTTGGAATTTATTTCCAGAAGCATTCATAAATCAAGTAATTAGTCAAGTTGCAAGAAGTAGTTTAATTAATTTCTTGGGTAAATTCCAAACTATAAAGGGAAAAAACACAGAAGCTAGAAGGGGAACATTTATATATTTAATTAATAAACAGTAACATGCACACAATTGTTTCTGCCCAAAATGAGGACTCTAATTACTGATTATGGCTCAGTGGGATATCACCGTCAAACACAATCACTGGGAAATCCCTAGGATGAAAAATGGGTATGGGAAAATATCAGAGTTGTTCTCAAAGACAATTTCATGCAGGTAAAGAAATAACGAATTGAGGTATTTCCATATGGTACTGATAGCTTTCCAAGTGTTTTCTGAAGAAAATCCAATTCAGTTACACTAATCTTTCAGGACCCTACTCCTGCTTAGTTAACTATACTTGATTTAAACTGTGTCTTTGAAATTTAAGTAAAGAGGCTACAGGATGGATGGATGAATGTTTTCTGATGATGCATAATTTTTTACATTGTAAATAAGGATGGAATTAAAGATTCGGGCCATTAAAAAAAGTAAGGAAGCATTTATGTTGCTTTCCTTATTCAGTTTCTAGCCACCAGAAACTTTGTCATTAATTTTTTACTGATTTAATGATTACATAATCTATATTCCCAAGCTAAGACTGTATTTAATTCAATTCATCGAGCAAGTATTAAAAGGCTAATACATACAAGACACTATACCAGTTGTTTGGGAGACAAAGGGAAAAATCAAACATTTCCTGTCCTCAAAGTCTTGAGTGGGAATGGGAGATACAACATTTACACAGATAAGTAAATATAATGTATATGGGTGACATTAAAAACTTGAGGAATCAGGAATGGCCTCATGAAGATGTTCATACCTGTACTGAGACTTGAAAGAAACTAGGGATTTTAAATCCAATGTGAAGAGAGTGTTTCAGGCATGGTGACTGCCTCTGCAAAGGCATAGAGGGTGAAGAATGTCACATGCAGGGATTTAAAGTTTACTGGGAGTAATGTGAAACAAGTTTGGATAGCCAGATTGGAGTTAGATTTTGAAGAGTTTTGTGAGTGAAACCAAAGAATTTGTATTTAACCTAGAGGCAAAAAAAGGAATTTCATGAGTACAGGAATCCCTCTATACTCTAGGAAAATCATTGTAGCAACTGTGTAGAGAACAGATTGTAAAGGAGAGAATCTAGACACAATGATACCAATTAAAAGGTTTTAATCATATTATAGTGAGGCCTAAGCTTGGGTGCTAGTAATATGAGTGGAGAGAGGAGAGTACTAATGCAAGAGATGTGAAATTAGACCTAAATATTCTTGATTACTGATTGCATGCTAATGCTGCTTTCACATTGATGCAATGGTCAACATATGGGAAAAATGCCACCTCCCTGACTCGATTTTTTAAGCATGGTTCACAAGTAAGCTTTGCAAAAACCTTAAATATATATTATGAGTACTTTCTTCAAGAAAAGGGAGTCCTGGATAGAGCCTTAGGACATAGAGTTAGGAAAACCTGAGTTCAGATCCTGCCTCAGATATTTCCCAGCTGACTGACCTTGGGCAAAGCACTTAACCTCTCTGTGACTCAGTTTCCTTATCTGTAAAATGAAGATGATAGCACCTGTCTTACAAGTATGTTATGAGAATCAAAAAAGATAATACATGGAAAGTGTTTTCAAAACTTAAAGTATGTAAAAGCTAGGTATCATTATCACATCTTTGTCATCATCATCATCACCATCTTCATTCCCATTATCATTATGTCAATAGGTAGAGAATAGGGCAAGCACTGAACAACATCAACAAAAAATTTCAATTGTTTATATTGTAATGGACAGGAAATAGCTAGTTGTCTACATGAGTTACATTTCTGAGGCAGTTGTATACTGATTCAGAGGCCACCAACTTGTTAGAGCAAAGACCAAAATCAATATTAGATTAAAAGAATAAAAATGAGAGGATATAGGGTGCAATTGAGGTACCTCCAGTCTGATAGTTTTAAAAAATTGCCAATGCTAAAAATGGAAAATGAAGAATTCAGAATTGAAATTATAATTAAACTCAGGAGAATGTGAGAGAGAGAGAGAGAGAGAGAGAGAGAGAGAGAGAATGAGAACAGACACAGACAGACAAAGACACAAAGAGGGCTTATGACAGCTTTGAGAAAAAGCAACCATTACAAGGTATAATAAGGTTCATGAGTCATAAATTAAGAATGAGGAGCAATCGGACAAGGGGAAGAAAACCAGAAGAGAGTAATGTCACAAAAACCAAGAGAAAGGAGAGTATTCAGAAGGACAGGGTAGTCAACATTCTCCAACAGAGCAGAAAGGTCAAAAAGGAGTAGACTGAAAAAGGAAAAGTTGGCAAGAGATCATTATCAAATTTGGAGAGAATAGTTCCATTGTGTTGATGAGGTTGGAAACAAAACAGTAAAGGGAAGATGAATAAATGAAAGAAGTCAAGGTAACAATTGTAGACAGCTTTTTATTTAGGAATTTGGCTGATAAAGAGAGATGAGATATAGGACAATGGCTAAAAGATGGTAGAGTCTGGTGAACACACTCACATATGCTTATATTTATATAATCAACACTCAACTTTCATGGGGTCAATATTTCTAGAAAACAGCATAAAATCCCCAAACACAAATACACTGAAATAGGTGGTTGGAATCCCAAGACCACCCTAAATTATAATATTTTGCTAAATATTTCTGAAAACACACTTTTCTGTATACGATTCTTTATAACAAAACATCAATTCTGATAATATGCACTTTTCCTAACACAGGAACCATGAAATAACCCATAACAGGGGACAAGAGAGGCAATGCCACAGTGAATGAGAGGGACAGGGGAAGTGACATCAGAAGAAAAAAAAAAACAAGGTATAAAAGGGAAAGGGGCAAACCATGCTATCCCTAATCTTCTTTTGGTTCTGTGGTTGAACTGTTCCTCAGTGAAGAGCCCAGACCTGGGGTGATTCCTTCATTGTGTCTGAGCTCTGAACTCTAGCCTGGGGCAACCTGGCCAGTGGACAGTACAAGGTGGGCTGTGCTGTGCAGGAGTCTGGCACCACAGGCATTAGGGGAAGCAGGATGCTCCTTTGGCTGCTTGAATGCCAGCTCTGGCAAGGCATACCTTTCATTTTTTCTTTACTGAGTATAGCCATGAACGTTCCAGTCATCAACATGAAAATAAAAATGAGAAAGCTGATAAAACTACTCAAATGCTTGAAGTCCTGACAATCAAATGCTGAGGATTGACTGTATGTATGTATGTATATCTGTCTATCTATCATCTATCTATCTATCTATCTATCTATCTATCTATCTATCTATCTATC
>NW_027185597.1:2045662-2122548 GCF_028583685.1 Petaurus breviceps papuanus | reverse complement strand
TCTATCTATCTATCTATCTATCTATCTATCTATCTATCTATCTATCTGTATATAGCCCACTGAGATTATTGTAGGCAACATGATTCAGGTTCCATGTGCTTAAGATTCATCTCTTCATTTTCCTTAGGCATTTTTATCAAGTTCCTCTATTACAATACCTCATTTTTGCATGGAGGTGAATCTGTTTTCTTTGAGACTGTGACAGTTTAGTGCAAAGCTCTGATAGGCTTTATCATGGTGGGATGACTTTGAATAAGTCCCCAGTAACAGCTACTCTGCTTTCTAGGGACTAGTTGCAAAGGGGCTCATGATTACTAGGAAGGCAACTTAGTGATAGATTCTTTATCCAAAGAAACCCACAAAATAAAAATAATTTTAAAAACCCTGCATCTTGTGTTCTCCCCTTTCGCATCTGCAGTGACTGGTAGAATGACAGAAAAGGGGATACAATCTGCTAAGAATCATATAGTTTTTAGATAGTTTATAAACTTTTACTTGGTTGCTGGTATTCTAAAGGTGAGATCTATGTTCAATGATTAACAAAAGAGTGAACATACTCATTAAAGAACTGCCATATCAATCTTTTTAAACCTCTTTTAAAAAAATTTAATTTCCCCCAATTATATACTAAAACAATTTTTTTTTAAAAGTTTGCAGTTCCAAATTCTATCCCTACTTCCTCTCCCCCTTTCCTTTTCCCTGAGGCAGCTGCATTGTGTATCATTATTTATATTGGATTATATATGTACAATCATGCAAAAACATTTCTATATTAGCCATTTTGTACAAGAAGACTTGAATAAAAAAATCGAATGAATGAGAGAAAGTGAAAAACAGCATGCTTTGGTCTATATTCAAACAATATCAGTTCTTTCTCTGGAGGTGGATAGTATGCTCCATCATGAATCCTTTGGGATTTTCTTGGATCATGGTATTACTGAGAATAGGTAAGTCATTCACAGTTCTTCATCATAGGATATTGCTCTTACTGTGTACAAGATTCTGCTGGTTCTGCTTACTTTGCATCAGTTTGTGTAAGTCTTTCCAGGTTTTTATTTTCCCTCTGAAATCATCCTGCTTGTCATTTCTTATAGCACAATAACATTCCATCACAATCATATGCCACAACTATTGTAGCCATTCCCCAATTGATGGGTATCCCTTGATCTTGATGTCATTAATAAACAAAAACCTTGAGGAAGAAAGAAGTTGCACCTAATGGGAAAGATGGTTTATAGACTCTTCTTCAAGGGCCAAATAAAAGAACTGATTAAGTTGCTCTCATTATGCACCCAAGTGCAAGAACAACAAGAAAAAATCTTGTCATGACACCTGTGTGTATCTTATATCTGTTCTTCATAAGCATCTGCAAATATAAGTTATATAACAATACCTAGCACAGAGAATAAAGCTAGAGATATTTTACATGAATTTGATTCATTATATAAGTATAAAGACTCTCCAAAATAAATCAGCATACACATTGCTACTTGTTGGCTTTGATGCAAAGGAGGAAGCAGATAAAGATGGCAAGAAATATGTTGGAAAATGTATATGAGAAAGAAGGAATGAGAGACACCAAAAATGTATACATTATAAATGCTTCCTTCAAAAAAATTTAATAGGCACTTGATATAGTAAGCACCAAATAATATAACAAAAAATGAAATTGACAACATTTTAATAGGCAGCAAATGACCTAGTGATGATGTTGGAGTCATTTCAGAATCAGCTCCTTCTATTCAGGTCAATTCCTGATTTGTTAGTACAAAGATCAAAATTAATACTTAGCTAGATGAAAGAATACAATGACATGGCATGTAATTGAAAAAAAAGCCTCAATCTTGACATATTTAAATAATTTGTTAACATTGAAAAATGGGTAATGGATAGATTAGAGGACATAGACACAGAATATAATAATACCATGAACAACCATCACTGTTTTTGATTAGTTGCTCAATGAGGAAATTAACACCTTAGCAAACAGAGAGATTATAACCAAAAGTAATAATTACAAAACAAAAATATGAACTAATTAGTAAGATATCATGGGGACAAATTTTGGAATATTACAAACAGGAAAAGTCAAATGGATAAAGAACTTCTATTGAAAAGAAATTCATGTGAGTTAGCTATTAAAATCTAGTTAAAGGTCCAATATACTGAGATTGTCCATGAGGATATAGACCTGGGTGGACAATACAAATGTATAGATTGGATCTAGAACTAAGTAGTAGGAAAAGAACAGGCTTGATTTTGCTTTAAGGAAGCTGTTAAACTCTTTTAATGGCCTCAAACTTCTTCTAAAAGCAAAGGTCTACTAAAAAATAATAATCATATTCAGTCAATATTGTTGTATTGCTGAGAGAAATGATGCACAACATTCTCCAGCAAATCAAAAATTAATATCACAGGCAAGAAAATATAGGGATCAATAGCATGTGTGAAGAGACTACAACGGAGAATAAATAAGGGACTTTGAGGAAGAAGAAAGGATGTTATTGGGCAAATATATTATCAAAAAAGAAAATAATTTGATTATGTGGTAAGGAAAAACCACAGGTAAATAGCCCAATTGCTATTTTGATAGCATTATTAAGTCAGGAGAAAATGAGGAAGAGCCCCAGCACGCCAGTCAACCCCTATCTTCTAATCTAAAAGAGAACACAAACAAGAGTCATACAGGATGGGCAGGCATGGGCTGGTTGTGCTCTACTTCACTAAAAGGAACACCCAAATGAATGAAATCGCAGATTTATTTGTATAGGCCTTTTTATAACTTTCATCTTCTTGGGACATGGTGCTATACAAGTCCCCTTCCATTCAACAAAAAGTTACTAAATAAGTGTGTCAGGTGCTAAGAATTCCAAGATAAAAAGGAAAAAGGACATTTTTTGCCCTTAATGGTCTTACATTTTATTAGGGGATAAAACATATGAATAGATAACAAAGTATCAGTTATTTTCAAGCAGAGCATACTAACAATTCTGGGAATAAGGAGAAGCTATCTGTGCAAAGGGACACATAAACTGAGTCTTAAAAGAAGTCAAAAAGTGTAAGGAACAGAGTTGAGAAGTATGTCTGAGGGAGATGGGGGTGTCTATGCAAAGAGGAAAGTTGGAGATGAAAAGCTGAGTGGGGAGGAGTAAGTAAGCCTATTTAGGTGAAATGTAGAGTATGTACAAAGGAATAGCATGATTACTTCAGAATATATATTTTTTCTCTTCTTTATAGTTTTAAAAGCTTCATATAAACCAGTGAATTGGTTAAAGCAAGAGAAAACACTTAGCTTACAATGATAGACTGTCAATTGTAAAACTACTTTTAAGACACAAATGTAGACATATTGGAAAATATCTTGGAGATATATCAATCAGTAAAGGACCCATAATTTTCCATGTACTTTCCTAAACTGATTTTTTTTCTATCTGTGTGACAGAAAACTTGAAGAAGCATCTGCCTGTGTTCATGCCTGCAAAACAGTCTCTTAATCATCAAAGCATTTATCTTGAAATGTGCATATAGATGATCAGCAGGGAGGAAAAATGGTGAAAACTGAGAAAAAAAGGAGGATTCTGAAAACAAATAAAACACTGATGGCTGTGATTACCCAAGAGACAGGCCTGCTTTCTGAACACCCTATTCTTGTCTCTGTTGAATATTATTCTGATATATGTAGGAGACTGGTTATTTCAGCAAAGTAATTAATCATGTAATGACTACACTTGTGTGTTCAATTATAGTCTTTATGGTTGATTACTCTTCATAATAAATGTCATTACTGGATCTTTTCACTCCACTTTGCCCTGGGCAAAGAAGGCCAACTTAAAAAAGAGAAAAACAGTTATAACAAACTTTCAGATTGTATAACTGTGGCAAGGGAGGATGCTAGGGAAACATTTTTCAAGGTCAGTGAAATATTTGTTTACTGAAGGTAAAAATCTAAATACTCACTAGATGTCCAGTTTCACTGACATAGAACCCAGTGCTTCAGTATAGTATTATAATTACTAATATCACCGTCATTGTCAACATCATTAACATTCCATTGATACTTTAAAGGATCTGTGCCATTATTGAAATGAATACTCTCTCTAAGAGTAGACTGAAGTGCCTCCCAATCTTTGACTGGACCCCAAAAATCAGGGTAAACATCTGGTTACAAGAAGTGTCATTTTAAATTGTATAACATTTATCACATATTATACATTGCACATTATATTTTTTATAAATATAAGTATTTTTATTGATTCACTTTCTAATATCTTAGTCATGTCTTACTTTGAGCTATCTCTCATAAAAAAGGAAATGTGGCTAAATAAAATCAACAATAATAGAGACCATTTCTGTTAGCACGTGTAATATTTTCCATCTATAATCCTCTATCTATTTCCTGAGAAGGAAGAGTTTGTTTTTTCATTTGCTCTCTGAAATAAAAATTAGACATTCTAACAAATGAAAACTCAGCTTTCTTTTTGGTTGTATTTCTTTTACATTATTGTTTTCATTGAATATAATGTTTTTTTTGTACTGGTTCTGTTTACTTCATTTGTATCAGTTCATGCAAGTTTTCTCATGATTCTCTGCATTCCTAATATAAATGTTTCTTATGATACAATAACATTGGATTACACTGACATAACCACAATTTATATGATCATTCTCTTGATCAATGGCTAACTACTTAATTTTATAGTTTTTTTCCCCTGACATACACAAACAAAATGCCAACATGAATGGTTTTCACATATGATTTTTTTCCTGTCCTCGACTGTTCATGGCTCAACCATAAAGATTATTGTGTCAGAGTATGAGCTGTTTAATAACTTTGCACAAATAATTCATATTATTTTTTAGCACTGCTGGGTCAATTCGTGTCATTCCATAGTTGTTTTTATTATTTCTACTGTGAACATAGAAGATTTCATTAACATCTTCACTTTTTTCCTAAATTCATGAAAGTCTACTCCTTTGCAAAAAAAAAAAAAAGTCTTTTCAACAGAGGTAGGATTTTGTAGTTCAATTCTTTTAAGATGTCACCTTAGGGCAGTAGAAACAGGAAATCTGTGTGTCTTTGGCTCTCACCACCTCCAATCCATGTAAAAGGGGATTCTGAACAAACTTTGGAGCTACAGAACCCACAAACTGACACAGAGAAGCTAACCTTCCACTGAGGACAGCCCGGTAAGCCGGTAGTAATCGGGCAGCGCAGTGCTCTGGGAAGAGAACTCAGCTCCACCCTGAGGTTTTAGCCCCAGGGCAGGCCTGAGCAGCCACCAGCTGGAAGGAATCCAGATCATCAGAAGCTGTGGCAACCCATAATTATCAACACAGAGATGCCAAGGACAAAGTGAGAGGTCAGTGCAGCGTGGACTTTGGAACCAGTAGTTGGGAGTGCCTCGGCTTTTGCCCCCAGGTTAGAAGCCACATTGCAGCTTCAGCTCCTGGCCTGCAGACTGTAGGGGGACCAAGCGACCAGTCTGAGGGGTAATCACTCTTGCTTTAACCTGCTTGGATCTGGATTGTGCTCTAGGGTGGAGGTCCTGGGGTGTGTGACCAGCTTGACAGAACATGTGGAGGCTTCAGAGAGGGCACCCAACTAATACCTCCAGCAGCTGAGAAAACCCCAGCATTTGGGATGAAGCTCCCCTGTTTGGTAGCAGAGTCCTACTGTGGCAAAAAGCCCAAAAGTCAAGTAATTGAGTGGCAACATGACCAAGCAAATGAAGCAAAGCAAATAGAAGAATCCAACATTAGACTCCTATTTTGGGGACAAAAAGGATCAAAGCATGGAACAGGAGAGACAGTGAAGTCAGAACTCCTGCACCAAAAGCTTCAAAGGAAAATATGATCTGGTTACAGGCCATAGAGGACCTTAAGAAGCAGATAAAGAGAAGTGGAGGAAAAAATGGGAAGAGAAATGGGAACGATGCAAGAAAATTATGAAATGGGAGTCAACAGCCTGACTGAGGAAAATCACACCTTTAAAAATAGACTAATTCAAATGGCAAAAGAGGCTCAAAAAAGTCAATGAGAAGAATGCCTTAAAAAGTCGAATTTGCCAGATGGAAAAAGAATCTCAAAAGCTCAATGCAGAGAATCAGTCCTTCAGAATTAGCTTGGAGCAAATGGAAGCTAATGACTTTATGAGAAATCAAGATACTGTTAAACAGATCCAAACAAATGAAAGAATAGAAGGCAATGTGAAATATATCATTGGAAAAACCACTGACTTGGAAAATAGATCCAGGAGAGATAATTTAAAAATTATTGGACTATCTGAAATCCATGATCAAAGAAAGACCTAGAAATCATCCTTCAATAAATTCTCAAGGAAAACTGTCCTGATGTTTTAGAACCAGAGGGCAAAATGGAGGTTGAAAGAATCCACTGATCACCTCCTGAAAAAGATCCCCAAAAGAAAACTCCTAGGAATATTATAGCCAGGTTCTGAAATCTCCCAGATCAAGGAGAGAATATTACAAGCAGCCAGAAAGAAACAATTTGAATATTGTGGAAACACAATCAGAATAACCCAGGATCTGACAGCTTCTACACTGAGGGATCGAAGGGCTTGGAATATGATATTCAAGAGGGCAAAGGAGCTGGGATTAAAATCAAGAATCACCTACCCAGCAAAACTGATTATCATGTTTCGTGGCAAAACATGGTCATTCAGTGGAAGAGAGGACTTTCCAGCATTCTTGCTGAAAAAACCAGAGTTGAATAGAAAATTTGACATTCAGATACAAGAAGCAAGAGAAGCATGAGAAGGTAAACAGGGAAAAGAAATCATAAGGAACTTATCAAAGTTGAACTATTAACATTCCTACATGGAAAAATGATAATTGTAACTGATGAAACTTTTCTCAGTATGAAAATAATTGAAGGGAATATACACACACACATATATACATATACATATATATATATATATCGGCAGGTATACAGGTATATGAATACATATGTGAATGTGTATATATGTTTACAGGTATACATAGAGAAAGGGCACAGGACCAATTTAATAGGAAGGGATGATCCTTAAAAGGTGAAATTAAGAGGTAAGGGAGGAATATAATGAGAGGAGATGGGGAGAGACAGATTTGGGTAAACTATCTCATATAAAAGAGGTAAGGGAAAATGGTTACAATGGAGGGGAAGAATAGGAAGGCAAAAGGGAATGGGTCAACCTTATTCTCATTGAATTTGGCTCAGGAGGGAAATGAAATACACACTAAATAGGGTATCTCTCCCTACAGGAGAGTATGGGGGAAGGGGATGAGAGGAGGATGATGGAAAGGAGGGCAGGCTGGCAGGAGGGAAGTTGGAAGTACCCACTTTTGAAAAGGGATGGGATCAAAGTAGAGAATAGAACAAGTGGGAGATTGGATAGGATGGAGGGAAATATAATCAGTCTTTTACAATATATCTAGTATGGTAATGTCTTGAATTAGCTACATATGTACAACCTATACTGAACTGCTTTTCTTCTCATTAATGGTGGGTAACAAGGGAGGAAGGAAATGAATCTGGAATTCAAAGTTTTGAAATCAAATGTTCAAAAAGGAAATATATATATATATATACATATGTAATGTAATGCCATGGAAAGGCAACTTCCCAAGGTTCAAAATACCAGCATAGGTGCTCTCCATTTTATTCAGTGACAAACCAAGAACAGAGAAGGTCAAAACATGACATCATTCAAAATACAGCATTTACTGAGTGTGATTAAATAATATCCAAGTACTACCCCACCCCAGGACCTTCCAATCATTCAATCAATTACAAAGTCCCTGTTCTAAATACCATTCCACCCCTACGCTGTACCTTCATTTAGTCCACCACAAAGTCCCTCTTCTCAAATGGAGATTAGTTTCCAAACACAAGTAAAGTACCTTCATTTGCTCAACCATAGAACACAAAAAGGTCAAAAGTTCCCCACCCTGGATCACAATTGAATCTACCCCAGAGTTACATCAAGTTTAAGCACAGCACCTAATACCCAAATGGAGGTCTTTTCTTCATCTTGACACGAGGCAAGTTCTCAGCAATCTTAGTTCCTGGGGAGACAAGGCTTAGCAAGGCCACAAGATACATTGCCAGTCCCTTCATTAATTCATCCTCTGTCTGTAGAACAGTCCTAGAACCCCTGAAAACAATTAGCAAAACCCTCTCCTAGGATTTCTGTAAACATACAACAAGAAAATCCTTCTTCAGGGCTTCTGAACCAACAGAAAGGTTCCCAGACCCCTGCAACAACAGCACTGTCCTTCACCAGTGGACAGTATTCACTCTGTCTGCAGGACAGTCTCCAGACCCCTGCAACAACAGCACTGTCCTTCACCAGTGGACAGTATTCACTCTCTGTCTGCAGGACAGTCTCAGGGCTTCTTAGCCAACAGCCAGGTTCCAGGACTTCTTCAACAGGACAGTCTTTCAGCAGTGGACAAATCTGGCAAAACAACATCAAAACAGACAAAGTACCAGCAAAACAGCCATGTCTCCTCAGTCCTTGGCAGCTCAGGGGGCAGGTCTCAAAAGTCCAGGGCAATTCAAAGCGGCAACCAGCAATTCTCTTAGTCTCTCTCTCTCCACGAGGTGCTGCTTCCAAAAAGTTCTTCTGCCTCTCCCTTGTCTCTCCAAATCTATGTCACCAGCTCCTCCCAGTTCAGGACTCTCTTTTCACATCAACAAGTCCATCCCACAGGTGGGATTAACAAGCTCTGGGTTTTAACACAATCAATTTGAAAAACCAAGCCAATACAGGGGAATCTTTACATGCCATTACTATCACAACATACTATTATTAATACTATTTTACATGTAATTGGGAAATTAGATATACAGGCACTGGGGCATAGAGATCCACCATACCCTATTGGAAAAGTCGAAGGGGGTATGGGAGAAGATATGGGAGAGTGCAGACTGGAGGAGCGGATATACTGTGGGACTGCTATTTTTAGGTGGTGGTTAGGGGAAAAGTGGGGAGAAAATTGTAACTCAAATCTGGACGAAATGAATGATGTAAATCAGAAGGTAATGAAGCATTTGAAAAATAATAAAAAAAAAGATGTCACCTTAGAAGATTGTTAAAAAGAAACAAAACCTTCTTCTAGAATGTTGGGATTACAGACCTTAGCATGTCCCAAATGTAGCAGTGTATCATGTCACTTCTCTTTGTCTGAAAGAAAGGAAAGGATTAATATGTCAAAGCAGGTTTGCAACTGGTATTGTTTTCTTTAAGACGAATGGTCAACACTAAGTATTAGTACTTTTGGTTGTATAAGCTTGGTTGCTAGGTCATATGAAAAAAAGAAATAACATACCTGGTTTTCCCAAACATGTTTGGTTTTGTTGTTTTTTTTTTTTAATTTGGAAAACATATTGGTTATCTCTATTTAGCAATGGTGCTTATATTTGTAATATTATAAATATATTAGAATTTTTTAAACAAAGATAACTCAATGCAAAATGAGGGTCCATATGAGAGAATGGTGCAAAAACATTCTTCTGTAAATTCAAACACATTTAATATTATCAGATCTAGAGATTTAGCTTGCTATAGTTAAAAGACCTTTGGTTTTAAAGACAGAAGAACTAAATTTGAGTGGCAGCCTTTACACTGACCAAATGGGTGATAGACATACTACTTTGTTTAATTGACCTTCATTCTTCTCTTCTGTAAAATGGTAAAAATAATACTTGCCCTACCTAAGGATTCTCCTAGGGTTTTGGACTGCATGTGAAATATAAACAAAAAATGCTTTGACAGCTATTAAGGCACCATATATGCATATTAGTTAGAATTTCACCCTATTCAGGATCCATCCATAAGCTGATACCATAAAGTGGCTTTTCTATATGATGGTTGTCTAATTGATTCATTGAATACAAAATGGCTCTGTCCTGGCTGATAGCTGAAGGTGGAATACTACTACTAAAATTATAATGGTGTGTGATCTCTATCTCTTTAATATCAATACATACACTATATTTCATTCTTGCAGCAACCATATGAGGAGGGCATTACTATATTTTGGAGATGTAAACAGCACTGTCTATATTTTCTATAAAGCTATCAAAGACCTACAGGGGAAAATACTTTCTCTTCCAGCATCCCTGGCATTATCAACTCGTTCAATATTAGACATCTATGTGGCCTTACTAGTGGAAATGACATTAAAGCAAAATCACTGCCATTTGCTCTGCTGCCATACATGTCCTAAATTTCAATGGTCTTTCCATCTGAATCATAACTGAAACCTTGTATATATGTTGTTTTTCCCAACTGTAATGTGATCTTCTCAGAAGTAGCAACTATTTTGATTCTGCATTTGTACCTTTCATGCTTCGTAGAGTACTTTGTACAGAGTAAGCCCTAAAACATTTTTTTATCCATTAATTTCTCCATTTAGTCTATTTATAGATGAAAATTGATTCACAGAGAGAACTGACTTGCTCACATGACAAAAGTATTGTTTTGGACTTTGAAACATTAAAAAAAAACTATCCCAGGGTTCTTTCTATTTCCCATAATGCCCTCCCCTCAAGCAAACAAACAAATTTTGAACATATAAGGATACTAGGCATGCAAATCTCAAAACAAATGCCTGCATGAAATTAGGATATAAAGATCCTGGGATAGCAAATAGAAAAATTAAATAAAACATGACCACAGCCCTCAATGACATTACAATCTAGCAGAGGGGAGAGTAGCTTAGTTTTTGTTTTGATAGTGCTTTGTAGCTTACAAAGCCCTTTCCTAATAATAATCTTATACAGTAGGCAGTGTAAAAACTATTGACCCCATTTTATAGAAAGAACACTAAGATTAAGAGAGTTGAAGTGATTTTCAATAAGTATTTATAAACAACTACCATATGCAAGGCAATGGGCTGGCACAGGTGATTAAATGAAGAAAAACCTTCCCTGTCCTCAAGGAGCTTTCTAACTGGAGATTCACTATTTATAATAGACAAATAAACAAAAGGTAAATTGAGAAGGAAGAAAGCCTAAGAAATGGGAGGAATTATAACTTCTTCAAAAAGGACAATGTAATTTAAAATGTAATGTGATTTCCAAAACTGAAGTATCAGATGTGCATGTACCTGGTTTCATATAGTAGCATCATTCTAAAATTTCTCTTTTTAGCTTAAACCCACACTCAAAATTTTACATGGGAGTCATAAGATTTCTGGTCATATATAGATTTTTCAATAAAAGGATGGAATTTAGGAAATCTTTAGCTCCCATGCAGACACTCAGGCTAAGACTATACATAAAACAGGATAGGTTTTTATTACTACAGTTGAAAAATGCAAATAACAACCATTGGCATTATCTAGTGCTTGAAGGTTTATAAAGCATTTTAAATATTATCTCTTGATCTTTACAACAACTTTATTAGGTAGGGGTCATTATTATTCCCATTTGACATATGAAGAAATTGAGACTGAGATGTCAAATGACTTACCCATATATAGATGAGTGTCTCAAATATGATTTGCAGTCAGAAAATCCTGAACTTGAGTCTAACCCTCTCTCCTTGTGCCAGCTAGATTCCTGGAACAAAGAACTCATGTTGAAGCACTTACACAGCCAAGAAAAGTCTCCTTTCTTCTGTAGAGTTTTCCACAACTTTGTCCCTACCCTGACCCCCAAACAAGGAAAAAGCTCTTTGTGCTAGAATCAATTTCTTTCCCCTGGGAATGGTACAGCTCAAATATTCACAGTATTTTTAATGAAGGGCAAATTCTATATTGTTCCTATACATTTGTGGTTTTGTCTTTGATTACTTTTCCCTCTCCTCTTTCACTCTTTCCTTCCCTCCTTTCTTTGTACCTTTCTTTTTTCTTCCCTCTTCCTGTTCTCCCCTGTCCCTCTCTACTTCCCCTTGTCTCATTCCTCCTTTTCTTTCTCTTTTTCTTCCCCTTCCTTTTTTTTTACTCCCAGGAAGTATGATTCAGTAATTATGTTTTGACGAGACCTTCTCCAAGTGGAACAAGTAATGAATTTAGTATCAGAGGGCCCAGAATCAAATCTCACCTCTGTCTATTACTTGACTGACCTTGGGTAAGTCTCAATCTCTTTGTTCTCAGTTTTCTCAAATTTAAATTAAGGTATTAGACCAGCTCCAAATTTTTTCCCAGATAGGTTTGCTCAAAATTACAGAGAGACTTATCAGCAGAATTGAACCAAGCTATTTTAAAGTCAGAAAATGTGGGTTTAAGTCTAATGGTATTTTCACTACTCTTAAGTGTCTTCATGTTGAAAGAGGCTAGGAGTATGCCTGATTTAAAAATGCACTGGTCATAACAAGAGGAAGAATAGGATGGAGGGAAATACACAAAAAGTAATCATAACTCTAATGTGAATGGGATGCACTCTCCCATAAAGGGAAGCAGATAGCAGAATAGAAAAAAAAAGAAACAGAATCCAACAATATGGGGGCGGCCAGGTGGCTCAGCGAGTAAGAGCACTGGCTCCAGTGTTGGGACGACCTGGAGATCGAATCCCGGGCTCAGACACTCAGCACCACACCCAGAAATAACTGGCCGTGTAACCTTGAGCAAGTTACTTAACCCTGATTGCTTAATTTAAAAAAAAAAAAAGAATCCAACAATATGTTGTTTACAAGAAATGCACTTGAATCAGTGTGTTTATAAAGGTAAGGGGCTGTAGCAGAATCTATTATGCTTCAGATGAAATTAAAAAAAAAAAAAGCAGGGAAAGCAGTCCTAATCTCAAACTAAAAGCAAAAACAGACCTAATTAAAAGAGATAAGGAAAGAAACTACAATCTTATTAAAAGGTACCATAGACAACGAAGTAATGTCATTACTAAACATATATAAATCAAATGGTATAGAATACAAATACTTTTTACTTTGAGTTTACCAGATTCAGTCCCCCAGTTCTTTGAGTTTAAATTTTTCTCCCCCTCCCTCCCCCCACCCTCATGGTGGCATACAATCAAGTATAGGATCTGCAAATAGTTTCACATTAGACATTAGTAAGGTTATAAAGAAGGATTGTATTAGATGGAATGAAGAATGGGAAAGAGGAAACAAAACCAAACAAGAAAAAGAAAGAGAGCAGGTAATTTGCTTCAATCTGCATTTGAACTCTTTTCTTTCTGGTTCTTTCTCTGAATGTAGACATCTCTCTCCATGAGTCTTTTGGAGTTTACTTACGTCTCTGCATTTCTGAGAAGAGTCCAGTCTATCAAAGTTGGTTGTCACAATACATTGTACCTGTAATTGTGTACAATTTTTTTCCTGGTGCTGCTCTTCTCACTCAGCATCAGTTTGTATAAGCCTCTTCAGGTAAATATGAAGTCCATCTGCTCTTCATTTCTCATGGCACAATAGTATTGCATTACATTCATATACCATAACTTGTTTAGCCATTCCCCAATTGATGGACATCCCCTTAATTTCCAATTCTTTGCCACCACAAAAAGAGCTGCTATAAATATTTTTGTAAATATTAGTCTTCCTCCCACTTCTATGATGTCTTTGGGATACAACCCTAGAAGTGGTATTGCTGGGTCAAAGGATATGAAATTACTTGTAGCCCTTTGGGCATAGTTCCAGATTACACTCTAGAATGGTTGGATCACCTCACAACTCCACCAGCAATGTATTAGTGTTCCAATTTGTCCACGTCCTCTCCAGCATTTATCATTTTACTTTTTTGTCATCTTAGCCAATCTGAAAGGTGAGATGTGGTACCTCAGAGTTGTTTTAATTTGCATTTCTCTAATAAGTGGTGATTCAGAACATTTTTTCATATGTTTATAGATATCTAATTTCTTCCTCAGAGAACTGCCTATTCATATCCTTTGGTCATTTATCAATTGGGGAATGACTTCTCCTCTTACAGATTTGACTCAATTCTCTGTATATTTTAGAAATGAGGCCTTTATCAGAGACATTGGTTGTAAAAATTCTTTCCCAATTTCCCATTTCCCTCTTAATCTTGGTTACATTGGCTTTGTTTGTACAGAAACTTTTCAGTTTCATGTAATCAAAGTTATCCATTTTGCATTTTATAATGGTCTCTAATTTTGTTTGGTCATGAAGTCTTCCCCTCTCCATAAATCTGACAGGTAAAGTATTCCTTGCTTTCCCAGATTGCTTACAGTATAATCCTCTATACCTAGATCATGCACCCATTTAGACTTAATTTTGGTATACAGTATTAGATAATGCTTTATGCCCAGTTTCTGCCATACTATATTCCAATTTTCCTAGCTGTTTTTGTCAAATAGTGATATTTTATCCCCAAAACTGGGGTCTTTGGCTTTATCAAAGAGTAGATTATTATAGTCAATGACTGCTGAGTCTTGTGTACCCAATCTATTCCATTGATCCACTCCTCTATTTCTCAGCCAGTACCAAGTAGTTTTGAGGACTGCTGCTTTCTAATACACATTAAAATCTGGTATAGCTAGGCCACCTTCCCTAGCATTTCTTTTCATTAATTTACTTGATATTCTAGACCTTTTGTTCTTCCAAATGAGTTTTGTTACTATTTTTTCTAGTTCTATAAAGTAATTTTTTGATAAATTGATTGGTACGGCACTAAATATGTAATTTAATATAAGTAAAATTGTCATTATTATTATATTAGCTCGACCCAACTGTGAGCAATTGATGTTTTTTCCAATTAGCTAGATCTGATTTTATTTGTGTGAAAAGTGTTTTGTAGTTGTGTTCATATAGGTCCTGGGTTTGTTTTGGCAGGTAGATTCCCAAGTATTTTATAATGTCTACAGGAACTTTAAATGGCATTTCTCTTTCTATCTCTTCCTTCTGAGTTTCATTTGAAATATACAGGAATGCCGAGGATTTATGTGGATTTATTTTATATCCTGCAACTTTGCCAAATTTACTTATAGTTTTTTTACTTTATTCTTTAGGATTCTCTAAGTATATCATTATATTTTCCATAAAGATGGATAAAATTGGTCTATTCTTTGCCTAATTTGATTCCTTTGATTTCTTTTTCTTCTCTAATTGCTACTGCTAACATTTCTAGTACCAGATTGAATAAGAGGGGTGATAGTGGACACCCTTGTTTCACCCCTGATCTTATTGAAAATGTTTCTAGTTTATCCCCATTACATATAATACTTGCTGATGGCTTTAAATAGATGCTACTTATTATTTTAAAGAAGGCTCCATTTATTCCCATACTTTCTAGTGTTTTTAATAGGAATGGATGTTCTACTTTGTCAAAAGCCTTTTCTGCATCTATTGAGATGATCATGTGGTTTCTGTGAGTTTTATTGCTGGTATGATCAATTATACTAATGTTTTTCCTAATATTAAACCATCCTTGCATTCTTGGAATAAATCCTACCTGATCAAAGTGTATTATTCTTGTGATAAGTTGCGTAGTCTTTTTGCTAATATTTTATTTAAAATTTTTGCATCAATATTCATGAGGAAATTGGTCTATAATTTCCTTTTTCCATTTTATCTCTTCCTGATTTAGGTATCAGTACCATGTTTGTGTCATAAAGAGAATTTAGTAGGGCTCCTTCTTCACTAACTTTCCCTAATAGTTTATAGAGTATTGGAATCATTTGTTCTTTAAATTTTTGATAGAATTTCCTACTAAATTCATCTGGACCTGGAGATTTTTTCCTAGGGAGTTCACTGATGACTTGTTCAATTTCTTTTTCTGAGATGGGGGTATTTAAGTAATTTACTTCCTCTTCAGTTAATATGGGCAACTTGTATTTTGTAAATATTCATCCATTTCACTAAGATTGTCAAATTTAAGTGCATATAATTTGGCAAAATAATTCCTAATTATTGTTTTAATTTCCTCTTCATTTGAGGTAGATTCACCCTTTCATTTTTGATACTCATAATTTGGTTTTCTTCTTTTTTTTTATCATATTGGCTAAGGGTCTATTAATTTTATTGTTTTTTTCATAAAATCAGCTCTTAGTTTTATTTATTAATTCAATAGTTTTCTTAATTTCAATTTTATCAATCTCTCCTTTGGTTTTCATTATTTCTAATTTAGTATTTAATTGTGGATTTTCAATTTGTTCTTTTTCTAGCTTTTTCAATTGCATGCCCAATTCATTGACCTCCCTTTTCTCTAATTTATTCATGTATGCACTCGGGGATATAAAACTTCCCCTAAGAACTGCATTCCACACATTTTGGAATGTTGTCTCATTATTGTCATTCTCTTGAATGAAATTACTGCTTATTTCTATAATTTTTTTTGTTCGACCCACTCATTCTTTAGGATTAAATCATTTATTTTCCAATTAGTTTTTAGTCTATCTTTCCATGGCCATTTATTGCATATGATATTTATTGCATCATGATCTGAGAATGATGCATTTAATATTTCTGCCCTTCTGCACTGAATTGTGAGGTTTTAATGTCCCAGTACATGGTCGATTCTTGTGTATGTACCATATACCACTGAGAGGAAGGTACATTCCTTTTTATCACCATTCAGTTTTCTCCAGAGATAAATCATATCTACCATCTCTCATATTCTATTTGCCTCCTTAATTTCTTTCTTATTTATTTTGAGGTTGGATTAATCAAGTTCAGAGAGGGAGAGATTAAGGTTCCCCCACTAGTTGAGTTTTGCTATCTATTTCTTCCTCTAATTCCCTTACCTTCTCCTCTAGGAATTTGAGTGCTATACCACTTGGTGCACATATGTTAAGTAATGATATTGTTTCATTCTCAATGGTGCCTTTTACCATGATATGGCTTTAAATATATATATGTATATGTATAGTAGTTCCAGGAGTAGCTGCTGCCTCTGCCAGGGGCCCTGCATTTGACTCTAACCCTGTTTTGTCCAGTCCCAGCCTTGAGATGATAGGACTGGCAGTGGCCCTTGTGATTGGTGGGTCACCTTGTCGCCATGTTGATCAGGCCTCATCAGGGCCTCTGTGCCACTGGGGCTGGGCTATCTTCTGGGCCTCCTAGAATACAAATTCTTAAAGGAGAAATTAAGTGAGTTATGGGAAGTAATAGACAGAAAAATTATACTAGTGGGTGTCCTCAACTCTCCCTTCTCAGTGCTTGATATGTCCAACCAAAAAATATACAAGAAAGAAACTAAGGAGGTAAATAGAATATTGTAAAAGTTAGATATGACAGACCTTTGGCATGATTTAGACATAAAGGGTACCACCATAAGCAAATTAAAAAACAAGGAATAGTCTACCTGTCAGGTCTATGGGAAGGTGAAAAATTTATGACCAAACAAAAGATAAAGAACATTACAAAACATAAAATAGATGATATTGATATATTAAAAAAAAATTTTGTGCAAATAAAACCAATGGAACCAAGATTAGAAGGCAAGGAGAAAGTTTGGAAATGATGTTTGCAGCAAGCATCTCCAACAAAGTCCTCATTTCTCAGATAGATGGAGAACTGAGTCAAATTTGGAAGACTGCAAGTCATTCCCCGATTGATAAATGGTGAAAAGATATGAACAAGCAATTCTCAGATGAAGAAATCAAAGTTATTTATAGGCATATGAAAAAGTTCTGTAAATTGATTTTGATTAGAGAAATGCAAATTGAAACAACTTTGAGGTACTACCTCACACCAATGAGATTCACTAATATGACAGAAAAGGGAAATGATAAATACTGGAGAAGATGTGGGGAAAATTGGGACAGAGATACACTATTGGTGGAGCTGTGAACTGATCCAACCACTCTGGAGAGCAATTTGGAACTATGCCCATAGGCTAAAGAAACTACATATCCTTTGTTCCAACAATACCACTACCAGGTCTGTATCTGAAAGAGAATATAAAAAAGGGAAAAAAATCTACATGTTCAAAAATATTTATAGCAACCCTTTTTGTAGTTGCAAAATATTGAAAATTGAGGGGATGCCCTTCAGTTGGGGAACAGTTGAACAAACTGTGGCATATAAATGTAATGGAATACTTTTGTGCAATAAGAAATGATGAATAGGCAGATTTCAGAAAAAAAAAACAACCCAGGAAAGACTTGTGCAAATTGATGCAAAGTGAAATGAGCAGAACCAGGAAAACACCTTATACAGTATTAGCAACATTGTGTGATGATCAACTATGAATGACTCAGCTCCTCTCAGCAACACAATGATCCAAGACAAGTACAAAGGACGCACAAAGGAAAATGCTATCCATATACAGATAAAGAACTGATGGACTCTACATACGGATCAAAGTATATTTCTTCTACTTGCTTTATTCTTTTTTTCTTTTTTCTTTTGATTTGTTTCTTCTTTCACAATTGTGACTAATAGGAAATAGCTTTACATGCTAGCACATGTACAAACTACATCAAACTGTCTACCAGTTTCAGAAGAGGGGAAGGGAGGGAGGGAAGAAGAAACATTTGGAATTCAAAATATTGTAAAAATGAAGGTTAAAAATTTTCTTCAAACATAACTGGGGAAAAATAAAATGGTATTAAAAAAAATAAAAACTTACTGGTCAGAAATCAGCCTGATGGGGCAGCTAGGTGGCACAGTGAATAGAGCACCGGCCCTAGAATCAGGAGGACCTGAGTTCCAATATGACCTCAGATACTTGACACTTACTAGCTGTGTGACCTTGGGGAAGTCACTTAACCCTAATTGCCCTGCCTTCCCTTCTACAAAAAAGAAAAAAAAAGAAAAGAAATCGCCTGACAATATCTCATGAGTATAAAGGATGAAAGGAAGAAGCAGAAAATTCCATTTCTGCCCAGAAATTCATGGCCCTTATGTTCCAGACTGTGCCATGTGAACAGGAATCATAGAACTATACAAAACCAGAATATCAATGCTGCTGAACAAGTATGAATTTCTAGAAGCCCAGGTTAAAGCATTTGTCTACAGTCACACCATCAGTTTGTGATGAAGATAGGGCTTAAGCCAGGTTTTCCTGACTCAGAAAATAATTACTTATCATTTATGCCAACCTGCTTCTCATTCCATTGCTCTTTAGTTATTTCTGTTATCTCTGACTTTTCTTGACCTTATTTGGAATTTCCTTGGCAAAGATACTAGAGAGGTTCCCTGTTCTTCTTCAGTTAATTTTACAGATGAGAAAACTAAGGCAAACTAGGTTAAGTGACTTGCCCATGGTCACACAGCTGGTAAGTATCTGAGGCTGGATCTGAACTCTAGTTTTCCTCAGTCTAGGCCCAGCACTCTATCCACTTCATCACCTAGCTGCCTCATTCCATTGCTAATGGCTAATGTTCCCAAAATACTAATTTATCAGAAAAATATAGGTTAAGACTGGAAACAGAATGTATTAATTGTGACCATTAGCAGACTCAAACCTCTCATATTCTAGCATAAAAAGGTTGTCATTCTTATAATTTTCTAGGGATCTTGGTAAACTGAACTCCAACTTTCAGATAGAATCCACTCACTGAAAGAATACTAAATATAGATAATCCTTTATACAGTAGCCACATAAAACCCCTGAGAGACAAAATAAAGTTGGTTTCAAAGCTTTCAACATTATTATAGAAATGAGTTTCAAATAATTATGCTAATTCCAGGAGGGAGTCCTGGGAGAGGAAAAAAAATGTTAAACAAAACCTCATTAATTTTGCTTCTGATAAGTACTCTAAAGGAGATTATTTTTTTTCAGTTGCAGTTCTGAACAATTCACATAGATCTATTTATGACCCAGTAAGAAAGAAATGTGCTTATAATAACATAAAAACACCCAGTTTTATACCAATATGATTTGAAGCAGAAAAATTATTAAAACACCAAAACCGGGAGTAACTCTGTACAGCAAGCTCTATTAGGCCACAATAAGTTTCCAATATTCCACAGAAACACATTGCCAGCTTTAGAAAATGAAACATGTTGTGAGCACAATATTAGAAAAATGAACAATTCACGCTAACTAGTAAATGTTATTAATCTAAAAAAAGAAAGGAAACATATACACACAGAAATGCCACTGCACTCTCGGTATAAATATGGAGAGCTAATCCATCTTCAATTTACAGCATCTGTAGAGCAAACAATAGTATTGTCTCTACTCAGAAAAGAACTAAGGTTTATAATAAGGACCTTGTGTTCATGAAGGTTTTTTTTTTTTAATGTTTTGTTACAATAGACAGGGATAGACCTATGTGCAAGTCTATGGAAGTTCTTACAATTATGTCACCTGTGTATATACCTTGGTAAGTGGGAAATATGAACACTACTGAAGAGGAGAAGAAGAGCATGGATGGGTGAAAGAAACTAATATTTTCAAGGCTTATATCAGAAGAGAGTTCTGGGAGAAATAATAGGTTAGAATGGATTAGGACAGCCCCAATATTTATTTGTTGACTAAGTAGTTTGAAAAAAGATCTGGCTTTTAAAAAATTAATTTAAGAAGTGAAAAGGATGTGACCAAAGACTGTACATAGTAGAGCTAATTAGCAATAATCAGGTAATTCAGACTATATAGCACTTTAAGTTTTCCAGAGTGCTTTCCTGACAAACAACCCAATAAACTAGATGTTATCGTTCAATTAATATCATCACCACCATCATTTTACAGGTAAGAAACTGGAAATTCTGAAAGGATAGTCTACCAAGAAAACTAGAAAAAGTGCCTTTTCCTTTTATTATCTGTCACAGTATAGGAGAATGAACTGATGAAATGATGAACTCTTAAAGTACTAAAAAATAGGGTAGAGATAAGTTTGTAAAGGGTAAAGAATAGTTTGTAAAAATAACAAGAAAAGAGTTGCAAGAGGGTATAAAAACCCATTTCTATTCAACCTTAAAGGATGACTCTAAATAGCATAGGTCTTCTTTGGCTATCTGTCCTAGAGACTAGCTGGTTCCCATAGTCCTTTATGCCTGAGGCCCATACTAGAATTTTTTTTATTCACTCTGACATAATCCTCAAATCCTGTCTTCCACCCCTAATGCCCCTATGCAAACTAGGAATTTTCTCACTCAGCCTTTTGGGATTGAAGTCATTCTAAGGCTCTGAAAGCCCAGCTACTTTGCTACTCCCTTGCAAAAGCAAGTGATAAGTCCTTTTATGCCTATATTCATTGGGTATATAATAATTTTATGGTGAAGTTTTCTAATACTTTTAAGCCTGCATTGCCAGCAAATCAATGCAAAGGAGAATCAGAACAGAAATGATGTGTGTCCTCATTCCTGGGATTGGATTTCCTCATTTGTATTGTTCACCAGGAAGTCTGGGAGCACTTCACCATCTTGCTCTCTACTAAGAGGGCTCTCTGTTCTGGGCCCATGCATGTGTTTGAATTGAGTTCAGTTTTGAGGGAAGAGGACTGTGTTTTTTCACATTTCTGCCAACAAAATGTTGGTCAAATGACAATTTTCCTAAAGCATAGGTCTAATCATGTCATTTGTCTACAAAATAAACTCCAGGGGCTTCCCATCTAACCCTCAGGATCAAATACAAAGTGGTCTGTTTGGCATGAAAAGCCTATTATAACTTAACCTCCTCCTCCATTTTCAATCTTCTAATACCTTATTCTCCAATACATTGTCTTTGATTCAATGACAACAGCCTCCTGTCTATTCCATGAAAAAGACACTTAATCTCTTGGCTCCCAGCATTTTCTCTGGCTCTCTCTCATGCTGTAACATTCTCCCTTCTCTGCTCCACCTCTCTGGGTCTTCCTTGATCCTCTAACATTTTGATTGAAGATGTCACCCTTATATCATAAGTTATGGATACATTTTAAGCTTGGTACATGGTGTGACATATACCTAGTTTTTCCACAGATTAATTTCCAAACTTATCAGTAATCTTTTCCCACCCCAAATAGTAAGTTCGTACCCCACTACCTGAGACTCTTGGATTTTTTTTAATAGGCTATTTGTTCATGTTATTCCATATGGTATTCATCTAATATGTTCTATTGTTTTTTCTTTCTATAGCTTAATAGTTACCAGATTGTTTTGATGATTTTTGTAGTATAGAGATCCTCTAAAGCAAGCCTCCCTTCTCTCCTCTTTTTTTATTATTCCTTTTGAGGTTTTTGACCTATTATTCTTCTGGTTATTTTTTATACCTATAAATTAATCATTTAGTAATTTTGTTGTTAAGGGACCACAGAAATAATTTTCGTGCTGTCATTTTTATTATATTTGTTCAGATTATCCATGAACAATAAATATTTCTCCAATTACTTGTTTTTTTTCTTTATTTCTACAAAGAGTGTTTTATCATTGTATTTATATAGCTGTGTGTGTATTGGCAGAAAGATCCCCAAGTATTTTCTATATTATATTGTTATCTTAAAAAGAATTTATATTTCTTTCTGCTGAGTTTTGCTAGTCTTATACAGAAATGTGTATATATTTTATTTACTGCAACTTTACTAAAGTTATTATTTCAATTATTTTTTAGATGACTCTTTTGGGTTCTCGAGATATGATCCTTAAAAAAGCAACACTTTTGTTTCTTTTTTTGCTCATACTTTATGATTATCCTCTTATTTTTCCTTGTTTTATTGTTATAGCTATCAATTTCCAGCACCATAACTACCAAATAGGAGTGGTGATATTGAATATCCTTGCTTTAGCTCTAATCTTATTGGAAAGACTTCTAGTACATTTCCTTTACACATGATAGTAGCTCTTGGTTTTAGATAGAAACTAGTTAATTTTTAAAAGGTCCATTAATTCCTAGGTTTTCTGATGTTGTTTTATAAAATTAGAATTGGGGATATACCTTATGAACAGTTTTTTTGTCTTTATTGACATGTAATCATATGATTTTTTCATGTTATATATATACGTATATATATATATAGGGTATATTTTGTTGAAATTTTCAAAATAACAAATAAAATGTGTATTCTTGGTATAGATCTAACTAAGTAATGGTATATAATCTTTGTATTATATACTATCATAATCTGTAGTCTCCTTGCTAGTATTTTAAGAATTTGGAGGTTAACTTGTACTATTACATTGATATTATAAAATGAGAAATTTTGAAGACTTTTATGAACATGCATCACTGTTCATCCTTGGGCAGCTAGGCAGTGCAGTGGATAGAGGGCCAGCCTTGGAGTCAAGAAGACCTGAGTTAAAACCCAGCCTCAGACACTTACTACCTGGGAGAACCTGGGAAAGTCACTTAACCCTGTTTGCCTCAGTGTCCTCATCTCTAGGAAGAGCTGGAGAGGAAATGTCAAACCACTCTAGCATCTTACAAGAGAACACCAAAAGGGGGTCATAAAGAGTTGGAGATGGCTAAAAATTACTAAAAACAACAACAGTCATTATTCATTAGCGATATTAGTTTTTTCTTCCATTACTTTGCCTCTTGTGGGGTTAGGTTTCAAAAACATATTTGTTTCCTAGAAGGAGTTTGGAAGGACTTCCAGTTTTGTTATTTTATTTAATTAAAGTTTATTTAATAGTGAAATTAATTTTCTGGGAATAAATTACTGAAAGGTAGGCTATATAAGAGAAAAGCAAAGGTAGCAGACAGAGGGGATTTGTGACATATCCTACCTGATTCTGTGGTAAACAATGAACATGAAATGCTTCTTATTTCCCAATAAGAAGATTAGTTATGGGATAATACATAAGGTAAATAAGGGAGAGACTAAGACAGAAAGAAACAAGAAAATTTCATGCAATAGAGGAGAATGTGTCCCAAAGAAGAACACTGACATAGAGTGAGAGATGTACACACTATAAATGGAAGATAGGGATTTTGCAATGGGTTATAATCTGCAGAGAAATGTGTACTGGGAGAACATTTCCTCTGTTTTGCCTCCATGGACAACATCTACTCTCAGAATTAAGAGAAACTGAAGCTTCTAGAGGTAAGCGATGGGGAGGCGGATCCCTGTGAGGAGACCACATAGGAAATGGGAAGGAATATGGCCATGTGAAGAAGTTAGAAATAGGCATTTGATTTGAGATATGGGAAACTTTCCATCATGGAGCAATGCTTCTATATTTGTTGCTGCTGTTCATGTTTAAATCTTGGTAACCCCATTTGGGGTTTTCTTGGCAAAGACACTGGAGTAGTTCACTATTTCCTTCTTCAGTTCAATTTATAGATGAGGAAAATGAGGCAAACAGGGTTAAATGACTTGTCCAGGTTGATACAGTTAATAAGTATCTGAGGCCAGATTTGAAGGTGAGTTTCTGCACTGTGACACTTATCTGCTGCTTGTATATTTATTACCTCTTCAATGAATTGATAATTCCAAGAATATGACCTGTCTGGATGTAACAAAAAAACAAAATGATAAAGGGGCAAGGTTCTCAAGGCAATAACAGAATTGCTTTTTAGAAGATGGTGCCCAGACTTGATACTTTAGAAGGTTGATTCTATGAGAAGCAAAAAGACACTAAAAAGGAATAAATATAAAGATTTTATAGAGGCATATACGTGTGTGTGTGCATATTTTGAGAGAGAGAGAGAAAGATAAAGAGAAAGAAAGAAAGAGAAAGGGTAAATTAGAAAGCAAAATCTCACAATTTATTTCTTAAAAAAAAACACATCTGAAAACAAAGACATATAGAAAATAAAGGAAATGCTAGATGTTTTTTTTATTTTTGCTAATCATCCAATGAATCATAAAAAAAGGAGTTGCAATTATGCTATCAGACAAAATAGACACAAAAGTTAACAATACAAAAAAAGATAAACAAAGGAATTGCCTTGTGGTTGTTGTTGTTTTTTCACTAAGAATTTATTTACTAATTTTTAGTTTTCAACATTCATTTCTACAAGATTTTGAGTTCCAAATTTTCTCCCCATCTCTCCCCTACCCCCTACCTCAAGATGACATACATACTGATTACCCTTTTTTCCAGACTTCCCTTCTTTCTATCCCTGTATACCCTCTCTTGCCCCCTTATCCCTTTCTTTTAGGGCAAGATGTATTTATACACCCCATTGCCTGTAAATCTTATTTCCTGTGAAATTACCTTATGTTTGAAAGAGCCACAGACAACAAATCAATATCCTTTTTTTTACCTTATATGCTTCTATTGCCATAGCAACTAAACACATACTTTCAGAGTTGGACAAATCAACAGAAAGAGAAATACAAGGAAAAATATAGAATTGAATAAAATGTTAAATGAATTATATGAAAGATTATACCAAAGCACTGATAAGATAAATACAAATTAAAATAACTCTGAGGTTTCATCTCACAGCCAGCAAATTTGCCATCATGACAAAAGATGGAAATCTACAAAGTTGGAGAGACTGGAGAAAGAAAGGCACAGTAATCCACAGTGGAACTGTGAATTAATATATCTATTCAACAAAGCAATTTGAAATTATTCAAACAAAGTAGGCAAAATGGCCATACACTTTGACCCAATGATTTATTACTGGGCATATAACCCAAGATAATCAATCATAAGAAGAAAAGGCACATCTACATAAAATATTTATAGTGAAACATAGGCCCATCCACATAAAATTTTTATAGCAAAACATTTTGTTGCAGCAAAAAATTGTAAACTGAGTAGTTAACCATCAGTAAGGGAATAACAGTTGTTGATTAAACAAACTGAAGTACATGAATGTAAATGAAATGCTACTTTGTTCTATGAAACAATGAATATGATAAATGCAGAGAAGCCTAGAAAGATTTATATTAATTGATTCAAGGTGAAATAAGAAGAGCTATGAAAATGATGTGCACAATGATTCCAAAAATGTAAATGGAAAGAACACCATAAAACAACAGAAAATGAATTTTGCAAAATTATAAAGAACAAGACTTCATTTGTTATAATTCTTCTTTACAACTTGACTAATTATTAATGTGAAGGTATTTGTAGAACATATATTGGATTGCATACCACCGTTGGGGCAGAGAGGGAGAAAATTTGGAACTCAAGGGATTGTGGAACTGAATGTTGTAAACTAAAAGTAAATAGATAAATTATTTTTTAAAGAGAAAAGAAAAAAACATACAATATATAAATGTTACACTATATAAAATACAACATATAGCAATAAGTAAAATACATTATATAAAAGTGATAATGTCACATCAAAAAGAAAAGAACATCAATAAAATATTTAAAAGATGGGGACAAAAAACAAACAAATAAACCAAAATTATAAACAACAAAGAATGGTCCCAAGGAAGAAATAAGAAGACACTTTCCCCACTCTACTGGGTTCTATCAGTATAGAACATCAAATATGTTGTCAAATTATTTTAATCTATGAATCACTTTCTGTTGATTCTTTTCTTCTTTTTTCTTAAAATAACCTTGTTCGATGGGATGACTGTCTGAGTGAAGGTAAGAAGAGAATTACAAAGGGAAAATTTAGGAGATATAACAACAAAAAGTAAATAAAGTGCATTCTCTAAAAAAGAAACTTTAAGTATTTTGAGAATTTTAAAAAGTGATCACAAATCATATGCCATCTATAATTTTCTCTTACTCTGAGTTCCCTTTCCAGAAAAATTAAGGTTGTAATAGTAAAGATAATATAGCTTGCTTTAATATAGTATTTTACAAAATAAAGTATTTCATATACCTGTATACTATTTCATAGAAGAGAAACAATTTGGCATAGTAGAGTGGAGCCAGGATAATGAAGGTTCAAGTAAAACTTTCACATACTGATTTTGTGACCCTGTGGAAATCACATGATCTTCTGCTCTCTAAGTAATTCTCTAAGATTCTAAATTGTAGCAGGAGTATTGACCTACATTTTTCAATGGGGCATTCTTCACATGAATGCAATCACATGCCCAATTCTTATCCCTTTTTCATATAATCTTGTGACAAGTAAAAGTTTCTTCATCTCCATTTATCAGAAGAAAAAAACTAGTCCCAATGAAATTGCCCAAAGTCAGAGGGCTAAAAAAGGGCAGCATCAAGTTTCAAAGCAAGGAACTTAATGCCCAATTCAGTACTTTTCCCCATGATTTTTCATATCTTCCTCTAGTTTCAAGATTTTATTCTCTTTTGAAGACCAATCTTTGAAGATTTTGGAGAGTAATATTCAAGAAGATCAACCAAAGCCAAACAAACCTACCAAAGTGATCAGGAACCTAAAAGTTACAAAGTCATTATGACAAATGGCCTGCAAACCTCAAAGCTGAATTGAGATTGAGAATCCATAATAGATATTGAAGTCATAGCCTACTAATTTTACTGGCATGTTTATCATTTGGAAAGAAAGAACTTGAAAGTATGCCATGAGAAAAGTTACTTCTTTAACATAGACTCCATGGGGTTGATAAATTATTTCCAGTTATAACTGCAAAATTGTGTTTATTCAGCTTTCCAGTCAAAATGAATGTTGTCCTCAAACCTACAGGATCAGTGAAGCTTATGAAAATCAAACAATATCCTGTCTGCTTCATAAATTATAAACAACAACAGCCAGATAATGGGAAATGGAGTCTGGTTCTGAAAGGCTTCGTGTTGGCAATTCAAAATGGCAATGTGAGCAGCAGCTAAAAAAGAGCCTGGTTTGATTTTCACAAAATAGCCAGCCCCTACAGGGTGAAGAATAACAAAAAATAAATGAAAAATTATTCGGTAGTTTTTCTAGCAAGCTAAGCATGACAAGGAAATTGTAAAGATGAATACAGGCATGCAGTGTTACATTTATCTGGATGCCTATTTGAATGCATCATTTTGTAGAAGGGGGAGGAAATAACAAATTCCCACTTGTGCCTGACAGTGTAAACACCAAAACCTTGGGGGTGGCCCTCTTTTAATCTATGTCTCTCATATTCTGAACTTTATTCTCACTGAAGCATATTATATATTTTAGTTTCTTTTAGCAAATTCCTTAATTCTTAAACACAGAAGTAATTCCACACTGGTCAAAACCATGATCCCACCAAACTGGTCTCTAGCAGAATCACTAAAGGCCATGATGGAAAAGTAGATGATTATCCTTCTTGATGTTAACTTAAAAGCTTAAAGATGTATCAGAAATATTTAGATTTATGACACGGACCATTATAGGTCTGTGAAATGATCTAAATACCTTTTAACACTATTCATGTTTTTAACTTGTACCACATAAGTTCCAAAAAGTTTACTTCCTGTTGCGTGTACATGATCTGAGTAAAATTCAATTGTTAGTTAAATAAGAAAACCCTCAGAATCTGACCTGTGTGGGGATGTAAGAAAACCTCAGTTGTTAAAGAGCCAAAGATAAACAAATACTGTCATTGTGAAAATACCACATGATTGGGGCGGCTAGGTGGCGCAGTGAGTAAAGTGCTGGCCCTGGAGTCGGGAGGACCCGAGTTCAGTTCCAGCCTGAGACACTTAACACCCACACAAAAATACTAGCCGTGTAACCCTGGGCAAGTTACTTAACCCCAAAATTGCCCTCCAAAAGGCAAAAAAAAAAAAAGAAAAGAAAATACTGCATGATTGTTCATGTTTTTAAGAGATAATATTCTGAACTCACACAAGATATCACTATTTTTTTCAGGAAGTCAATCAAATGACCTAGGAGTGGGTTTGAATCCGGGTAGGACATTCTATGGGCAGCTAAGTTGCACATTAAGTAGAGTGCTAAGCCTGGAGTGAGGAAGAGTCTTCTTCCTGAGTTCAAATCTGACCTTAGACACTTTATAGTTGTGTAATCCTGGACAAGCCATTTGACCCTTTTTGCCTTAGTTTCTTCAACTATAAAATGAGGCAGGAAGGAAATGAAAACCACTCTAGTTATCTTTGGGAGAAAACCCCGAATGGGATCATGAAGAATTGGAAATGACTAAAAAATAATGGAACAACACACATGGAGAGGGGCACATATGTAGAGAACACAAATGGTCATAGCACGTGTGGAAAGGCATCTTTTGATGTTTCAAGGCTATTTATGTCTTCCAGTAGCACCAGAAATGCTCTCACTGTTCACTGCTAAACACATAGCATCAACCAAATGCCACCAGGAAGGATACTGTTGTATTGGATGAAAGATTTCCATTGTACATTCCTCTGTTAGATTTATAGTCTTCAGTGGACACTGATCACAAAGTCTTTCAGACAGTGCCAGGCAGAATTCCCTCAATGAACACATGCATCTCTTTTCTTTCTGTCCAGTTTCATTGTTGTTTCCAGGTTTTAGGTTAGTTGAAATACTGAACTTCTTCTTCCTTATGAGAATAAGTACTTTCACATGCTTCATTCAAATGTAGAAGTTTTTACATAGGTTCCTATTCATTCTTTTTTTTTTCTTTAAAAGAAGTTAGCTTCATCTAAGGCCATTAAAAAAGGTTCTCTGTCCTATGCTCTGGAATTTTAGATAGACCTATAAACTCTAACTGGAAATTCTCAGCAGGAAGCACCAGGCTACCTAGAAGAAAGGACAGGGTCCTCACAGTTGATTAATGCCCTCCAGCCCAATATTTTTTTTGGAATAAACTTCAAGGTCTCTGGGTTTGGGAGTTTCTGGTAGCAACAATCCTCAAACTATAAGCATTCCTACCATCTCCTGATTTAAATTTCTGAAGGCCACTTTATAAGCCATGTAAGAGTTATTATGGGGTGGATAGGTGGTGCAGTGAATAGAACACCAGCCTTGGAGTCAGGAATGGAGTTCAAATCCTGCCTCAAACACTTAACACTTACCAGTTGTGTGACCTTGGCCAAGTCATTTAACCACAATTGCCCTGCCTTACCCCCTCCAAAAAGAAAAAAAAAAGAGTTATTTGCTGAAAACTACATAACAGCTGTAGGTCTAGAGTTCCTTTGTTTTTAAGGCCTTTATCTCTTCTTATGTAGATGGAAGGGAGGACAGGACAAAGGAACAGAGAAATATCTAAACTGAGAACCAAAGCCATCTTCTCTTCTACTTGTTTAGCCTTATTTTTGGCCTTCCATACACAGATATACTCAAGTGAATCCTGGAAAGGGCTTTGAGACTGCCTTAATAACCATTCACCCCCCAAATTAACTCTGTCCATGGAACATGCTCTAACTATATTGGACAATCATGTTGTTACTAAGGTCCCTTTAATTTTTCATACACTTGGCATTTTCAAGTTTGGTATGGTTATTGTTCAACATTCTTGTAATCTTGATTTTGGTGAACAAGTTATCATTCATTTTTTAGATAGCTTTCATGATTGCATATATTTTTATTATGTTCTTTTGCAGCTTCATCTCTCTGGGATCAAAGAGGCTTAACTAATCCTTTTATTTAGTCAACTTTTAAGAGGACAGCTCCCCATCCCACCCATTGATCATATCAGTTGTCTAATATATATATATATATATGTATATATATTTGTGTGTATGTATATGCACATATATGTGCATATGTATGTGTATGCATACTTATATATGCTTGTGTCTATGTGTGTATGTAGAGAGAAAGAGAGAGGAGAGATGGACACACAAAGAAACAGGTACAAGTATGTAAGGGTTAGGTGGACTAAAATATCAAAAATTTAGAGCTGGAAAAGACCTTAGAGTCTCTAATATATAGAGGTTCAAGCACAGGATGAGTTTTAGTTTGTTTACAATTCCCTTTTGTCTAACAGCTAGCTCTCAATTTCTGTTTGAGGACTAACCAGTACAATGAGTTGATATTTGGTAGTGCAGCAGCAAGCACCCTAGCATAGCCAGGGTGACTGCCAACACAGGTTCTTAGATCTGCTTTTCTAAAAGAAAGCAACTCCAAATGGGTTAACAATCTTGCTTTAATCAAACATATGTCATTTACCTAGTTCAGGGGAAAAAGGTCAGTTCCCCAAACTTCAGAGAATACAGAGGTTACAAGCAGTCAAAAAAATACAGACAGAGAAACAGATCAGCAGATAGGCTTCCAACTCTCTGACCATTACATCCATACTTAGTTACCAGAGAGGGAAGCACCAACATCTGGGTTTTCAAAGCCAGGGAGCTCAACAGCTGCCCAGAGTCTCGTCTGGTGAAACCATATAACTCTTCTCAAAATGAGCCCCAAAACAAAACCTCACATAAGGGTATATATAGCCTTCTCCTGGCTCAGATAATGTCACAGACCTCTTGACCCACTGCCCAATCGAAAAGCAACAAGGTGTGGGCATTCCTGAAAAACAAGCCTCCCACCTTAGCCTCCATGTGACCACATTCAGCCTATTAAGGGGCAGAGTATATTGTCAAATCAAGAAAGGTTCTCAGAGTCACTTAAGCCTATCAAAGGGCCTAGGGGCAGGGAAGATCTTAGATTCCCATTCCCATAACAGATGATTTGTAGAACACTATTCTATATTAAGTATAGTTTGGATCTCTCACTAAGCCTGTTACCTTATTTTATCAAAATTTGAAAACCATCTGCCACTTTTATGTGTTTCTTGGCGTGCAACAGGGGGAGAGACCAGGTGGGAATTGGTCATTGCAAGAATTTCATCTAGTTTATTCCCATAGACTTGTCATTTAACTACTTAACTTTTAGGGGCAAAGAATATCAGAGCTGGAAGGGACCTCAGAGGGCATATGCTTAAACTTGAACATGAACCTCCAGCACAGCACACCCAACAAAGGGTATGCTTTCATGTGAATACGTCTACAGACGGGAAACATTTCCTCCTGAAGCATCTTATTCCATTTCTGTCTAAATCTATTTTTTAGAATTTTTTTCCCCTTTTGTCAAACTTCTTCGAAATGTTTGCAATTGCCTCTTGGTAATTTCAATATATTTCTATTCTAAGGGTCAAGAAGAAGTTGAATGTATCTTTCACATGTCACTCCTGAGTATTTTCTTCTCTGGACTGAACATCCTCAGATTCTTAAATTGATCCTTGTATGAAATGATCTTGTATCCTTCATCATCTTGATGACCTTCTTTTGGATACTGTCAAATGTGGAGAGGCCAGCTGAAGACATCATGTTAAATGTGGGCTGATTAAGGTAGAGAGTAATAGCACTATAACATCCATAACACTGCTTAGTTAGGTGTTTTGACTGCCATATTGTATTAATGACTCCTACGTGAGGATTTCCAGAATCCTGAGTTTGAGAGCTCAGAAGCCATCTAGTTCAATGCCTGTATGACCAAGGATCCTCTGTACCATATCTCTGACTGGTGGTCATTCAGCTGAAGACCTCTTGTTAGGAGGGATGCATGAAGAAGTCCTTTTCCACAGTTCTAATGATTAGGACATTTCTATATATCAAACCTAAATGATCCTCCTAAGCACTTTATCCTTAACAAAACATTCACCCCCCAAAACAGCCCTCTGAGGTGAGATGTGTAGTATGCTATCATGCTGCCTAATCTTTCATTTCACTATTTGGACAAGCCTATTCCATTTTTCAGTTGAGCAGCTTAGAGCTCAGGGGTGGCAGTTGTAGCTTCAAACACTGTGTTTTCCTTTCCTGCTTGATAATACTAAACACCCAATTACTGTAGTGAGTAGAACTTTCTCTTCCTCAAACCCTGGAAGAACCTGGTCACCTGGACCCATGTGCAATGTCAGCTAGATATTTCCTAATTATATTTATGGTGCTTCATATTCATGATAGTCATAAATTAAACATATCTTAAAATTTCAATAGAGTAAGAACAAATTAATCTCAGAAATATACCACATTTGTCAAAATTTTTTAAAATCAAATTATTCTATGAAATTGATAGGCCCACAGGATAAACCTCTGTCACTGAATAAATGGACATTAATCATGCCTGACAATTTTAATGGACTTAATCATATTTTAGAAAATTCTGTTTTCTTTTCTACACTGATGCCCTACTCCAATGAATGTAACTTCTCCAATAATTATCTGACTATCAACATCCATTAACTAAAAAGGTTCTAACAGTCCAAAATTGTTAAGATGCCAGTGCTCTTTTCATATAGGCATCTAGTTGGTTCAGTGGATGTAGTACTAGACCAGGAGTTAGAATGATATGATTTTGAATCCCACCTCAGGGACTACCTGTGTTGACCATGAGCAAGTCACTTGAACTCTGTGCCTCAGTTTCCTCACCTATAAAAGGAAGATAATATTAATACCAATTTTTCATTGTTGTGAAGATATCAGCTATACAATGAAAGGGGAGGATTAGAAGCAGGCTTGACTTTTTTTGTTTGTTTTTGTTTTGGGGTTTTTTCTGGAGGAGGTGGAGTTAGTGAAGAAAAGGATCAGGAAAAGGAGAGAGGAGGGAAAGGAAGAGGAGGGAAAAGAGAGAAGGAAAATGAGGAATCATAGGGGTTCAATGAAGGAAAGAAAGAACAAAAGATCTCTGTCTTTATTCCTGATAGAATGTAAGCCCCTAGAAAGGATGGACTGTTTCATTTTTGTTTTTTAATCGTTACGTCCCCAGTACCTAGTACAGTACTCGGCACATGTTGTTTTTCAGTTGTGTCAGAATCTTTGTGGATCACATCAAACCAACACTTTCCATGGGGTTTTCTTGGTAAACATACTAGAGTGCTTTGCCATATCCTTCTCTAGTGGATTAAGGCAAACAGAGGTAAAGTAACTTGTCCAGGTTCACCAGCTAATTAATGTCTGAGGCTGGATTTGAATTCAAGTCTTCCTGACCCCAAACCCAACATTCTATCCACTGAGCCACCTAGTTACCTCCGAGACAAACAGAGGTTAAGTGATTTGCCCAGAGTCACAGCTAATAAGTGTCTGAGACCACGTTTGAAGTCAGGTCTTCCTGACTTATCATATAGTAGCATTTATTGTTGATTAAATAATATAAACCTCACCTTCTACATCTATTCTACTCAGGTCACATATACTTTGTCATGTCTCTTTTTTCTGGTTTCTAGTCCTGGTCAGCTGTGCCCTTCTGGGGACTTTGAGAACCAAATGTCACTGTTATATCATGATGAAACATTGAACCAGTGTTTTAGTATAATGCTTATGGGGAGAGTTGAACTAAGTAATCTCTGGGGTTGTTTCCAGCTCTAACATTCAATGAGAACAGTAACTGGCACAGAGTACGTTCAAGTTTTAAAATTACTATACATGTGTTATCTCATGTAAGGCTTATAACAACACGCTAGAGTGGTTATTACAGTCTTCATTTTGGAGATAGGAAATTTGAACCTCAGAAAATTTAAGTAACGTATTTAATGTTGGTAACACATTGTGTGTATAACTATGGTCACACTAGTTCTTGCATCATGTGGCATATAAAATTCCCAGAGACAAAGTTCAAGGTAAAATAAATTCAATTTATTAATTAGGCCAGTCAATAATCAACAAATTGATGGTAAATGATCCTTTCATGTATTGAAAGATAAAAATGCAGTGTTTTATGTTACCTTAAATATCCCTGTTTTCCTTCTCACCAGGACCTCCCCTGATAAATGAATGGTAATGCTAACTGGTGGATATTTAATAAGAAGATGAACTAAGTGCTTTTTATTCCTCCCCATGACTTTCTCTTTGAGCAGGAGAAGTAAACTGAGGAATGATAGCTAGTCATAAGATTTAGCAGCCTCTAGCCATCTAGGCCAAAGAAAACCTCTCAATTCTGGCTTTTTTTTTTTGTCCTTCATGAGCCAGACCTCCTCAAACTGTAATGAAAGGACGGAGGACACAAGAGTAGCTCTTGACCAGTTCAGTTTAGTTTCTGTTTACAGGGCAAACAAAAAGACCCAGCTTCCCATGGGGAGAGGCAAGAATGTGGTGACATTCCTCAGTCAGAATGGGCCTAAGGGATTTTCTTTCTGTGAGCTATCATAAGAGATGGCTTTTTTTTTTTTACAGAGAACAAGATATTGCAAATTAAGGTTAATAATCAAATGATACACCATTAAAATTAATCTTCCTCATTTAGAAAACATGGGGTTCAAATTCCATATCTGACGCAAGCTCCATCACTTTTGTCAAGTCAAGTAAACTTCTTAGACATATGTAAAATGATAAGGTTGAACCACGTGACCACTACAGTGTCTTCTGTCTCAATATTGATGATCTTATGGGTTTAGTAATGTTGTGTAAAATCCATTTAGTGACTGAGTTTATGACATTCCTTGGAGTCAAAATGAACAGTAAATAATTACTATACCTTGCAGTTGAGAGTGTGCGGTTACTATGGTACACCGAATCAGGCACATGAATTAATCAGCTGTTCCACAATTTAATCAACAACAGAGCTTTCACTGTCTTCCCACCCTCCCCACGTGAGAATAACATTATATTATGGGAAATCCCGTCTACCACCAGAATGAAAAAATTTTAGTGTGACAAATCACCTCATGTACTTCAAAAAAAAAAAATCTGACAAACCATTTTAATGACTTGCCTTCAATAGCACAAGTTATTAGCATACCCAGTCACACACAGATTCAAAATGGGATCACATAAGATGATAATGTATGCTTCAAACATGACTTTAAGTGCCCGGATTCACAAAACACCTACTGAAAATAGCTGCAGAGGGAGATTAATGTATTTCATGCCCTTTGGCTAATGGGTGGATAACATGTGAGTCACTATACCAGTGAACCATAAGTGACACAGGGAATACATTTCAGAAATCACATTGCGACTTTTTAAAACAAAGTACAATGGAATTGTAGCATTTAGAAAGCACGAGGTTATTTAATATTTTATGTGTGACTAATCAGAGCCTTTGTCGACTAAGATGCCTTATTTTACACTCTACCAAAGTGCATCACTTTACTTTGCTTCAGGTATCTGTGATCTAAATAATTTGGGCACTTCGTCTCCCAAGACAGATTGCTACCCCTCTCCATGTCAGTAGACAACCTTCATCAGTTGCCATAATGCCATATTTTTGCTCTCTGCAAACATAACAAGGCTAGCTCTTTGATGACAGTCACTGCCAGGCCCGAATGCTTTGGCCTTTCTCACTTAGCATCCCACTGGTACAGACTTCAAGAACTTAGGGTCACCTGAAGGCTAAAACGAGGCATTGGATAATAAAACTATGAATAATTAGGTTAAAAAAAGTGAAGGGTCTGAAAGGTAGCACCTATAGGAAAATGTTAAGAAGATAAATAGTGTTAATACCAATGTAGCCTTAAGATCAAAAGTATCAGGGTGATCAAATAGGCTGTAACTTTAATTAGCCAATTAACAAACCTATTGGATACCCTCTAGGTGCCCAGCACTGCCCTGTGCACCATGGAGTATACAGAAGGAGGTCCTTGTTCACAAAGAATTTATAATCTAGTTGCAGGAAAAAAGGTTGGTGAAGACGACACCATAAGTGAGTAATATAAAAACAGCCTAGAGTAAAGTTCTAAATGGGGCGGTACAGAATATAATGGAATAAGAATTTAGATAAGTGGAAATCAATGACAGCTAGCATAGTCAGAAAAAGATTAATAGGAGAATAAGAACTCACATTAAGGCTTGAAAAAATAGTTCCTCCAAAGGATCCTGGGTAAGTTATGTCAGTATTATTATCCTCGTTTTGCAGATGGTGAAACTGAGATTGTCAGTGCCCATGATCACACAACTAATAAGTGGCAAAAAAGGATAGATTCTTGAATTTGGAGTCAGGGACACCTGAGTTTGAATGCTACCTCAGATAGTTAACTAGTGTGTAAGCCTGGGCAAGTCATTCAACCTTTCCATTTCCTTAGTATTCCTTTCTATAAAATGGGACATAGGATTAAGTGGCCTTTAAAGTCCCTTCTAGTTCTGAATCTATTAGCCTATGACCCTAAGTCACTGAGGCAGGGTTTGTAAATAGGTCTTCTCAACCTGTTCTCTGTCATACCATACTGCCTTCCAAAGGAATAAAACTTGACATTGGCCATGAAGAATGGGGGAATTTGCATAGGTAAAAGGCAGAGAAGATAATTATTCTTGGTGAAGGAAACAATGTGATTTTGGCACAGGTATTGGATTATATCTAGAAGGGACTTAAGAAGATATTTTATCTAATACTAATACTTTCCAAGTGATGAAACTGAGGCAGCAGGTCTGTTATACATCAACCATCAGAAGCAGGATTTTAACCTATGTATTTTAGTTCCATGGCTAGTATTCTTTCTGCTACCTCACACTAATCCAAAGGAGTCTGACCAAGTTACTTTGGAGAAAGATAAAGGAGCAGATAGCACAGAGTATTGAAATGTAACAGAAATTAGAATGAATGGGGAAAAGACTTAAGTCAGGAAGAGAGAATATAGAAATTTTGAAATCTCCAAGTATGAATGTGGAAGAAATATAATCAGCCATGAGCCACCAAAGCTTTACTCCTGATTGAGAAACTTAAAGGGTACAAACAATTTAATACCTACATTCATCTTTAGCAGAAAAAGAGGCAGTGAGGCAGAACAAGCTCAGAATCTTACTAAGAAGAAAGAGGAAGTTTAGGGTCCAGGTAGCTGTGGGGTTCTCCTGCCACCTCTCTTTCCTAAAAATTAATCTACACCTTATCCCATCTCATCTTGTACCACAGACATCCATTCCCTTCCTCCTTTCTGGAAAATCCAGTATCTATTTCTACCCCCACCCCCATCATCCCTGTAATCCTCTCTCCCCAAGCAATGAAACATTTCCCCAAAAGGCATGAGTAATGTTACCTGTAGGTAAGACATTTCTGGTGGAGCAGAAAAAGAAAGAGCTCTCAAATAATTTTAGAAATCTTCTAAGTTCTCTCTCCAATTTGAATTGATACCTCCTAAACTATCATAATAACAAATATTCTCTCCTAACAAATTCTTTCTCCCACTCAGCTAAATTTGTCTTAATTATTTTTGTGATTTACAGATCATGCTATCCAAACTATTTCTTACTGTTTACCCCAGTCAATGCTTGTCCTAAGGGTCAAAATTCCTATGGTTCTGGAATGTGGTATAGACAAAACATTCCTAGAAACACGAGTCATAGTACAATTGATCAATAACAACTATTTAGAGATTTGACTCATATGGTCCTTTTCATGATAGGCAGCACAGCATAATGAATGGAGAATTAGCCTCAGACACATAAAGACTTGGGTTTAAGTCCTGCCTTTGACCGATTATAACTGTGATGCTGGGCAAGTCACTTAACGTCTCCAAAATCCAGACAACTCTCTAAGAATGGAGAATTCAGTTCAAGTTCTGTTCTATATCAAAAAAGGGATTTTCCTTACTAGAATTTCTCTATAGCAAAGAAATTACAGGTATGGTCAAAGAAGAAAAAATATTTTTGGCACTGCAGGGCTTGGGGTGACCCTCTTTGAACCCTGGATACTAAAATTCTCACTAGCAGCACAATTAAGTTTGGTTAAAGCAGAGTAAATGACTTCTAAGATCCTTTCATCTCCAAATCTGTGGCTTAATTACCCTCTCTTGGCTTCTGAGACAGTCCCATGCTTGGTCCCTTGTAAGGGTTATGGGATTTAAAGATCTTCCATGCCCCATTGGACTTGCTGATGTAGCAGGAAGGGGCGGAGCAAGAGGAAGCGGAAGCCAAACTAGAGTTCCTGCAGTGGCAAAGGCGGCAGCAGCAGCAGAGGCAGCGGCAGCGCGAAGCCCTTTTTGAGTTAGCCAGAATTTCTGCTAAGGACTCCTGCTGAGGACTGCCAGGGGCCGGAGCTGCTGGGAGCGCGCTTCCCGGACGCTGGGTGGTTGCTGTGAGTGGGGAGAGGAGGACCTTTGCCTGAGGTAGCCTGTTCTGTTTTAAAGGCTTGAAAATGTGGGTGCTTTCTACTTTATCAACCTGTGACAATGTCATAACTACTCTGATGGCTTTCACTTTCTGGTTTTGGGACTCATTCTTTTGGTATCTTAATAAATTTTCTAGTTTATTCCCCCATATGGCAAGCATGATGTATTTTGTGATGGATAATTATATCAGCATATCTGTAATCTCCATAGGCATTGTGAATATGGCATTGCTGATATATTTGGTGACGAGGATGGGATCACAAAATATCAGGCCTCTATTTGGAAGCAGTGGGGCTTTAGAGGGAGAAATGGCTATTCCAGGATGGGAGAATTTGCCTTATTCCTCTCTAGCCAGAGAATGGGCTAAAAGCACAGGGCCCTGTGAAAACTGGGAACCAAGGCTAAAAGAGGGAGAACCTGGAGATTTGGAAAGATGTTTGAAAGCAATACCCATAGAACCAGGCAAAGAACTGGCAGGAGTGTGCAGGAGAGGCTGGGTGCTGCTAACAAGTTATCACCTTATGTGTAAAAGTAGGGATAAGCTGCTGAAGGAAAGAGCTCGGATGGCTAGGAAGTCAGCTGGTTTGCCTGAGGATTCTTCTGTGTCACAGCACTCAGAAGAGAAAATTGGAGGGACTCATGTGGTCCAGGAGCAAGCTACTGTTCATGTATCTAAAAGGAAGCAAAAAACTAGCAGAAGGAATGTGCATGCAGCTTTTGTACAGGCTGGGCAGAGTTGCCCTGACAGCTTCCAGGAGAATGTGTGTGAGGAGAATGGAGCAAGGTTAGATGAGGAGTCTTCTAATGTAGAAGCTCTCCCCATAAGAAAAAGAAGACAGGAGAACCACCGAGGCAAAAGAGAATCCAGGGAGATAATTGAGGATTTCACTCAACAGGAGATCACTGATATATTGAGTAGATTCACCCAAAGAATGGGGGAGTCTTTAGTGTCTTGGATAGTAAGAATCACTGATGAAGGCGCCGAAGGAATAACACTGGACAATGAGGACTGTTTAAAATTCATAAGTATCAGTCAGAATCCTTTTGTACACCAGGCTTTTAGGGATCACCATATGCAAGGAGGAAATAACAAAACTAATCTTCTAGCTTTAGCTGCAGAAGGCTGCAAAAAGCAATATCCTACTGAATCTATGTGGTCTAGGGGAGACAGACCCTGGTACTCACTTAGAGACTGTATGAGAAAGCTAAAGGAGGAGGTAATGAAAACTGCTATCCTGATTGGAGATGCAAATGCATATTATGATACCCCCCTAGGAGTTCCTCATAGAAATATCATAGTGAAGACGGCTCCTCCTGCATATAAGCACCTAATTCTGACTCTATTAATTGGAGAAATAGGGCACCCTCTTTCAGAGGTGCTGGATAAGATTTCACAATTAAGCGATTTAGGGGAATGGGAAAAAGACAAATTGCCTCGAGAGAGAAGAGTAAACAGCCAGAGGATTCAGAGACAAAATAGACCAACAAGAAGGGAACTGTTTACTGCTCTATTAAGAGCAGGGGTGGACTTCAGAAGAATAGATGGTATTCCAACTGAAGAGCTGCATAAGCTGTACCAAGAAAAGGTACTTAGCATTAGAATGAACAGGGAAGCAGGAACCACCCCTGCAGGTATTTCTGAATCTGAATTTTTGTATCCAAGTTTGCCCCACATTCAGGGGGAATAGGAGATAGGCCAAGCCCCAGCCCAGATACAAGAAATATGCAGAAGAGATTGCAGACCCCATATTGGTTTAACAATATATTGGAAGAATGGATCAACTACTGTGACTAGGGCACTGCTTGATACTGGGGCTGAGGCCACACTTATCTATGGAAACCCTGATAAGTTTAAACATGGAACTCCTATTACCATCACAGGTCTAGGAGGCGCTGAAATATCAGCCAGACAAGTTAAAATAACAATGAAAATTGGGCAATTACCTAAGAAGGAATATACTGTGGTTGTTGTACCCATTCCTGAATACATCATTGGAATAGATGTATTGAGAGGCATGACTCTGAATTTACCTGAAGGAAGATATCAATTTGCTGTGAGGAAGATAGGAATTAATACAGTTTTAGTGGGAAAGCTAAAAATGGACCCACTCACTTTACCTGAACCTTCTGAAGTAATTACTTTAAAACAGTATCGTGTGCCAGGTGGGCAAGATGAAATTACCACTACTATAAAGGAATATGTTGAAGCAGGAGTGTTAGTCCCTACAACCACAAGATGGAATAATCCTGTCTGGCCAGTAAGAAAATCAGATGGGACATGGAGAATGATTGTGGATTATAGACAGTTGAATAAGGTGACTCCTTCTTTGTATGTTGCTGTTCCAGATACCATCACCTTAATAGAAAGGATCCAGAAATATGATGGGACTTGGTATGCAGTTATTGACTTGGCAAATGCCTTCTTCACCATCCCAATAGACCCTAAACAATGGGACCACTTCGCTTTCACTTGGCAGGGTAGACAATATACTTTCACCCGCTTGCCACAAGGGTACATACATAGCCCCATTATTTGTCACAGGATTGTGGCTGAACATTGGATGAATTAAAGCTACCTGGTGTACAGCTTACCCACTACATTGATGATATCATGATACAGGGAAAAGATGCGAAAGTAGTGGAAAGGAGTTTGACCCTTCTAATTGAGCATATGAAAAGTAAAGTGTGGGAAATTAACCCTGTAAAAGTTCAAGGACCAGCTCAAAATGTGAAATTATTGGGTATACAATGGAACAAGGGGCTAAGGGAGATTCTTCCTCAAGCCTGACAAAAGATTCAGGATTTTCCTACCCCTACCAATAAGAAGGAGGCCCAAAAGTTCATAGGATTGTTTGGATACTGGAGGCACCACATTCCACATTTGGGACAGATTTTAAAACCTTTATATAGAGTCACACAGAAGAAATATGAATTCGATTGGGGACTTGAGCAGAGTAAAGCTTTTGAAGAAGCCAAGGCTGCCATACAATTGGTCCTAGATTTGTGGCCCATACAAAATGGTCCAGTGGAATTGCAAGTGACTATACAAGATGATTATGCAAACTGGAGCTTATGGCAAAAACAACAAAGCCGAAATGTACCTTTGGGATTTTGGTGTAGGAAACTCCCTTCATCTGGAGTCCAGTATACACCTTTTGAAAAGCAGTTGTTAGCTGCATATTGGGCTTTGGTGGAGACTGAACAACTGACTGTGGGCCATGAAGTGATATTAAGACCTGGAATCCCAATTATGACCTGGGTAATGAGTACCCCAGCTTCTCACAGAATTGGACATGCCCAAGAGGCTAGTATAATCAAATGGAAGTGGTATATTCAAAATAGAGCGAAAACAGGCAAAAGCAGAGTCTCTGCTCTGCATGAATCTATAGCAAACATAGAAATTGAGAGGAATGACACACCCCCTGAGCCAAAGCAACAGTTGGTACAGTCCACTGTAAAATGGAATGAGGGATATGGTGTATTAACTGAGGAACAAAAGAGACATGCATGGTTTACTGATGGGACAGCAAAATATTTGGGGCAAAAATGACATTGGAAAGCAGTGGCCTATAACCCATGCACTAGAAGGACTTTGGAAAGTACTGGGATAGGTGCAAGTAGCCAATATGCTGAACTTATGGCAGTATATCAAGCCATCAAAATAGAACAAGGAGGACAGTGTCATATATTCACTGATTCATGGGCGGTAGCTAATGGGTTAGCGACATGGATGGCCAAGTGGAAAAATGAAAATTGGGAAATCCATGGCAAACAAGTCTGGGGCAAAGAATTATGGGAAGATATCTGGAACATGTCTTTGGTCACTGACTTGTCAGTTTTTCATGTAGATGCTCATGTGGCCCTTACCACACCAGAATGTGAATACAATGCTCATGCTTATCGACTGGCAAAGATTGCTACTGAACATATTGTCCCTACTGTGACAACAACTGATGATCCGGTATTAGCAAAATGGGTCCACCAAACAGCAGGCCATTTGGGGGTCCAGGCCACACACCAGTGGGCACAAGATCGAGGTATTAGTATCTCTCATTCACTGTTAAAACAGATAGCAGAAGAATGTCATATATGTCAATTGGAAAAGGAGCGAACTGTTCCTCGGGTAGTAACTGGAGAGATAGCAAGAGGAAAAGTCCCAGCCCAAATCTGGCAAATAGATTATATTGGTCCACTACCACAGGATAAAGGATGCAGATTTATATGTACTTGTGTTGACACCTATTCAGGTGTACTAGTAGCTTGTCCTTATAAGAATGCAACCCAGAAAAACACTTATAAAACTCTAGATCTCATAAGTCTATATTATGGAACCCCAATGCAGATTCAAAGTGACAACGGGTCCCATTTCAAAGGCAATGAAGTGAAGAAGTATTGTATACTAAACAATATAGAATGGATATATCATATTCCATATTATCCAGAAGCATCTGGGTTAATTGAAATAATGAATGGATTACTGAAAGAACAGTTGAGGAAGTTAAGTTCCAATAATTCATATCAACATTGGAAGGATAATTTGTTCATGGCTTTGCGTAATTTGAATAATAGACCATTGGGAGGAAGTACACCTCTAGCCAGAATGATGACCCCCAATCTGCAAATTAGAAAACAACAAACACACAAAATCCCAAATATTGAGTATTGGACCTCGAGGCCAGATGTCCCAGCACCATACCCAGGACCACCTGGTTCGGTGGGGTATGATTTTCATTGTTTAGAGGACTTTTGGTTGGACAGAAAAGAAATAAGAAAAATCTCCACTGGGATATGCATAAGAATCCCTAAAAATCACTTTGGACAGATTTTACCCAAATCAGGATTAGCAGCTCAAGGAATACATGTATTGGCTGGAGTAATAGATTCTAATTATCAAGAAGAAATTGTTGTAACATTCCAGAATTTAGGTGAAGGGCCCATACAGATTCACAAGAATGATAGGATAGTTCAAGTGATTATCGTTCCTTGTAAAACAATGCCACTTGTAAAAACTGACCCTCCTTCCAAAATAACTGTCACGGGAACTGAAGGATTTGGTTCTACTGATAGAATAAAATCAGGAGCTAAAGTATGGGTAAAACGGAAGCCAGATGATCTTCCAAAGGCTGCAGAGATTATAGCATATGGGAGGGATAACACTGTAACTATTGTTTATTCTGGAGAAGATGATTACAAAATTGTACCCTTAAGTCATTTATTCTATCGTGAGTGAGGCTACAATAGTCTGGTTGTTGTCTCTTTGCTTCTTCTTGATTTTTTGTTTTTTCACGTTGTTTGTTAGATTTGTTTCCACAGGCTTGGTACCCTCCATCTGTAGATGCCTGATAGCTTAAGCTGGATGTCACCCCCTGTCTGCAACTGTGATGTGTCACCCTTGGACCTGGCATCAAGCATATTAAAAACTGACCTCTCAAATAGGACCCCTTAGGACAGGGACAGCTCTACATCCGATTTCAGCAGCAAGTAGCCATAGAAGAAGAGATCTTCACCCCTTACCACAAGATTTTGGGGCCCCATTTGTTCGGGGTGGGGGGAATGATGGGGAGCTTGTGCTCAAGCCCCACCCTAAAATATGGTTTTCTGTGTTTATTGTGTGCTATTCTTATTATATTGTTGTGAAATTTTGTTGACACCAGTTATTCCTACTGTATTTTTGCCAAGTAAGGGACATGAAAGATCTTGGGGCTGAATGTAAGGGTTATGGGATTTAAAGATCTTCCATGCCTCCGCCCCTGCTGACGTAGCAGGAAGGGGCGGAGCAAGAGGAAGTGGAAGCCAAACTAGAGTTCCTGCAGTGGCAAAGGTGGCAGCAGCAGCAGAGGCAGCGGCAGCGCGAAGCCCTTTTTGAGTTAGCCAGAATTTCTGCTAAGGACTCCTGCTGAGGACTGCCAGGGGCCGGAGCTGCTGGGAGTGCACTTCCCGGATGCTGGGTGGTTGCTGTGAGTGGGAAGAGGAGGACCTTTGCCTGAGGTAGCCTGTTCTGTTTTAAAGGCTTGAAAATGTGGGTGCTTTATCTACCTGTGCCAATGTCATAACTACTCTGATGGCTTTCACTTTCTGGTTTTGGGACTCATTCTTTTGGTATCTTAATAAATTTTCTAGTTTATTCCCCCATATGGCAAGCATAATGTATTTTGTGATGGATAATTATATCAGCATATCTGTAATCTCCATAGGCATTGTGAATATGGCATTGCTGATACATCCCTCTACACAGGACTAACATAATTCCTTCTGATATGTCAAGCATGCAAGTCTGTCCAGTGGAGTCCTACCTCATTTAGAATATATTTTGGGGACTCATTTCTAAAATATATAGGGAACTGAGTCAAATTTATAAGAATACAAGTCACTTCCCAAATTATAAATGGTTGAAGGATATGAATAGGCAGTTTTCAGATGAAGAAATTAAAGCTATCTATAGTTACATGAAAAAATGTTCTAAATCACTACTGATTGAAGAAATGCAAACTAAAACATCTCTGAGGAGCCACATCACACCTATCAGATTGGCTAACATGCAAAAACAGGAAAATGACAAATGCTGGAGAAAATATGGGAAAAAATGGAACACCAAAGCATTTTTTGGTGGAGTTGTCAACTAATAAAAACATTCTGGAGAGCAATTTGGAACTATGCCCAAAGGGCTATAAAACTATGCATACACTTTGACTCCAAAATTCCACTTCTAGGGCTGTATCCTAAAGAGATGATAGAGATGGGAAAAGGATCCACAGGTACAAAAATATTTATAACAGCTATTTTTGCAGTGTTTACCACAATTCTTTACGAATTGGAAATTGTGTGAATGCCCATGAATTGGAAAATGACTGAACAAGTTGTAGTATATGAATGTAATGAAATACTATAGTGCTATAAGAAATGAGGAGATAGACTTCAGAAAAATATGGAAAGAATTAAGTGAACTGATGCTGAGTGAAGTAAGCAGGGCCAGTAGAACATTGTAGACAGTAACAGCAAAATTGTGTGATGACCAACTTTTGCTCTTCTCAGCAATGCCAGGCTCTAAGACAGCTCTAAAAGACTCATGATGGAAAATATTATCCACATCCAGAGATAGAACTTGGGAGTCTGAATGCAGGTGGAAGAATACTATTTGCTCTCCTTTTCTTGTTTTGTTTTTTTTTCTTTTTTCTCTTTTTCTTCTTTTTCATAGTTTCTCTTGTTAGTTCTAATTCTTCTTTAAAGCATGACTAATGTGAAAACATGTTTAATATAATGTATAAGTAGAGCCTATATCATATTGTATGTCATCTTAGGTTGTCTGACACATAGTAGGTGTTTAATAAATACTTATTTCCAGGAAAGACTTGAAGGAACTGGTGCAGAGTAAAGTGAGCAGAATCAGGAGAACATTTTGTACACAGTAACAGCAACAATGTGTTTTGACTAACTTTGACAGACTTATCTCTTCTTAGCAATGCAAAGGTCCAAGACAACCCCAAAGGACTCATAATAAAAAAATGCTGTCCACATTCAGAAAAAGATCTATGGAGTCTGAATGCAGATTGAAGCATATTATTTGCTCTCTCTCTTTTTTCTTTCTTTTTGTTTGTTTCTTTTTTCTTTTGATTTCTCCCATTGGTTCTAATTCTTTTTTTACAACATGACTAATGTGAAAAAAAGGTTTAATACGAATGTTTATGTAGAGCCTTTATCAAATTATATGCCATCTTGGGGTAGAGGGAGAAGAGAGATGGGGAGAAAATTTGGAATTAAAAATCTTATGGAAGCAAATGTTAAAAACTAAAACAAAATTAATTAATTAACATTAAAAAAAGAATATATATTTTGATCCATAATATTACTTTTTAGTTTGATCCAGACCTGAGATTTCATGGATTGGAGGGAAACTCTGATGTTTACTGTAATGCAACTCAACAACAGTTCTGCAACTTAATAGTTTTAGAGATTTACTTGGGATAGTGAAGAGCTAATGTATTTCAAAAGCAGGATTCAAACCCTAGTTTCTCTTACTTGGAATTAGGTCCTATATTAAATCACATATCTAAGAATTTATGCATTGCAAAACTTAATAGCACGTGTGATATTTGGATGATTTTTCTTTTGCTTGCTTGCTTTGTTAAAGTTAACCTTTCTTTTTCTGGGGTGGAGGGGGAGGTTCTTTCTCTTGTCTTCCTTTCTTAGTGAATTCTTTTTTTTCCTTGTACCTCATTTCCATCTTTTTTTGCCCTTGGTGTCTATTGTCCTGCTGATTTCAGCAAACAAACCTCTGGGTAATTTTGGTCCTGTTGCTTAGCTCAAAGTAAAAAGCAAACACCATATGCTATGGTTATGAACTTCCCAGGCTGGCAAAAGCTGCCAAGTCTGGCTTGCATTCTATAAGGAAGAATTGATGGAAAACAATCACATCTCAGACTCAGAAAAATGAAATATGTACCCATTCAGTTCCTTTTAGTTCCCCTGATTTTACTCTTAAAGAGGCAATGTCCATTTAATTCCATTGCAAGTCTATGCTGTTACCATTCTAATGTGATGTCGCCACCTATAATAGAAGTAAGTAGGAAAAAATGCTAGCAAACAGCAGACAGGAGATAGGCTTATGCTTTTTCTTGTAAAATGTTGGGGATAGATAGAGGAAGTTTGTGAGTCTTAAGATCTGCCTAAGTAGTCCCTTTTCATATTAGCAAGGTACAATTATGAGGCTTTGGATAGAGTCAGTTCTTACTGACTAGCCCAGAAGCATGTTTGCCTAGAGGATCTCTTACTATAAGAATGATGAAACTTTCCTTAAGTGGAGGTAGTACAGGAGATGGTAACTTGGGATTTGGAATATAGCAGCAGTAGCAGTAGAAAGGTTAGCTTCTAAGCTTGATAAGAGTTGGGACAAAAGAGAGTTGCTGTGGCAAAGAAACTGCTCCATCACATTAGAAAGCTGTGGGAGAAAATCCAAGAAGCACTAGGCACAATCAGACAGCGAGAGACAGAATACAAAGGATCAAGCAAGGGAAGTCTTCCAATATTGGAACCCAAACTTTCCCTTACTTCAGGATATGAGTTTGTTCAGGAATTTATTAGAGTGGAGACCCTAATCTCTCCCTTAGAAGAAATTAAGTTTATGGAAGATTTTATATGAGGCAAGATTTGAATCATTCTGCTTCTTAATTTTCCCTTAAAATTACCTTATTACTCTGTACTGGTAAAATATACTATTATTTGATTTACAATTCTTGTAAAGTGGGTAAAATTAAATAAAAATATGGGCACAAAAGGGACCCCTGAGACAATCCAAAAAAGATCTGAAAAAAATCTCAGGAGTAGGTTTGGTCCCTGTGAAGAACAAACACCTTCAGGCTAGGGTCAGCTTAGATAGCAAACCTCTCTTAAAACAAGAGGCAAGCCCTGGAGTTAGCTGGGTTGGGAGGTTGCCTTGGCCCTAAACACAGAAACTTTTACCCCCTGGATAATGAGGGGAGTTGGGTATACAAATTGGGGAAGATTGGGAGTAACTCTGCTGACAAGGAGCACCCAACTGTGCTGCAGAGAGTGGTGGGGGCAAAAAGGAACCAGCACATGCACAGCGAGTACAGCAGTGGGGCAGGGCACCACTGGCAGTGGGCACTTACGGGTGGCTGGACGTTTTTCTTTGGTTCCAGGTTAGAGGGGAGAACTGAAGATCTGAGGCCAGAGGCACCATGCCCCATGCCCTAGAGATGATTACAAAAATTATGCTATTACTACAAAAAAAATACATGGGCAAAGGAGAAAAAAAAGTCCAACCATACAAAGTTATTATGGGAGCAGAGGAGAATGGGGTTCATTTGCAGAAGAGGAAATTGAAGCAAAGAAACCCCCTTCTTCCCCAAAGAGTAACATCAAATTAAATCAAAGAGTAACCTGCCAAAAAAAAAGAATTTCTAGAAGAACTTTAAAAAGACTTTAAAAATCAAATTTGAGATATTGAGGGAAAACTAAAAAAAAAAACCAAACCCAAGATAATTATGAAAATAAAGTCAAACAATTGCAAAAGAAGATCTAGAATCTTAAGGAAGAAAATGAAACCTTAAAAATTAGAATTAGGGAAGGAGAAGCCAGCAAAATTCTAAGATATCAAGAAATAATAAAACAAAATCCAAAGAATGGAAAAAACCAGAAGATAATGTGAAACATCTTATAAGGAAAAAAAAATAATCTGTAGAACAGATCAAGAAGAGAAAACATAAGAATACCAGGAATGCCAGAAAGCTATGATCCAAAAAAGCATCTTGGTACAATAATGCAAGAAATGATGAAAGAAAATTGTCCTGAAGCATCAAAACAATAGGGAAATGTAGAAATTGGGGGGAAAAAATCCAGCAATTACAACTTGAAAGAGATCCTATGAGGAAGACTTATAGGAATATTATAGTCAAATTCTGAAACCCCCAGCTCAAGGAGAAAACATTGAGAGTAACAAGAAAAAATAAATAAATATGATGGTGCCATAATTAGAATCCCACAAGACCCAGCAGCCATGGCACTAAAAGACCACGTCTTGGGACACTGTATATCAAAGAGCAAAAGAACTAGGGTTCCAGCAGAAAATATCATACCCAGCAAAGTTAAGCATAACCCTGAATAGAAAAAAAAAGGGACATTTGATCAACTGTCAGACTTTCAGGACTTTGTTTAAAACAAAACAAAACAAAACAAACTGAACTTAATAGAATATTTGACACACAAGATCCAAGAGAAACATAAGGTCTATACCAAAGACTAATTACAAGGCATTCCATAAGGACAGATGGTTTGCCTTTTGTATATGTGAAATGTAAAGCATGTGTCTAAAATTGCCATTAGTAATTGGGTAGTTTGTAAGAAAAAATGGGGTAGACCTGAGTATGATGTCACCTCAAAAAGTAAAACCATTTAGAAATAGCTAAAAAGATTAGTGTTATTTTTTTTTATATATACAAGTGAGGTGCAAGAGGAGAAAACGACAAGAGGAATTAGATGGGGGAGGAGGGCTGGTAGATCTAGCAAACTACTTTCATCAGAAATGGATTTAAGAGAAAACAACGTGTGTGTGTGTGTGTGTGTGTGTGTGTGTGTGTGTGCACGTAACTAGAAGAGTATAAAAGTCTTCTAAATTCAGAAGAAATAAAACAATAGGGGACAGGAAGGGGAGAGGATAAGAGAGGGATCTTTAGAGGGGAGGGTGAGGAAATAAGTTAAAGGGGGTATAGAAGGGTGTTTAGATTTATGGGAATGGGAGGATACGTGAGGGATCTTTGGAGAGGGGGATAGACTATGTAATAGGAGGGCAAGGTCGAAGTAAAGTAGATGAGTCAGAAGGGATAGGAAATAAGAGATATGCACAAACATATAAACAAAGATCAGGAGTAGAATTTTTTAGGGAAAGTCTATGTCTATGTATGTATATAATTATGTATGTATGTGTGCATGCATATATGTATGCATATATCTATATATAAATACATCTACACTTAATTGACCTTCTGAAGTGGGGGTATGATGGGGGTTGGGAAAGAACAAAGTAAAAAGTGCACAGCAGAGAACAAAAGAAAACTGAGAATGAAGCAAATATGGACAGCTCTCAACACAATGTACAGCATTTATCATACGAGCTTTCTTGAAATGAAAATTTATCACTGCATATTTTGAATCCTCTCATGTTCTCCTGTGTACATGACATGCTTCCCCCCTTTTCTTACTTTGTATTTAAGTTTATGATATGTTTCTTTTTGTTTTCTCTATTCCGTATTTGAGTTCTGATGTTTGAGTCTAAAATTAAAAAAAAATTAAAAAACAAAGTGAATAGATCAAATAGGTTTTAAAATAATTATAATCTCCTTCCACTTACCTTCCATATTTTTAAAGTGTACATAGTATAATACAGAGGCCATTTTTAAATTAAAACCATTCTTCTCTGTGAATCTTAAGACTTCTCTGACAACCTGTTATACAGAATGACTTTTGTCCACATCAAAGGGAAAAGACAGAGTATTGTAAAATTAAACAAGGGCTGACACAGGATAGGCTTGGAAATATCAAAAAGTCACTCTCTTTAGCCTTGTAGTCATCACTGAAGCCCCCAGGAGTCTCTGGGATACATCACACCATTGCTTCTAAACAGCATTTCATTAATGTTTAATTTTCAAAACAGGAAAAGTAAGGGTAACACTAGTGGCAATGCTGCCAAGGATAAAAAATTTTTCTCCCGTCATGTGAGTAAATTGTTCAAATGTTCTAGCTATTTAGAGGACAGAGACACCTCAATTCAAAAATAATAAGAGATTATACTGAAGATGTCACAAATATATGTTTTTTTGTTTAGATTTTAAAATAAAGATGTACACATGATAATCAAATGGAAAATAAGAAACAAAAAAAAGTTATGTAAAAAGACTAGATGTTAAAAAATGCAGACCCAAACCCAACTATGTGGGTTTCAGCAGCAGGGTGGCTTTCAAAAGAGAAGCAGGCCTGCATGTAGAGATTTTATAGGATTTCTTTTCTTTTCTCTTTTTTGGGGGTTGGGTGGGGTTAAGGTTGGTGTGGGAAGAAGGACAGCGAAAGGAAAACATCTGTGTAAATAACTCAGATTCACTACACAATAGTGGTCCACATTAAATAGCTATAGATTTCTAAAGTTAAAATCCCACTCAATTTCACTGTAAGTATACATAAAAATTTCAAGGACAGTATCGTCTTAACTCAAATGCCTTTTGCTTAAATAGGACAGGTTATCTGTGGCTAACGTTTGATGCTGAGGGCACTGGATTTGCTGCTTTTCAGGGCTCTCTAGATTCCTCTGTCCCACGCCCCAGTTAGGTAATCAGAAATATTCAGAGATCTGGCTACTTCAGCCCAACAATCTATCCCTCTCTATATACCTAGAAATAAAGTGGTTCTAACTGATTCTTTTTTAACAGTAGCATAAAACTTGGTAACTTTAGGTCAAATTATAGTAATAATGAGGATATCAGTTAATGACATAAACTAAAGAGGAAGGGGAAACTGCATTAGTATTGTAAAAACAGAACCATGAATTTCCATACAGACATGAGAGCAGGGAAATTACATGTAGAAAAGAATATGAAAATGGGATATTATAGACTCCCCAGCAGTTAATACACTCAAAAGAGAAGATTAGTCAAGGGTCCACCCACATGCTTATGAGGCTGGCAGAGATCACCCCTCAGGAAGCATTTGATGAAGCCCATAGAGAAAAAAAATTGTTCCTACTTCAGACCTATGACACCAAGAGACCTTTCAATGGAATACAGCAAAGAATTTGATTTTTTTAAAAAAAAGATGTCCAATGATGTTCACAGAAAGGCCCATGTGGAATGAAATCACTTTTATTCTGCTAGAAGTATAAAATTTTAATATAATTGGTCATCTTCCTCTTCTCTCTGGTTGTTCTTTAATATGCAAGAATAGCTGATCTACTAAGGCGGCAGTCCTTGATGTTTGCTAGGCAGAATAACAGGTCAGTACATGCCCTGGCAAAGGTCATGAAGGTGGGACTGAATTGCAGACATGTTATATGACTGGTAAGTAAACTTTCTTCCCCAGCTACCTTTAGACCATTTTATCTATAGCAGATGTGGATTTTGTTGATGTGGGAGTCAGTCCAGAGTGTGGAGTGAAGTAAAACTCCAGTGGTTTCGATTTTGCTGCTTTATCACCTTAAATTTTTGCAGTAGTTACTCTTCTACAGACATCAGTCAAGCAGAGGAAGGAGTTATTTTAAGATGGAACAATGTTTGCCATCAAGTTTGACCTCTAGGCCTGTCCTCTCACAAGTGGATGTACTGCATCTTGAAGTCTATACAGGGATTTTCATCAAAAAAGCAAGAAGCATAAAGCTTAACTTTTTTAGAACTGACCCCAGAAGCCAAAAAAAAAATTTAAAACAAAAATTATCTTTTGTAATCAAAAAGTTCAAACATGCTTTCCTATTAGATGGTAATAGTAGACTAGCAGAAAGATCCCACAGGCCAGTGTCAGATGATAAATGGGAAATGTGTCACCTAGAGTACTGGTGATGGGGATGAGACCAGCAGAGTCTTGTCCTAGGCAGAGAAGGATCTAAAGAATATTGCTTGCCACTCGAGGACAAATTGTATTCTATTTGTTGAGGTCCCATAGGGCTGTATGCATGGCATGTCTCCAAAGAGGTCTACTTCACGCTCCTTGCTTTGTTTCTTTGGGGCTTGCTTTAATGGTAGTCTTAGAGGGTGGCAGAGCTATCCTTTGGTTAACGGATCAAAATGAAAGTCAAACAAGTTGGTGGATATTGTCCTGGTTCCTTTGGCCCCATGGAAAGCTCAAAGCTCATTCTGAGCATGCCCTCCGTGCAAAGGTTCTGGGGAACGGCAGGAGGAATCCTGTACTAGAAATGGGGACACAGAAGGGTCATGAAGCAGAGAGGCAGAGGACATGATATTTGACAGTACTAGGGGAAGGATGTGGGAAGAAGAAAGCTGGTGCTGGATGAAGCTGCAGGTGTGTGGAAAGGCTCTGTACTACAGCAGGCAGAACAGAAGGATGGAGGCGGGGGTAGATGGAGGAAAGGAGATATAATGACCTCCCTAGGAATGAGACTGAGAAAAGCCTGCAGTGCGTCAGGGGCAGAGAAGGCCACCGGGCAGCATAAGGCAGTGATGAACCAAGAAGAGACCCAGGCAGAAGTCAAAGGTCCATCTTTATCCTCTGTTCTTTTCTTGCAGGTTGCAGCACTGGCCATGCAAAGGTGTAGGTTGGCTTTTCCTACTCCCCTGTCCAACTGTTAGCAGCAAACATCTACCTCTGCCACATTGGGGCTGGGAGGTGACAAGAGGAAATGAGAGTAAATACTGGAAGATATGAAACCATCACAAATGGAGGTTCCCTATAAAGAAAGTATCAGAGATGAAGAAAGAGAAGGGACCTTAGAGGCCACTGAGACCAAACATATTTTATATATAAGAACACTGGGATCAAAGTTTTGACTTAAACATTTTACCCAAGGCCACACAGCTAATAAGTCAGAGGCAAAATCTGAATCTGTGTCTTCCTTACTCAAAACTCTATCCACTCCACTTATTGCACCCACTCAGTCATTAGAAGGAGTTCAGAGCCTTCACTGACACTGTCATTTTCTCCATGTGAGCCCTTGAAAAATGTCTATCACCTTTCTGGGCCTCAACAGAGGGTTGGACTAAATGGTCTCTAAGGTCCCTTTGAGTTGAAAATCTATGATCTTGTAACTTATGGAAATGCCCCTTTGCCCTTGGCTTTCATACAACTTTTCTTACTGATGACTCATTAGAACCTCAGAGTTTGGCCAATCATTCATAGTACAAAATCTAATCTATGAACATGGGAAGAATTTCAAATTACTGAATACACATAACATATACATACAAAACATGTTATAGAGCATATATACAAAGGTCTTTATATATACACATACATATACATATATAAAAATACATATGTGTATGTATTTCTATTTAGAAAGAGGCTTATATCTCTACCTGTTTTCCTGGAGAGGAAGGAGAGAGGGAGAAAGAGAGGAAGCAGGTCATGGACTCCTGGAGCTAGAGGGTTCAAATGTCTATTCTTCTGTATATTACCCTTTGTGATTTTGGGCAAGTCATTCAACTTCGTGTGGATTCAGTTTCTCATCTACAAAACAATGGTTTTGGCTTAGATGGATTTTGTGATCCTTGTAGATCTCTGATCTTATGAAGGAAAAAATTCGAAGGGGGCAGGAGTAAGGATCAAGCATTGCAAGCACATGTGTATAGCCTGTACAAAGGCATGGATATGGGAGATGAAAAATAGTATGTAGGGCATATCAATGAGGCCAATTTGCCTAGACCACATACTATGTAGAAGGGAGGGATATCTAACAAACCTTAAAAGGTACACTAAGACCAGATTATAACGTGTTTTAAATGCCAAACAAAGGAATTAATATTTTATTCTACAGGTAAGAGGAAGTGCTGGAACTTTTGAACTGGGGAGTAACATAAGAAAACCTCTCTTCTAAGAATATTATTTTGGTAGCAAATTTAAGTTCTTGTGTAGCATAAAAAGGGATATTTTCTGAAAGAGATACAATTGAGTAAGAAAGCTATTGTCTTAAAACAATTTATTACTGTGTTCTCATCAGAGAGAATCAGTGAGCAACCCATTCATGCCTTGACATGCTTCATGATTCTTCTCTATTTTATTCTGTAAATTCTACATTAAGACTCTCTACTCAGTGATTTAAAAGCCTTAAAAGCCTTTTGTTTCTTTTAATATTTTGTTCATATCAGTGCAACACCCTCGCTATGCATCTTGCACCCCTCATTCTCACCACATCCCTTTCTACTTGTACATGTTCTCATGATATCTTTTACACCACTTTTCATGCATGTGAAAATATGCTGCCATCTGCTAAACTTACCTTGTGTTTTTCCAGTAGCCTCTGAATCACTTGCAGTTTAGATTGTTCTGAGATTGTGATACCGTGATCTGAAACCATGTCATAATGTTAAGGAGATAGGCTGTTTTCAGTCATGAGCAGTCATCGAAAACTTTATGCAGTTTTCTAAATGGGATTGTGGTTGATCTCCAGTTCAATTCTGGATTCAGATTCATCTGTTTCATCTCTACAAGATGTAATTGCATGCAACGTCTTCCCATCAACTTTTCTTCCCACTTGGAAGTTGCTTTGATCTTTATGCTAAACAGGAAATAATTTGGTAATACTAAGAAAACTAATTCTGAAATTTTGTCCGTGTTACTAACCAGTTATTTTGTTTTTGTTTTCCAAAGCAGCAGTTATATTTTTCTTTGACCATCATGCACTTGGAGAATTTTTTCAAGTTCTTCACAGAACATTCCCCTCCATTGCCACCCTTTATTTCTCTGGAACAGATGTCAGCACATAAACAGCAATTATTTTCATGGAAGTCTTTCTACTTATGCTCAATGTAAGTTTTACAAAGTAAGATGGCCAAATTACTATAAAATGATGTTATGTGATGCCCAAAGAAATGAAGTGAAACTGCCTTTGCCAGCATCACTAGTTCCTCTGTCCCACCAAGCAGGCCATGAGCCCATCCTTCCATCTTTGAAGATTGATTACTATGGAAGAATAAGCACTGAGCAATCTATATTGTAGAGTTACAACCTGAAAAGAATTATTCCATTTGAATGCAGTTATCCTTTCATGAGTTCTTTGACGTTTTCCTTTTGACATCTATCATGACCTTTCATACAGACATATTTTTTCTGTTGGAGGCAGTAAGAGTTCCATGTGGGACAATGTTACATATCTGGAGAAAATATCCTAAAATGTATATTGAAGCTCACACTTATCTAGGTTTCTGAATTCTCGAAATAATAGTGACTAATAGTAAAGTTAATTTAAATCTGCACTATCTACAAGGTGTTCACATAGATATGCAATACTGTCTCATCATTTAATAACTAGTCATAAAAGAGACTAATAGCATCGCCTTTTTCTGCAGGATTGTACACCTAGAGGCATTGAGGTAATATGGTGAATTAATCTGAATGTTCATTTAAATTATTGTAATGGGAATATAAATTTTAAAGATCTTCCCTGCCCCTAGGCTAAAGTGCACCTGGAGCCTGGGGTGGGAGGCTTGTTTTTCAGTAGATACTTTTTGATTGGCCAGTGGGTCAATAAGGTTGTTATATTCTCTGAGCCAGGAGAAGGCTATATAAGCCCTGATGTATAGCTTTGTTTTGGGGCTCACTTTGAGAAGTGTTCTGTGATTTGATATGAATTCTGGGAAGCCGTTGTCCAGAGCCCCCCGGCTTTGAAAAACCCAGATGTTGTTTGGTATGGATGTAATGGTTGGACAGTTTGGAAATCTGTCTACTTGATCTGTTTCTGTCTTGATAATTCTGTCTGTATATTCTGAAGTTCAGGGTGCTGACCTCTTTCCCCTGAACTAGGCAAATGATACATATTTGACTGATTAAAGTAAGCTTGTTAACCCATTTTGAGTTGCTTTCCTTTAACAAAGCAGATCTAAGAACCTGTGTTGGCAGATACCCTGAGGACACTTGGGGTGCTTGCTGCTACAATTATTTCCTTTTATGATTATGTTGTGGGATCCATTTCCTTTGGATGCAACCAATTTGCAGTGCTACTTTATTATACCAAATTTGTGACATGATACCTTCTGACAAGGAGACAGGGTGGGAGTCACATAAAAAACTTTCTGGGATAGACATAGGACCAAAGATAGATGAGGATTCCAAAGAGTAAACATTAAACAAAAGGAAAGATGATGGTCAGATTTTGTGAGATGCTGATGTACCAAAAGTCAACTTTGAGTTTAGAAGAGGATTAATGAAAATGGAAGAAGTGATTTAGCCAGCTTTACATCGTTATGCCATAATTTAGCTGTCAACATGATACAGATGGTTAGATTTGTACAAGACCAGAAGTTTGCTTAAGGAAAAAGGATTTGGTAGATACTATAGGTGAAGAAAGCAAGATAATGAGTTCTAGAAACATCAGCTAAAATAGGATGAATGATACTGATACCATAGGTCTACCAGAGTAGCTAGAAGCAGAGATTCATAAGTCAGCAAAACTGCTATTAATCAGGAAAAACAGAGCTACCAGACCCAAGGCAATTTCTTCTCTGGTCCCATTAACATAAACTCTAATGGATGTGAGGGGACCTGTACAACCAGAAGAATCCAGAAGAAGATCAGAAAACTTGAGATGAAGTCGCTCAATTCAGAAACAAACATGTTTTGCTACCATCTTTTCCCCCAAGCAAATTCCTTTTTAGTAGTAACATTGCCAGCAATAAGAACATTTATGGAAATGTGGCTTCAAAGTTTCATTGAATAAAAGAATCAGATAGATGAAATGTATTTCAAAGATGATCTGATCTCTTCCTAGATCAAAATTTCTACCTTTCCAAGCAGTCCATGTGGGAAAGAGCTACATATCTGCAGAAAATATCCTAAATTATACACAGGCATTCAAATTCATTCAGGACAAGTCTAATTGTTTTGAAAGTTTTTTTTTTTGTTAGCTTTGTTATGCATCAGCCAAAATCTGCCTGTAGAATTTTCATGCTTTGCACATCATTCTGTCATTATATCCAAGCAAAAGAAATCAAAATTTTCCATGTGTCAATCCATTCTATTTAAAGAATTCTATCACATGCCTAAGTCTTTTCTTCACTGTGATAAGCATGCCTGGTTACCTTACTAAAACCCACTAGGCTTATGGCAACCCCCATTCTACCAGTCTAGAAACCCAATGTAAAAAAATGATCTTGGTCTGGCATGACTTATAACTGATGAACCCATTTTAGTTTGTAGTAATGAGGGAGTCAGTCAACAAACATGTATTAAGTTCCCACCATATCCCAGGAATTGTGCTAAGTTCTGGGGGAAAACAGAGAGACAAAACCCAGTACTAGATCTCAAAAATTTTGATCTCACCTGTGGTCCCAAGAAGCTATAGCATGTGCAGAGGTCACACCTTGGTTAACTGTCTTGGCAGATGAAATAAACAAGGTTGACGGTAACCTACATGCCTCAACCCCATCAGTGAGCTAGTAGAGAGATATCTACCCCTGGAATGTGAAGACTTTCCCTGTAGGATTGGGTAGATCAGAACAATTCGTTCCAACAGTCACGAAGGTGGCTGAAGCAGGCATTGTGGCATGCTTAGAGATTGGCCAGACATTGAAGATGCCAAGGTCATTCACTACATTCATGGCCATTACCAGACTTTCTTGACTCTTGTCTTGCCACCGGATTTCAATGACTCTGGAGGAGAGAATGAGGCTGACAACTTTGTGCAACTCTGCTTCACTCGAATCCAATTCACACACAAGTCAATACATCACCCTGTCATGTCTTTGGTTCTCTTTGAAACCAAAAGACAAGCAATTGTAAAAGAGACAAAATTCAAACAACTCTGTACAAAACTTGTGTGTGTGCAACAAATTAGAGATGTTCAACAGATGGAAAGTTTAAGAATTAAGGTGGGTTGAGAAAGGCTTCTAAAAAAAGTTGAGACTGCAGCTGAGACTTTATGGAAGCCAGAAAAGCTAGGAGCCAGAGATGAGGAGGGAGAAAGTTGCAAGCATGAAGAGTGTTTAGCCAGTGAACATGCTCAAGGGAAATGGAATATCCTGAGCAAGGACAGGGAAGGAGGCCAATGTCACTAGAACAAAGTCGATAAGTATTAAGTACCTGCTATGAACTAGACACTGTGTTAAGAGCTGTGCATAAAAAGAGAGTAAAACAAAGAAATAGTCCCTGCTCTTAAGGAGTCCAATGGGGGAGACAACAAGCAAAAAATTATGTACAAATAAGCTATGTACAGGATAAAGTGGAGATAATAGAGGAAAGGTACCAGACTTAAGGGGTGTGGGGAATTTAGATGGATTTTAGCTGGGACATTAAGGAAACCAGGAAAACTAGGAAGCAGAGATGAAGAATGAGAGCCAGTTGTCTGCTGCACTGAGAGTTTGTGGTTTGCCCATGGTCACATAGCTAGTGTGTTTCAGAAGGGGGCTGGAAATCCAAATTTTCCTGACTCCCAAGCACATTATCTGCTAAAACACACTGTCTCCCCCTACACATTTATTTGTAACATCTTTATTTGTGCAGCTTTCTAAAGTTCATAAAGCACATCCTGTATAATAACAGTATGACTTGAACAACCCAAGTATCATCATGCCAGTTTTATAACTGAGGCTAAGTGCTTTGCCTATAGTAGTAGGGGAAAAAGTCAGAATTTAAATCCAGGTCTCCTAAATCTAATGATCATTCAACGACACTACATTTCCTATCAATAACAATTTGACTTTTTCTTGTCACTTTTACATGTTCTAAACTAATTGAGAAGCAACAATATGCACATTGATCTCTCAGCTGATTGAAATATGACTCTTACTCCTTTGTAATACGTTAGGATCTATCACAGAGCTGATGAGAACAATGAGTAGAGACATGATAATCAGCAGAATTCAAAAACCTCTCTATGAATTCCATTTTTGGTTAATTCCCAGGATAAAGGTGGTGGTGGGGGGGAAAGAATGATCATCACCTATTAAAGAGAATTGCTTACATTAAAAAAAAAAACAGTCTTTTAGTCTATAGATCTACAAAAGCTAAATTAAAGGGCTAAAATTTGCTAAAACTTATCTTTCAAATTCATGGACTTACTTTAAAAGTAATAAAGCCCTTCAACCACTATGAAGATTATAGCTATGTAAAAGACAAAGATAATAGATTCAGAAAGTAAAGATAATAGTGGCTTGTCTAACAAAGAGATGCTAATGATACTGAAACAAGGCATAGATGGAGGAGACTGGACACAAACCTATTATTATTCAATATTGATTTATTGGACACTAATAAATGTTTTTGATAGTACTTTCACAAGAAACTGAAGGAAAAATGGATATGAAATCAGATGAAGTCATTTGGTACAAAAATGTGGAAAAAGATATATCAGATTCCATAATTAGAGTACTTTTATAAGTATGTTTCATAACTTCTGAAACAAGACCTTTCCCCCAATCTTCATAAAATCCTTATGATAAAAACACTCAAAATCTTTACATACATGAGTCCTTAATTTTCAATTCTAAGGAAGAAAATTGATATAATAGTATTTTGTGATACCTTGAAAGACTTCTAAAGATTGTGAAGGATCAAGAGATATTACAAATAAGAACTGTTTGATTTTTTGACACCGTATCTAATACACCTACAAAGAAAGCATTTTTTCACAATGTCCCAATTATACATGGGTGATGATTCTGCTTTAAGATCTATGAATTTACTTTAAAAAAAAAGAGGCTAGAAGCCATCTAATGTCAAGCTTATCTATTGCAATAATGCTTTTACTGTTGGAATAGCACATTCTCGGTGAGAAGCTCTAAAATATTAGAGTATCTTACCAAAATGGAGGGTACTGACTAACATCAGATAATGACTGAATATCCATGAATCCTTTAAATATGTGAGGGGAACATCACAGTGCTGGCCCAAGAAGAGCCTCAAAATGATTTTGTCAATTCTATCTTGTATAACTGTGCCATATATACAGACCACGATATGGTTGTTTGTGCCTGATCCCTGAGAGGTAAGGAGCATACTGCAGATTTCTCTCCTTGAATCTATGCCCATGACTTTGATGACAAGGAACCCAACTTCTTATTTCAAGAAGCCAAAATTTTAAGTGGTTAGTAACATAAGGAGTCAAGATGGTGCAGCAAAAAAACAAAATAAAAAATGAAAACACTGACTTTAGGACTAAAGTTATAACACTGTCTTTTTCTTTCTGTGTGGTCTGGAGGAAATTATTTGCCCCCTCTAGGTCTCAATTTACTCATCTTTATAATGAGAGCATTGGGTGAGATTATTTCTTAGAAACCTTACAGCTCCAATCTTATGATCCTATATCTCTATTAACTTTGTCTTGTTGGACATCCTCCTACTTATAAAAGTTATTTGTGTTCAATTATTTCAGTCATGTCTAACTCTTTGTGATCCCATTTGGGTTTTTTGTTTTTATTTGTTTGTTTTGGCAGAGATATTGGACTGGTTTGCTATTTCTTTCTGTGGCTCATTTTACAGATGAGGAAATTGAGACAAACAGGGTTAAGTGACTTGCCCAGGGTCACACAGCTAGTAAGTCAGGCTCCAAGCCTGACACTCTATCTACCACACCACCTAGCTGCCCCTCCTCAGAAATATTAGTGCTTCTACCTAAAACCTTTAGCAAGCATTATACATAATGGGGATAAGCTAGATGCATTTCCAATAAGATTGGGGTGAAATAAGGATGTCCATTATCAGTACTGTTATTCAATATTGTACTAAAATTGTTAGTTTCAGCAAGAGGAGAAGAGAAAGAAATGGAAGGAATTAGAATAGGCAAAAAAAAGAAATCAAATAGGCAAAAAAAGAAATTATTATCACTTTGCATAAGATATGATGACATACTTAGAAAATCAAGTGAAAAACTACTTGAAATAATAAACAAATTTAGCAAAGTTGTAGAATATAAAATAAATCCACATAAATCATTGGCATTTCTATATATTGCAAAGAAAGCCCAACAGCAGGAGATAGAAAGAGAAAATTCATTTAAAGTTACTGTAGACATTATAAAATATTTGGGAGTCTACCTGCCAAAACAAACCCAGGGACTATATGAACACAAATACAAAATATTTTTCACACAAATAAAGTCAAATCCAAATAATTGGAAAAACATCAATTGCTCGTGGGTAGGCTGAGCTAATATAATCAAAATGACAATTTTACCTAAATTAATTTACTTATTTAGCACCATATCAATCAAACTATCAAAGTTGTTTTATAGAACTAGAAAAGCATAATATAAAAATTTATCTGGAAGAGAAAAAATTTTGGAATATCATGGGAATTAATGATAAGAAATGCTAGGGAAGGCAGCCTAGCCATACCGGATCTTAAATTGTACTATAAAGCAGCAATCATCAAAACTACTTGGTACAGGCTAAGAAATAGAGGGGTATATCAGTGGAATAGGTTAGGTACACAAGACACAGCAGTCAATGATTATAGTAATATACTGTTTGATAAACCCAGATACCTCAACTTCTGAGATAAGAACCCACTATTTGACAAAAACTGCTAGGAGAACTGGAAAATAGTATGGCAGAAACTGGATATAGACCAACATCAGACATTATATACCAAAATAAAGTCCAAATAGGTTTATGATTTAGGTATAAAGATTGATACTATAACCGAATTAGGGGAGTAAGGAATAGTTTATCTGTCAGATTATGGAGAATGGAGGAATTTATAACAAAACAAGAGATAGAGAACATTATGAAATGGCAAAATGATAAATTTGATTACATTAAATTTAAAAGTTTTGCACAAACAAAGCCAATGTAAGCAAGAGTAGGAGAGAAGCAGAAAACTCAGAAAGAATTTTTCCAACTATTAGCTCTGATAAAGGCTTCATTTCTAAAATATATAGAGAACTGAGTCAAATTTACGAGAATACAAGTCATTCCCCAATTGATAAATGGTCACATAAACAGGCAGTTTTCAGAGAAAGAAATTAAAACTAACTATTCATAGGAAAAAAACGCTCTAAATCATTATTGATTAGTGAGATGAAAATCAAAACAACTCTGAGGTACCACGTCACAACTATCAGATTGACTAACATGACAAAATGGGAAAATGATAAATGTTGGAGAAAATGTGGGAAAGATGGAACATTAATTCATTGTTGGTGCAGCGGTGAGCTGATTCAATCACTTTTAAGAGCAATTTGGAACTATGCCCCAAAAGCTATAAAAATGTACATACCCTTTGACCCAGTAATATCACTTCTAGGACCGTATGCCAAAGAGATCATAAAAATGGCAAAAGGACCTACATGGCCAAAAATATTTATAGTAGTTTTTTTCTGTGGTGGCCAAGAACTGGAAATTGAGGGGATACCCATCAACTGGGGAATGGCTGAACAAGTTGTGGTATATGAATGCAATGGAATACTATTGGGCTATAAGGAATGATGAACAGGAAAACTTCAGAAAATCCTGGAAAGATATGAATTGATGCTAAATGAATTGAACAGAACTAGGAGAACATTGTTCACAGAAACAGCCACTCTGTGTGATGACTGATTTTGATAGGCTTCTCAGCAATGCAAGGACTAAAACAATTCCAAAGGGCTCATGATTGGAAATTCCATCCACATCCAGAGAAAGAACCATGGAGTTGGAATGCAGACCAAAGCAGACTATTTTCTTTTTTGCTTTATTTTTTTCTTTCTTTTTCATGGTTTCTCCCATTCATTATAATTCTTCTATGCCACATGACTTATATGAAAATGTGTTTAATAGGAATATATGTGGAGAACCCATATGAGACTGCTTGCCATCTTGGGGAGGGAGGGGGGAAGGAGGGGGAGAAAATTTAAAACTTATGGAAGGGAATGTTGAAAACTAAAAGTAAATAAATTGAAAACTGTTAAAAAATACTAGTGCATAATTTCTTCTTTGCTATAGCACCATTCATTGCAGTATCCCATTTGTTCCAGATCTTGACAAGTGAAATGAAGAGATGACATACGTTAGAGCTTTGCCACTTTCTTTGTGTTGCCTAGTCTTTTTTAAAATTACACATTTAAACTGCTTCAAGGATATACTCAGCAAGTCAACATGCATTTACTAAGTGAGTTTTTGGTAGTGACTAAGATTTCATTTGTATAGGGAACTCATGCTAATACAACATGGCACATTGTCTACAGCATCATTGAGAGACCCAGAGTATAGCAAAGAAATCTAGCTCTGGAGTCAGAGGAGTTGGATTCAAATCCTGCCTTTTATATAACCTCTGAGACTTTAAGAAAATCTCTTAATCTCCTTGAGCTTCAGGTTTCTAGTCTATAAAATAGAGGGGTTTATTTTTATATCCCTTCCAGATCTAGCTCTGGAATCATTACATTTTTCTCTGATTTGTGGTCTCAGAGAGTTGCCTAGGCCATTAAGAGATTGAAGGATTTGCTCATGCTCACAGAGATAGCATATGTCAGAGATAGTTGTTGAATCCAGGTTTTCCCAAGCCCAGATTAAGTTATAGCAACTTTACCCTGGAAGACATGTCTGTCTTGACTTGTATACAGTAGATAGATAGACAGACAGAAAGATAGATGGATAGATAGATAGACAGATAGACAGACATATAGTTTATAATCATAACTAACATTTACATAGTGCATTAATGATTACAAAGCACTTTACATATACTAGCACGTTTGATTACACAATATTGTGAGGTACGTGCTATTATCCCCATTTTACAGATGGGTAAATAGAGGCTGAGAGACTTTGACTTGTAGGTGTATTTCCTATACAGCTAATGAGTAATGGAGACAGATTTTGATTTTAGGTCTTCCTGACTACAAAGCCAGCTCTCTGTCTATTATGTTAAAGAAAGTAAAGGCTGCTTCATTCCCATACTTTTTCCTTCTTCCCTCCTTCATTCAGTTTGCCATGAACATCTCAATTTTCTTTCCTGATCTCTTGGGTGAGGGCTGAGCTTCCTATGCCAAATGTGTGCTTTTTGTCATAGCAGACAATATCAGGTTATGAGATTTCTAGAACTCCAGTGTTGCTGGAAAAGGAAAGTGAAAAAATAAAACTGGAATCAGAATATCCTTTAAGATTTAAAAACTGAGTGGTGAATTGTCCATTCTATTGAAATAGCATTAATGAGGAGGAAAAAATCACTAAAAGGCTGAGAAGATATCTATTTGCAACCTAGGATTATTATAATATTCCCAGGATCTAGATTACTACATACACACTGCAAATAAAAAAAAAATTAAGAAGTTTCTTTGGAATTCGCTGGTTTCCTGCCATGTGTTGATTAATTTTAATGCTAAATGGTTTACATCCAAGTCTACAACATGTTTGAGAATGAGTATTTGATTATGGGTCAAGGTATGTAAATGATCTAAAAGGAGCACGATTTGTTGGCTGGAGGAACCCAAGTACAGCTGGTAGGTAGGGTCTATTGAAATCTATTATCTACCTTACCAAAACCCCTCATACCTCAGATGCAAAAGAGCCTGAAGAGGGGTGGCAAGACTGACTATAAGTTGTGATGAAAATTATATGTATGCCAGTCATGCCCTCTCCTTACACTGTTTGCCTCTATACCCTGGGATTTTAAGGGGTATGTGCAAATACTGTTAGCTTTCCTTTTACTTCTGGAATAACTTGGCTTTTTTAGCCTTAAACATACAGCCAAACCAGTGCTTTCCCAGCCTCCGAGTTTTCTGAAGTTTAGTGAAAGTTACTTACTGACCATATTTCAACTTATGACCTTTCAGTGTGTGCTATTGGCAGCTGTCGTACAGACAGATCACATTTGTGTGCTTTGCTAAGGAAGTATTATAACCCTGGGTGTGAATGGAAGGTTTGGTAGTTGATGGTTTATCCTTTACTCAATAGAAAACATATACTCAACATGCCATTCTGCCTAGGATGCTTTACTAAAAATCTCTTGCTGAACAGACTAATTTAGTTAATAACAAATTCAATCAGTCAACAATTTAATAACCTCTTACTAGTATGTGCCAGTCACTGAGGATACAAATACAAAAGTAAAAGCGCCTCCACACTCATGGAGCTGAACTCTGCTTATTGACTTCATGATTACAGTTATGTGAAGCAGAAAGCTCAGTATAGACCATTCTTCTATTATAGGAATTCAGTGATTTTTATACCTTTCTACCATTTTTAAACACTAGTGGTAAATGAAATTTTCACTGGGCACATCTTCTCTGACTGAGTTTGTAGAGAAGCTTATAGTTCATACAACCATTATTGCCATTGTACTTGGCCAACACGGCCATTATGGTTATAGCTCAATGACTGAAGACTAAATTTATCTCAGCTATAAAAATAAAGGAGAGATAGTTATTTGTATGCCCTTTCACAGAGTAATTTGAAATGGAAAGTGGATATGAATAAATCTCCATATGTAAAAATCTTCACCCTTTTACAAAGTGAGGCACAGAAAGGTCACATTTCCTAGCTTATTTTTCAAGAGAGTCACCTAATTCTGCCTCCCATCTTCCGATTGTTGGCACTAAATTCTTTTGGATACTTATAATAATGTCTTAGGGACACTATTTTGGGGAGCAGGACCTGATCTGTCATTTCATTGGTGGGAGTAACTTCCAGTGAGGAAATTCCCTTCACAAATTCAGAGCCTCAACTGCTCTGAAACTTATTGTATTAGAGCATGGCTTATGGGCATCAAGAGTGTCTCTAGTGCCACACAATCTGCATGAGCCAGTTAGGACTTGAGCACAGGCTTCCTTAACCCTAAAGTGAGCTCCTTTGTTCTACTACCCTACCACCTCTCGATCAGTATGTTGACCTTAATAGGCAATAGTTACACATTACTGAAGTCTTCGATTTTTTATTTTAAAGAAGGGGGGAGGTTATTGTTTATTTTCTGCCCAGAAAATCTCTCTCTAGAGTCAAGCTCTGTATTCAGCTCTAACCATTTTAACAAAGACATAAGTGTTTTACAACTACAGTCTGGAGCAGAGAATAAACTGAATCTACCATCCATTTCCAGGTCACAAGAACAACCATTTCTAGTTACATTTCTATTTAGAAGAGAATCTAAGCTTGACGAAGTATTCCATCTGACAAAATGAAAATCTCATTACCTAATACTTGCCACTCATAGCAGCCAGGAGTCAGCTTACATGCTTGGTTGTTTTGTTCCTTATTACCCTGTGCGTCTCGTCTCAATGAAGCATGCAACTCTTCCTTGTTGTATTGGTATGCACATGTCGCAGCTCTTCTGTTCACTCCACAGATCCTGTTATTGTGTTTGAACTGCAGGACATGGAGGCCATCTTGTGAACTACATGAACCGGTTGTAGTCATTATGAATTCTTCTCAAGGATAGATACTAGATGGGAAATATATAAAGGAGCAAATGGTATTTGTCTCTCCAATCAGCTGTTACTTATTACAACATTGTGGGTAGAATGCTTGAGAACAAATGAAAATGACAAGGAGGAAAAATTTTAAACTTAAAAACTGCAGAGTCATTTATGATATGATGTGAATTGTGAGAAAACTAAGCTAGCATGCAGTTTCAACTTGCAGTCTGCCAAACAGAGTGCACAATGTTACAGAGATAGTTTCCTTTTGATGAATTTGGTGTTTATTTTTTAAATTTTTTTTGGAGGACAATTGGGGTTAAGTGACTTCCCCAAGGTCACATGGCTAGTTTATGTGTTAAGTGTCAGGCTGGATTTGAACTCAGGTCCTCCTGACTCCAGGGCTGGTGCTCTATTCACTGTGCCACCTAGCCACCCCCTTGGTGTTTATTTTCAATGGTCACTAAAGTGATATTGTTCACACTGCCTATCTGTATTTATAGAACATAAATATGATTTTAGGCTATGTCTTTAGGCAGAACACTCAATAGCTACTAACAGCTGGTGAAGCAAATATCTCTTTAATGATGTTAAGGGTAAGAGAAGAACCGGTGCCAAAAGCAGATGGGAAAGATAGGCAGCAGTTTGGGGATCTTTCAACCTGGAGGTGGTAAAAGGAGTCAGACAATTGGTCAAAAAGAGATTACATATGACCTTTGCTGGCCTTGGGTACAGGGCCTGGTGCTAAGCGGAAACTATTATTATCTGTAAGCTAAAATTCCAAAGCAGAGAGGAATAAGTGTGGTCAGTCACAAATGAAAAGGAACCTGTAATAGTAATGGCATTTAAAGATTCCCCTGTATTGGCTTGGTTTTTGGTTTGATTGTGTTAAAACCCAGAGCTTGTTAATTCCACTTGTGGGATGGACTTGTTGACATGAAAAGAGAGGGCTGAACTGGGAGGAGCTGGTGCGTAGATTTGGAGAGACACAAGAGAGAGGCAGAAGAACTTTTTGAAAGCAGCACCTTTGAAGGCAGAGAGAAACTGAGAGGATTGCTGAGGGCCACTTTGAATTGCCCAGGACTTTTGAGACCTGCCACCCAGAGCTGCCAAGGACTGAGGAGACATGGCTGTTATGCTGGTACTTTGTCTGTCTGTTTTGATGTTGTTTTGCCAGATTTGTCCACTGGTGAAGGACAGTGCTGTTGCTGCAGAATTCTTGGAACCTTGCTGTTGGTTCCGAAGCCCTGAAGAAGGATTTTCTGGTTGTATTTTTACAGAAATCCTGGGAGAGGGTTTTGCTAATGTTTTCAGGGATCCTAGCACTGTTCTGAAGACAGAAGATGAATTAATTAAGAGACTGGAAATGTATCTTGTGGCCTTGCTAAGCTTTGTCTCCCCAGGAACAAAGATTGCTGAGAACTTGCCTCTGTCAAGATGAAGAAAAGACCTCCATTTGGGTATTAAGTGCTGTGCTTAAACTTGTTGTAACTCTGGGGTAGATTCAATTGTGATCCAGGGGTGAGGAACTTTTGACCTTTTTTTGCTCTGTGATTGAACAAATGAATGTACTTTACTTATTATTGGAAACTAATCTCCATTTGAGAAGAGGGGCTTTGTGATAGACTAAGTGAAGGTACAGCCTAGGGGTGGAGTAGTGTTTAGAACAGGGACTTTGTAATTGAATGAATGAATGTAAGGTCCTGGGGTGGGGTAGTACTTGGAGATGATTGAATCACACTTAGTAAATGTTGTATTTTGAATGATGTCATATTTTGATCTTCTCTGATCTTAATTTGTCACTGAATAAAATGGAGAGCACCTATGCTGGTATTCTGAACCTTGGGAAGTTGCCTTTGCTTGGCATTACAGTACAAAACCCTGGTCACAGTTCCAAGATAGAGAGGAATACTAGGGCTTATGGTTTCTGAAGAAGAGATCTTGTCATGGTTCCAGTGCCAAGGGGAGCAGAACTATCCCTTGTGGCTACAGGAGTGCAGGGGATCTTCCTGGGTAAAGATCTGAGTGCAGACTAAGAGAGCAGGGACCACACCTCTCCCTGAATCACAGCACCTCAGAAGCACTGTAAACTTGCAGACCACCCAGAGCTAGCTCTGAAAAGACTAACATGAAAAAGCCTGAAGTTTGGTACAGTATCTCCCCACCCCCAGGTGAGCAGAGACCAATTTTAACATAAGTTCAAAGTCAAGAAAGAAGTTAGGCAAATAAGCAGACAGCAAAACAAAAACGACCACAAAAAAATATTATGGTAGCAGGAAAGACCAAGACAGAATCTCAGAAGAAGACCATAATGTGAAAACAGATACAACCAAAACCTCAAAGAGAAATGCTAATTAGACTCAAGCTTAACCAAAAAATTCCTGGGAGAATTAAAGAAAGACATGAGTGGTAGAGGACATGTTGGGAAAGTAAAAGAGAATGATGCAAGAAAATCATGAAAAGAGAATTAAAAGCTTGGTTAAAGAGGCACACAAATTCACTGAAGATAAGAACTCCTTGAAAAGAAGAATTGGTCAAATGTAGAAAGTACACTGAAGAAAATAATTTCCTAAAATGAGAATTGGGCAAATGGAAGTTAATGACTCCCTGAGACATAATGCAATAATAAAACAAAATTAAAAAGCAAAAAGTAGAAGAATTTATAAAATGTCTCACTGGGGGAAAAAATTGACTTGGAAAATAGATTGAGGAGAGATAATTTAAGAATTACTGGGCTACTTGAAAACCATGATAGTTCACGACAGACATCATAGTTCAAGAAATTATAAAAGAAAACTGCCCCAGTATCTTAGATCCAAAGGGTAAAATAGAAATTGAAAAAATCTACTGATAACCTCCTGAAAGAGATTCCAAAATGAAAAAAACCCAAGATATTATAACTAAATTCCAGAGCTCCCATGTCAGTGAGAAAACATTGCAATTCAAATACCGTGGAGGCACAGTCAGGGTCACACAGTTTCAATGTTTAAGGAGCAGAGGGCTTGAAATGTGATATTGTGGAAAACAAAGGAGCTAGGATTACAACCAAGAGTAACCTACCAAGAAAAACTCTAGTATAATATTTCAGTGGGAAAAAAATAATGAAAGTGAGAACTTTTTAAGTATTCCTTACCAGAGATGAACAGAAAATCTGACATTCAAACATAAGACTCAAGAGAGGCATAAAAAGGTAAACATGAAAGCATAATCATAAGAGACTCAATAAAGTTCAACTGCATATATTCATATATGGGAAGATGATATATGCAATTCCTAAGAACTTTATCATTCTTAGGGCAGTTATAAGGCAGTCTACATAGAGAGAGGGTATAGGTATCAATCAATTAAGTTGGAAAGACCTCTCGCCCCCCCCCACACACCCCTAAAAATGAAAGGTGAGAAAGAGAGATGTAATGGGAGAAGGGAAAAGGGAGAGGCAGAATAGGAAAATCTCCTCCTATGAAAAGAGGTATGCAAGGAAGAGCTTTGATAGAGGAGGGGAAAATGATAAGGAGGGGGATGACTGGAAAAGCTTGAACCTCACTATAATCAGCATTGGTTCAAAGAGGGAAGAATATATGAGCACACTCAGTTGGGTACAGAAATCTATCTTGGGAATCAGAATAGGCAAAGTGAAAACAAAATGAACACATTTTGCAGGTGATATGATGGTATACTTAGAGATCCCTAGATCAAATAAAAAAAAACTAGCTTAAACAATTAACAACTTTAGTAAAATTACAGAGCATAAAATATATAAAATAAATCCACATAAATTATCAGCATTTCAATATGTTACTAAATGAGATACCATATCACACTTATCTAAAATGACAAATCCTAGATGGGATGAACGAAAATAGGTACATTAATAAACTGTTGGTGGAGCTGTGAACCATTCTGGTGAACAATGTGGAAATGTTCTCGAAGTGCTACTCTGCATACTCTTTGAATTGTAATACCACTACTAGCTTAGGTCTATACTGCAAAGGGATCTATGAAAAAGGAAAAGAATGAGAGAGACACACAGAGAGAGAGACAGAGAGAGAGAGAGAGAGACAGAGAGACAGAGAGACAGAGACAGAGGCAAAGAGAGACAGAGAGAGACAGAAGAAGGTGAGAGAGAAAACTTTTTTGTTGTGGCAAAAAATTAGAAACTGATGAAAAGTTCATTAATTGGGGAATGGTTGAACAAGTTGTGGCATATGATTTGATGGAATACTATAGTGTTATTAAAAAAATATGGGAAGAGTGGTTTTAGGGGGAAAAGAACAAAATAAAACAAATAAAAACAAATAAAAAAAGCAAGGCAAAACCTCCATGAACTGACACAAAGTGAAGGGAGAATGGGGGGATCACTGTGTACAGTAAGAGCAATGTTATATTGAGGATCAGCTATGAAAGATGTAGATACTCTCCTCAACAGAAGGATCCAAAACAATTCCAGAGGGCTCATGAGGAAAAAAAAATGCTATTTCCTTTCAGAGAGAAAACTGATGAACTCTGAGTACAAACTGAATTACAATTTTCTTGCTTTTTTATCTTTTTTTTTTTGCTTTTTTTGTGATATGGCTAATATGGAAATGTTTTGAATGATTTCTCATGTATGATGACATCATTTGCTTGCCTTGTTAGTGGGTGGGGAGGGGATGGAGGGGGAGAATTTGGAGCTCAATTTAAAAAGAATTATAGAACAATTTCTCAGTCACCTGCCCACCCACTCCCCCCACAAGAAAAAAGGAAATGGGTAGAGCCTTTAGACATATACTGGTGAACATAAATTCCTTAAAGAATTCTAAAATATATCATTAATGGGAAGTTTTGTGAGTATTTGGAAAGAGAAGCAATGCTAAAAGCTATCATGAATGGAAGAACATTTAATAGATGACAGAATAACTTATAATTATTTAATTTTTCATCTGCCTTGTTCTTTGCCAAGGAGATGATATGGTTAACAGAGATGATATGGTAACAGAGATGATATGGTAACAGAGATGATATGGTAACAGAGATGATATGGTAACAGAGATGATATGGTAAACCAAAATAAGTGCTACTATAATAAATTATATCTTGTTCTCCTGTTCAATTCAGCAGGTTAGATACAGTATATCCTAGGGTGGTGAAGACATACCTTTATCTATATATCTATATCTACCTATTTATCTATAAATTTACACATATGTAGATAAATGTATTATATGAATATACAGATATACATACATACATATATATATATATATATATATTGATGTTGTTGTTTGAACTTTATTGGTAAACTTTTAAAAAGGATAAGAAATTATGTTGGAGATAGAACAATGTCTCAGTCACCTGCCCACCCACTCCCCCCACAAGAAAAAGGAAATGGGTAGAGCCTTTAGACATAGACCAGTGAACATAAATTCCTAAAAGAATTCTAAAATATATCATTAATGGGAAGTTTTGTGAGTATTTGGAAAGAGAAGCAATGCTAAAAGCTATCATAGTTTCATAATACCAAGGTCCACAGCTCTGTGATATAGTGATTAATTGTGGAGTGGTGATAAAGAGAAGGGGGAGGGGTGGAGCCAAGATGGTGGTATAGAAGCAGGAAAACTCTGTATGCCCCCTCCATAACCACCTCAAATACTTATAAAAATGACCCTAAACAAAATTTAGGGCTACAGAACCCACAAAGTGAAAGAGAAACAAACTTCCCATTGAAGACAGCCTGGCAGGCCAGCAGAAAGTGTCTATCGCAGCATGCTGGGATCAGAGCCCAGCCCTGCATGAGTCCCTGGTTTTAGCCCAAGGGTGGCCCTACCAGCTGCAGTGAGAGGGACTTCAGGAAAGTGGATCGCCAACAGCTGTGGCAGTTTCCAGAATTATCAATTCATAAATGCCAAAGACAAAGTAAGAGGTGATTGTAGACATTGGGAACAGGGGGTCTGGGAGTGTGGTCTGGCCTCTGCCCCCCGAAGGGAGAAGTGGCTGAGGTATGGTGGCCGCAACACCATTGCCACTTCAGAGCTCCTGGTCTGCAGATTGTGGGGGGACCAAGCAACCAGTATGAGGGGTAATCACTCTTGCTTTAACCTCCTTGGATCTGGATGGCTGTCTAGAGTACATGTCCTAAGGTGTATGACCAGTGTTGAAGCTTTTGAGAGGGCAACCAACTAATAACTCCAGCAGCTGCAAAACCCCAGAAATTTCGGACAAAGCTCTCCTCTCTGGAAGCAGAGTTGTACTGTGGCAAAAAGCTCAAAAGTCAAATAACTGTATGGCAACATGAGCAAGCAAAGGAAGCAAGCAAGCACAGCAATCCAACTTTAGATTCCTTTTTGGGGGACAAAATGGATCAAAGAAAGGAACAGGAGGAAGACAGTGAAGTCAGAACTTTTGTACCAAAAAGTTCCAAGAAAAATATGAACTGCTTACAGGCCATAGAGGAGCTTAAGAAGAAATTTGAAAACCAAATAAGAGAAGTGGAGGAAAAATTGGGGAGAGAAATTAGAATGATGCAAGAAAATCATGAAAAAAGAATCAGTAATCTGACTCAAGAAAACAACACCTTACAAAATAGACTAACTCAAATGGCAAAAGAGACTCAAAAAGCCAATGAGGAGAAGGCTGCCTTAAAAAGCCAAATTTGCCGATGGAAAAAGAATCTCAAAAGCTCACTGAAGAGAATCATTCCTTCAGAATTTGATTGGAGCAAATGGAAGCTAACGACTTTATGAAAAATCAAGATACTATTAAACAGATTCAAACAAATGAAAAAATAGAAGGCAATGTGAAATATCTCATCTGGAAAACCACTGACCTGTAAAATACATCCAGGAAAGATAATTTAAAAATTATTGGACTACCTGAAAGCCATGATAAAAAAAGATCCTAGGAATCACCCTTTGAGAAATTCTCAAGGAAAATTGCCCTGATATTTTAGAACCAGAGGCCAGAATAGTGGCTGAAAAATCTACAAATTACCTCTTTTAAAAAGATCCCAAAAAGAAAACTCCTAGGAATATTATAGCCAGGTTCCAGAGTTCCCAGATCAAGGAGAAAATATTACAAGCAACCAAGAAGAAACAATTTGAATATTGTGGAAACACAAATCAGGGTAACACAGGATATGGCAGCTTCTATACTGAGGGATCAAAGGGCTTGGAATATGATATTCTGGAGGTCAAAGGAGCTGGGATTAAAAGCAAGAATCACCTACCCAGCAAAACTGAGTGTCATGTTTCAGGGTAAAATATGGTCATTTAATGAAATAGAGGATTTTCAAACATTCTTGATGAAAAAAACAGAGTTGAAAAAAATTTGACATTCAGATACCAGAAGCAAGAGAAGCATGAGAACGTAAACAGGGAAAAGAAATCATAAGGAACTTATCAAAGTTTAACTATTTACATTCTTACATGGAAAAACAATAACTGTAACTGATGAAACTTTTCTCATTATGAGAATAGTTGAAGGGAATATAAATGCATGTATATATATATATAGTGTATACATACATACATATGTCTATACAAGATGGTATATGGGCATATGAATATACATGTGAGTGTGTATATATATATGTGTACAGGTATACATAGACAGAGGGCACAGGACCAATTGAATAGGGAGGGATGATACTTAAATGGTGAAATTGAGAGGTGAAAGAGGAATATAATGAGAGGAGATGGGGAGAGTAGAATGGGGTAAATTATCCCATATAGAAGTGGTAAAGGAAAACTATTAAAATGGAGGGAAGAACAGGAAGGCAAAAGGGAATGGGTAACCTTACTCTCATTGAATTTGGCTTAGGGAGAGAATGACATACACACTAAATAGTGTATCTTGCCCTACAGAAGAGTAGAGGGAAAGGGGATGAGATGTGGGGATGTTGGAGGGGAGGGCAGGTTGGGGGGGGGACTGTAGTTAGAAGCACACACTTTTGAAAAGGGACAAGGTCAAAGTAGAGAATAGAACAAGTGGGGGGTGGGATAGAATGGAGGGAAATATAGTCAGTCTTTCACAATATGTAATGTTTTTCATAGCTACACATGCACAACCTATATTGAATTGCTTGTCTTCCCAGTAAGGGTGGGTGAGGGGGGAGGAAGGGAAAGAATCTGGAATTCAAAATTTTAAAATCAAATGTTTAAAAATATATTATTTTTTTTTTTACGTGCAACTAGGAAATAAGGTATACAGGCACTGGGGTATGGAGATCTATCTTGCCTTACCAGAAAGTTTCAGGGATATGGGGAGGACATAGGAGAAAACAGATTGGGGGAGGGGTATACTGTGGAACAACTGTTTTGGGGTGGTGGGTAAGGGAAAGATGGTGAGAAATTTTGTAACTCAAAATCTTGTGGAAAAGAATGATGTAAATTAAAACTAAACATAAAAAAAAAAGAATACAATTCATTCCCCAGTTGATAAGTGGTCAAAGTGTATGAACAGGCAGTTTTCAACAGAAGACATTAAAGGCATCTGCAAGCATATGAAAAAAATGCCCTAAATCACTATGGATTAGATAAATGCAAATCAAAACAACTCTGAGGCACCACACCTCACAGGTCAGATTGGCTAAGATGACAAGACAGGAAATGATCAATGCTGTAGAGGATGTGGAAATATTGGAACACTAATCCCTTGTTGGTGGAGCTGTGAACTGGTTTAACCATTCTGGAGAGCAATCTGGAGATATGGCGAAAGGGCTCTAAAGAAATGTATACCCTTTGACCCAGCAATATCACTTCTGGCGCTGTATCCCCAAGATCACAGAAGTGGGAACAGGACCCATATACACAAAAATATTTATAGCGGGTCTTTTTGTAGTGGCAAAGAATTAGAAATCAAGGGGATGCCCATCCATTGGGGAACAGCAGAACAAGTTGTGGTATATGCATGTCATAGAATACTATTGTGCAATAAGAAATGAGGAGCAGATGGACTTCATAATAACCTGGAGAGACTTAATCTGATATTGAGCAAGGAGAGCAGAACCAAGAGAACTTTGTACTCAATTAGAGACACATCGTGTGTGAAGACTAACTTGGAGAGACTGGGCTCCTCTCAGCAATGCAAGGTTATAAGACATCTCCAAAAGACTCATGATGGAAAGGGATATCCTCATCCAGAGAAAGAACTACAGAGCCTGAATGCAGATTCTTTTGTAGCAAACTATTTTCTCTTTTATTTTATGTTTTATTTTGTTTTGTTACTTCTTTCTAATCGTTCACTACACTGGTTATAATCCTTCTTTACAACCTGACTAAATGTTTAATGTGAAGATATTTGGAGATCCTATATTTGATTGCATACAGCCATGGGGGATGGGCAGAAGGGGGAGGAAAGGGAGAGGGAGAAAATTCAAAACTGAAGGGACTGTGGAACTGAATTTTGGAAACCAAAGGTAAATAAATAAATTTTTTTTAATAAAGGCACATTCAAAGAAGAAAACCAAAGTGGACAGTAAAACGACCTTCAAATATAGAGAAAAGAAAATGCGAAATATTCTTCACTTCCTAGAAATCATAGAAGAGAATGGAATATTATATTGCAAAAAAAGGGGGGAAAGTTTAAGCATAACCCCAAATAATATATCCTGAAAACCTGAATCTGTCAATAAAAAAACGAGGAGCAATTCAATGAAATAGTAGTTTTGGAGATACACACAGACACACACACACATATATGTATACATACATATATATATATATATATATATATATATATATATAATTTCCCCCCAAAATAAATAGACATAATCAGAGTAGTTGGCTTTGAAAAATCCCAAACAATGCAAAAAAGATAAATCAGTACAAGTATCAAGGAAAGAATTAGCCATAAAATAAAGCAGTATTTGTTTAGAGAT
>NW_027185597.1:2032318-2045652 GCF_028583685.1 Petaurus breviceps papuanus | reverse complement strand
AAAGAAAGAAAGAAAGAAAGAAAGAAAGAAAGAAAGAAAGAAAGAAAGAAAGAAAGAAAGAAAGCTGATTCCACAGGGCTTTGGACAGGACTCCAGGTAGGGCAGATGGAATTCATCTGCATTAATGACCTTCTCCATAGCTCTCCCCTTTGAATTATATTGCTAACCTCCTGTAGTTTTCCTCTGTGCTGAGAAGGTGGCAGCAGGCATTGCTCTCCATCAGTACTTCCTTCTTCATTTCTTCTCTGCTTCCTGCCACTCAGTATGAGATGTGGGAAGAGTTCTAGGAGTAAGAAAACCAAAAAGAAAATCTCAGATGTGCTATTTATTTGTGTAACCTTAAAAAGTTCTTAATTCCTCTGGACATCATTTCTTCCTCTGGATAATGAAAAGGTTGAATGATTAAACATTTAAGGATACTTTAAGCTCTTAAACCATGATCTTATGTTTGCCTCTGATTAGGTGCTTTCTCTGCAGTTCTGTTTTCATCCAACTGATGACATGAGTCATAAATTTTTTTTGTGCTTCTTTGCTCAGCTTGCCACTCTATAATTTGGCTCTCCGCTAGCACATGGTGGTCATGATCTTTACATTGGTCCAAATGACCTATGTCTCAGGCATCAGAACTAAGCCAAGGGATATTCCTAAAAGTTTACTGCGAACAGATCAAATTAGGATATTTATTGGGCATAGAATAAATACATGATGAAAGTGCTGCAATCTTTACAACAAGCCTGTGTGGTAAGCATTATATTATGGATTTATCTCCATTTTATAGATTAGGAAAATAATGGTCAGATTTAGTGGCTTACTCAGGGACACATAGTTGTGTGTCCAAGGCAAGATTTGAGTTCATGTCTTCCTGTCATCAAGTCTAGTGCTTTTTTTCAGGTCTCTACTCATACAGGAATGCGTACTCTCTCTGCTATAGTTGCCACAGGTCACCACATTCTCAGCCTCTGGTATATAAAGTGGAACCAGATCTTCCACCTGTTTGGAGATCCTTAGTAGCCATTGGGGACAGGCAGTTTTGGGTAGAAGATGATGAGATGTGGGTGGGAAATTTTTATATAATGAGTAGTACACGAACGAGTCTTGGGGAATGGCCCAAATACAGACTGCTAAAAGCTTTTCTCAAAGGAACACAAGCAAGCTCAACATATTAGGCTTATTAAGTCTCTAGTTCTATCTTCTTATAAATTCCAATTGGAACTCTGTAATCTCTTTATAAGCTTATGATGAATCAGTTCCATTTGCTTCCTCTTAGCTTGAGAGCTCAGATGGTGATCCCCTTGTTTCTATCAATAATTCAGTAATTGGCTAGGTCTCGGGGTTGAGTGGATCATCTTAGCTCTCTGGTTCACTCTCTGTCTCTGATTCTCTCCCTACCCGATCCCCTTGCCACTGTAGTGTCTGAGCTTGAATTAGTCTAATTACTCTAGGTCTGATTCAAGATCTTTATTTAAGAATTGTAGGGGAACTTGGAAATAGGCATCTTATTTGGGAGAAGAAAAGAGCTAATTTTATCTTGTGTATTTTCAAACAATGATATTTTCACATGTGCTGTACTATTATTCAGAACATGGAATATGTCTGGTCAAAATCTGCCTTTTCTTTTTCTTCTTCCTTGAACTCCGGGGAGCTTTGTTATCATCTACTATTCTCCCTCCTATATACGCTCACTTTCTTTGCTTTCTTGAAGGAATTGGCTATATTTTATTTTATTTTTTATATCACACAAAGTTCCTAGCACAATGTTAGGCACACAACAGGCAACCAATATATAATTAGAGATTACTTGATTTTATACACACATACACCATTTAAAATGTCATCCCATTACCCTTTCCCTCTAGTTCTACCACCTACTCCCTAGAAGAAACATTACATGTCAAGTTCCAGTCTACCACCCATATTTTACAACTGAATTATATGTCACTCAAAAATAGGATTTACAATGGAAATGCTGTGTACACTGATCTTCAATCACAGTAACACAAATTGGTTCCTACAGAAATAAATAAAATTACTTGCTCCAGATACATTTCAGTATTGTTTTTCTAGCATTCACATTTACAACAATTGACAGAAAGAACAGCTGTCTAATCTGTGTCATGTGGGGAGCAGTTTGGAGAAGGCAGTTTGTAAGAAAAGTAGAATCAAAGATGGGTGTGGAGAGTCATTAGTGAATGAGTGCATATCTCGGTAGTGAAAACACAAGGCATTCTGACTAAGAATAACCAGCCCCCTGGATAACATAGGCTAAAATCAACAAGTTTAATGTGTTAGAAGAGGGTTTTCTGTAAAACAATTTTTGTTTTTTAAATGATCAATATCAATTTTTTTTCACATAAATTTTGTACTCATTTCTAAAAGTGAATAATGGAGTTTGTTAAACAAGGAAGTGGGTGGGCTTTTTTATCTTCATTTTTGAAATGGCAGATTTTTAATTTACTAGATTCATTCATTCAGCAAATTTTTATTTCTTTTTCCACAATGTTCAAATAGTAAGTACATTCCTTCTCTTTAAGAACTATAGAAAAAGGGGCAACCAGGTGGCGCAGTGAGTAATAGCACTGGCCCCAGAGTTGGGATGACCTGAGATCAAATCTGGGCTCAGATATAACTGGCCGTGTAACCATGAGCAAGTTACTTAACCCCAATTGCTTAAAAAAACAAGAACTATAGAAAATAAAAAAGGTAGAATACCTGCCCAAAAGGAGCTTAGTCTTGTAGGAGAGGTATAATGCTTAATGTTATACAAAAAGCTGTAATAAACAGAATATCATAAACACCTGAAAGGTATGGATAAAGAACTGAGAGTTCATAGGAAGAAGAGGTTGTTTATTTGAAGCTAGATATTTAAACAACTTTGAAATCTTTAGCAAAAATAGAAGACAGGATTAATGAACTGAATGTAGAATGTAAATCAGTACCAGATTGTTGTCATGATTACCATTATAATATAGTCTGAAATCTGGTATTGCTAATCCTCCTTCCTTCACTTTTATTTTTATTGATTATCTTGATATTCTTGATCTTTTATTCTTCTGTTACTTTTTTCCAGCACCATAAAATAATTCTTTGGTAGTTTGTTTGATATGACACTGAATAAATAAATTAATTTAGGTAGACTTATCATTTTTCTTACATTGGTTCAGCCTATCCATGAGCAATTAATATTTCTCCAACTGTTTAGATCTATCTTTGTGTGAAAACTGTCTTGTAATTGGGTTTATATAGTCCTTGAGTTTGTCTTGGCAGGTAGTCTCCCAAGTATTTTATGTTGTCTGTCATTGTTTTAAATGGAATTTCTATTTCTTTCTCTTCTTATTGGGCTTTGTTGGCAATCAATAGAAATGCTGGTGATTTGTGTGAGTTCATTTTATACCCCCCAAGTTATTAATTTTAAGTTGTTTTTTTTTAATTTTCTAGGGTTCTTTTTACAAGAGTGATCCTTTTGTTTCTTCATTGCCTATTTGTATTCTTTCTATTTTTTTTCTTGTCTTATGGTTATAGCTAGCATTTCTAACATGACATTGAATAGTAGTGGTGATAATAGACTACCTTGCTTCACTCCTGATCATACTGGGAAGATTTCGAGTTTATATCTTGATTTATGGTTTTGATTTTAAATAAATACTACTTGTCATTTTAAGAAAGGCTCAATTGTTTCCTTTGCTTTCTGGCATTTTTAATAGAAGTGAGGGTTGTATTTTGTCATAAGGTTTTTCTGAATCTGTTTACATAATCATATGATTTTTGTTGTTTTTAGGAAAAATTCTTCATACTTTGTAAAGGTATAACAGAATATATCTAACTTTGTACTTCATGTGAACACATTAACTCCTTGTCTTTCTGTTACTGTCCCTTTCTGTGATATTATCAGTTGTCCTGAATTGGGGGAGAGAAATCAATTGGTCAGGGACTGACTCCCTCAGATATAAAATGATGATTTAATTAGATAGCCTCTGAGGCCACCTCATCTCTAAATTTTTTATCATATGATAAAACATATAATATGACATAACAATGTGTCTCCAGATATATGGTAAATGCTTAGGATTTATTGAATAGAATTAGATGTCTTTCTGTCTTCTGGTTTGATTTATAATGAGAACATCAATATAGATGTAGATAACTTCCTTAAGTAATGTGTTAATTAGTTAACCATTGAACAAAGTCATATTGAATACCTCCAGTTAACTTAAGACATATTGAATACTAGGAGTTAGATTAATGTTTGTAGATGTATAGCAGCAAGCACCCCAGCGTCCCCCAGGGTGGCTGCCAACACAGGTTCTTAGATCTGCTTTGATAAAGGAAAGCAACTCAAAATGGGTTAACAAGCTTACTTTAATCAGTCAAATATGTATCGTTTGCCAATTCAGGGGAAAGAGGTCAGCACCCCGAACTTCAAAATATACAGACAGAATTATCAAGACAGAGAAACAGATCAAGAAGACAGTTTTGCAAACTGTTCAACCATTACATCCATACCAAACAACATCTGGGTTTCAAAGCCGGGGGGCTCTGGACAACGGCTAGCCCAGAGTTTCATCAAATCACAGAACATTTCTCAAAGTGAGCCCCAAAACAAAGCTACACATCAAGGCTTATATAGCCTTCTGCTGGCTCAGAGAATGTAACAACTTTTTGGACCCACTTACCAATCAAAAAGTATCAAGTGAAAAACAAGCCTCCCACCCCAGGCTCCAGGTGCACTTTAGCCTAGGGGCAGGGAACATCTTTAAAATTTACATTCCCATTACAAGATGGTCTAAGAATTTTGATTCTAGTGTGCCTCTATTCTCTTTTTTTTTTTAATTAAATTTCATGTTTTTTTTTAGTTTACATCATTCATCTCCACAAGATTTTGAGTTACAATTTTTCTCCCTATCTCTCCTCTATCCATCACCCCAAAACAGAGATCCCACTGTATACCCCCTCCCTGAATCTTCTCTCTGCTACATCTTCCCCCATACCACCTATGACTTTCCAGTAGAGCAAGATGGATCTCTATATCCCAGTGCCTGTATATAGTATTTCCCAGTTGTATGCAAAATAATAATAATAATAATAACAATATATATTTTTAAACATTTGATTTTAAAACTTTGGATTCCAGATTCTTTCCCTTCCTCCCTCATCAACCACCCTTACTGGGAAGATAAGCAATTCAACATAGGTTGTACATGTGTAGCTATGTAAAACATTTCCATAGAGGGTATATTGAAAAAGATTGACTATATTTCTCTCCATCCTATCCCAAAGCCCATTTGTTTCATCTCTACTTTGACCCAGTACCTTTTCAGAAGTGTGTACTTCCAACTTCCCTTCCCCCCACAACCTGCTCTTCCTTCCATTATCCCCCCTCTCATCCCCTTCCCCCCTACTCTTCTGTAGGGCAAGATACCCTATTTAGTATATATGTCATTCCCTCCCTAAGCCAAATTCAATAAGAGTAAGGTTGACCTATTCCCTTTTGCCTTCCTGTTCTTCCTCTCCATTGTAACAGTTTTCCCTTGCCTCTTCTATATGGGATAATTTACCCCATTCTGTCTCTCCCTATCTCCTCTTATATTCTTCTCTCACCTCTCAATTTCACCTTTTAAGTATCATCCCTTCTCAACCGGTCATGTGCCCTCTGTATATGTATACCTGTACACACACAGCCACACATAGACACACTCACATATGTATTCATATGCCCATATACCCTCCTGTATAGACATATGTATGTAAGTATATGGTATATACACACACACACATTTCTATTACCTTCAACTATTCCCATACTGAGAAAAGTTTTATAAGTTACAATTATTGTTTTTCCATGTAGGAATGTAAATAATTCAACTTTGATAAGTTGCTTATGATTTCTTTTCCCTCTTTACCTTCTCATGCTTCTCTTCCTTCTTGTATCTGAATGTCAAATTTTCCATTCAACTTTTGTTTTTTCATCAAGAATGCTTGAAATACCTCTATTTCATTAAATGACCATATTTTCCCCTGAAGCATGACACTAAGTTCCGCTGGGTAGTTGATTCTTGGTTTTAATTCCAACTCCTTTGACCTCTGGAATATCATATTCCAAGCCCTTAGATCCCTCAGAGTAGAAGCTGCCAGATCCTGTGTTATCCTGATTGTATTTCCATAGTATTCAAATTGTTTCTTCTTGATTGCTTGTAATATTTTCCCTTCATCTGGGAACTCTGGAACCTGGCTATAATATTCCTAAGAGTTTTCTTTTTGGGATCTTTTTTTAAGAGGTAATTTGTAGATTCTTTCAACCTTTATTTTGCCTTCTGGTTCTAAAACATCAGGGCAATTTTCCTTGAGAATTTCTTGAAGGATGATTTCTAGTTTGTTTTTTTGATCATGGCTTTCAGGTAGTCCAATAATTTTTAAATTCTCTCTCCTGGATCTATTTTCCAGGTAAGTGGTTTTCCAAGAGATATTTCACATTGTCTTCTATTTTTTCTCTTTTTTTTGGATCTGTTTAATAGTATCTTGATTTCTCATAAAGTCATTAACTTCCATTTGCTCCAATCAAATTCTGAAGGAATGATTCTCTTCAGTGAGCCTTTGAGACTCTTTTCCATCTGGCAAATTCGACTTTTTAAGGCATTCTTCTCCTCATTGTCTTTTTGAGCCTCTTTTGCCTTTTGAATTTGTCTATTTTTTAAGGTGTTATTTTCTTCAGTCAGGTTGTTGACTCTTTTTTCATGATTTTCTTGCATCATTCTCATTTCTCTCCCCAATTTTTTCTCCACTTCTCCTATTTGGTTTTCAAAATCCTTCTTAAGCTCCTCTATGGCCTGTAAGCAGTTCATATTTTTCTTGGAAGCTTTTGGTACAAGATTTCTGATGGCGTTGTCTTCCTCCTGCTTTGATCCTTTTTGTCCCCAAAATAGGAATCTAAGGTTTGACGGCTGTGCTTGCTTTGCTTCTTTTGCTTGCTCTTGTTGCACTCAGTTACTTGACTTTTGAACTTTTAGCCACAGTAGAAATCTGCTTCCAGAGAGGACAGCTTTGTCTCAAATCGCTGGAGTTTTTGCAGCTGCTGGAGCTATTAGTTGGGGGCCCTCTCAGAAGCCTCCACTGGCTCTGGCACCTGATAACACACCCCAGGACCTCCACCCAGGACAGCAATCCAGATCCAAGCAGGTTAAATCAAGAGTGATTACCCCTCAGACTGGTTGCTTTGTCCCCCTACCATTTGCAGGCCAGAAACTCTTAAGCAGCCACGCAGCTGTGCCTACCTCACCTCAGATGCTTCTCCCTTGGTCTGGCAGAGGCTGGACCACACTCCCAGACCCCCTGTTCCCAAAGTCCACACTGACCTTTTAATTTGCCTTTGGCATTTATGGGTTGATCATTCTGGAAATCACCATAGCTGTTGGTGATCCACTCTCCTGAAATCACTTCAGCCATGGCTGGTCTGGGCTGCCCTGGGAATGGCTGTACTCTGCTCCCAGTGTGCTGCAATGGACCCTTCCTATCTGCCTGCCAGGCTGCCTTCAGGTGGAGGTTTATTTCTTTCTGTCACTTTGTGGGTTCTGTAGTTCTAAAATTTGTTTAGAGTCATATTTTATAGGTATTTGATGTGGTTATTGGGGGAGCCGCCTGGATATTTCCCGCTTCTATTGTCGCCATCTTGGCTCAATCTTTCCTGTCCACTTTTACAGTATAACATTCATTATTGAAATTATTCAATTAAATCATAATACATTTCAGAGTTTGTAAATATCCATCAGTGTCTTTTAGCTTAACCAATGTATTCAGAAATACTCAGGAAAAAATAGTTAATAAACATTTTCTCTATTTTTGTGAATACCCTATTTTTTGATACTGGTAATTTCATTTTTTCTCTTTCTTCTCTCTCTCTGTATCTCTCTGTCTCTCTGTCTCTGTCTCTGTCTCTCTGTCTCTGTCTCTGTCTCTCTCTCTCTTTGCTTTTTGGATGGGGGGAATGCAGGGCAGCTGGGGTTAAGTGATTTGCCTAAAGTCACATGGCCAGTAACTGTGTCAGCTGCCTGAGGCTGGATTTGAACTCAGTCCTCCTGACTCCAGTGCTGGTACTCTATTCACTGCGTCACCTAGCTGCCCCTTGTTTCTTTGTTAAAGTGAATTTTTTTCAAATGAGTTCTAGTTTTTATTTATTAATTCAATATTTTGTTTTGTTTTACTTTTTGTTTTATTAACATCTTCTTTTATTTCCAGAATTTGCAATTTTGGGTTTTACTGGGGCTTCTAAATTTGTTTCTTTCTAAATATGTTTTTAGTTGTAATCCCAATTCATTGATAAATTCTTTCTCTCTTTTGAAGTTTAAAGTGAGTAGAAATGTAAATCTTCCCCTAGGGATTGATTTTGCATCTGAAAAATTACAATAGGTTGGCTTATTGTTCTCATTGCTTTTCACTCAGTCAGGAAATATAGTAAACACCTAGATGACACAGTTAATAGGGCACCACACCTAGAGTCAGGAAGACCTGCATTCAAATTTGGCCTCAGGGACTAGCTGAGTGACCCTAACTTAACCCTGTTTTCCTCAGTTTCCTCACCTGTAAAATAAGCTGGAGAAGGACATGGCAAAGGACTTTTGTATCTTTGCAAGAAAACCCCAACTGGAGTCACGAAGACTCAGACACTAAAGCAATTAAACAGTAGCAACACAATGTGCTAGGTTCTGTGCTTAGGGTTGGGGATAAAATAAATGCAAAAGACAGTCTTTGCCTTCTTTGCCTTCAGTATCTTTGCTTACCCTAACAATGTTATGGGGGAAGACAATTTACCAAAAAAAATAAAAAAAGTGGAGATGAGGCAGAGGGGAGAAGGTCCCTGGAAAGAGGAAAGATGATGAAGTTATCCAGATGAGTACAGGTTGGTGGAAAATAAGGAGATGGTTGAGCTGGCTCTCTCCTCAAAGGAAGGCTCTGGGCAAAGAGGTCTGAGCCTATTCAACCCTAAATAGATAAAGGGAGGGTTTTCAGGGACAGATGATAGTGATTAGGTATGAGTTCCATGGTTTATGTGATCTTGTCAGATTAAGAGGCTCCTGGGCCTTGAAGGAGAAGTCTAGAGACCTGCCCATCAATTCTTTAGGAATATTATATTTAGATTCCCTTTAATTATTTATCCTTTCTTCAGATGTCCTTTATTGAATGACATTTTTTATTTTGATCATTAAAATATGTATTTTACATTTCTATTTGATTTGTAGATAAAGTTTTTATGATTTACTATATGATCAATTTTTACAAAAGTGTCACATATAGCTAGAAAATAATTATACTCTTTTCTATTCTTATTCAATAACTGCTAGAGGTCTATTTTAACTTTTTTTTGCTTTTTGGAGGGAGGAAGGCAGGACAGTTTGGATTAAGTGACTTACTCAAGGTCACATAGTAAGGTCACTAGTAAGTGTCAAGTGTCTGAGTCCGGATTTGAATTCAGGTCCGTGTGACCCTGGGCAAGTCACTTAACCCCAAATGCCCTACCTTCCCCCTCCAAAAAAAAAAAAAGAAAGAAAGAAGAAAATTACCATACTATGGTGGGATTACTGATGGAGATTTACCTAGATCCCAAGAGGGAGATTCACTGCAAGAGAACTGAATAGTAGTTTCAAGCTTAAAATAAGAAATCAATTATTTTTGTGGTAGTAATGTATTATATCATAACCTTTAAGTGTCATAGAGGAAAAATTCATGTGATTGATTCTGAGCATTAAATCTCCATGTAGTCTGTAACTTTAAAAGAAAAGGTCTTCTGCATATTAGGATGAGAAAAAATAAAACTTCCACTTTCCGCATCACCCCAAGCTTCTCTCACTACCTTGTAGTGACAAGTGCCTGAAAATATTGTATTGTAACATCACTCTAAGGCAGCTATGTGGCACAGAGGACAGAATTCAGGAAGATACATCTTCCTAAACTCTAATTTGGCCATGGACACTTTGCAGCTCTTTGACCCTGGACAAGTCACTTAACCTTGTTTCCCTAAGTTTCCTCATCTGTAAAATGAGCTGGAGAAGGAAATGGCAAACTACTCCAGTGCCTTTGCTAAGAAAACCCAAATCGGGTCATGAAGAGTCAGATCCAACGGAAACCATTGAGCAGAAACAAAAATCTCTCTTGTGGATTGCAAAACATAGGTGAAAACATTGTCTCCAAAATAACCTGGTCAAGATTCATAGTCATTATCTAGGAGTTGTAATGTTATCATAAAATAGTTTGTCTGATTAGCCAGTGTTCACCTAGAAAAGCAGAAACCCAAACCAAAGACTCCAGCTTCCTTAGAGAATCTCTGAAGTAAGCATGACCTATAGTTTTGAACTAGACAATTTCTAGCTACATAAAGCTAATTTGGAACAATATTAATAAATAACAAAATATTTCCCCCACACAAGAAATGTGATAAGTGCTATGTCAGAAAAGGACTCATGGTGGCAATTATGTCTGGATGTGGACTTTGAAGTAAGCTAGGAATTCTGGGATTCAGAGATCAGGAGGGAGCACATTTCAGATAAAGGGGAGAGCTGATGGAAAGACTTTGATAGGATATGGAACTGCATATAGGGAGGATAGCAAGTGTTGAACATTTTAGCTGGAATGTAGTAAGTGAAGGGGAGCATTTAAAAGCCTAGAAAGGAAGGCTGAAATCCTATAAAATAATTTAAACATCAAACCAAGGAGTATGTTTGATGATAGAGGCAATAGAGAACCACTGGGGATTTATGAGTGAGGGAGTGACATGGTTAAACTTACCCTTTAGCAAAATGATTTTGGTATTTAGGTGGAGGCGGAAGTAAAGAGGGTAATCATTCTAATTGCACAGATAGACAAATGGATAGGCTATGGAAGATCATGGTCATGTAAAAAAATCTGAATGTATTAACAAACATGAGTCTGTTAACATAATATAATGACCACAAAACACACACACACACACACACACATGCAAACACACAAACAATCTAAGTGTCTTAATAGAAGTATAATATCCAGAATGAAGGAGTTAAGAGTCAAGAGAGTGCTGGGGTCAACTCTAAGTGCTCCCAAGAATTTCTGTTAAATTTAGAGTGTGAATATTTATTCCTAAGAAACTGGCAAATGTTAAAAATCCAGGCTTGATTTTGTATTTTGTTGAATGTCCAGACTTATGAATTTGATCGAGAAAATGTTAATGCAGATTATACTTAAAAAAGCATTACACATTTCCAGGAAGTTGGTTGTCAGATACTTATCAGTACACCCTCTGGTTTCTAGCCTAATGTAATTTTGTAGGCACAAAATTTTAGGAGGGACAAAAGCATTCTAGAGAGGATGCCCCTGGAGAAGAGAAGAATTTGGGATGGGGGGGATGGGCAGAGATTAGGTGTGATTACAGCCTTCACCTATTTGAAATATTGTTACTTGGAAAAGAGATTAGATTTATGGTGCTTGAACCCAGAGTGTAGAATCAGGATCAACTCGTACAAGTCACAAGGAAGTGGATGTTGGTTTACTCTAAGGAAGAAGATAAGACATTCTTAGCAATTAATAGCTATTCAAAAACAACAAATATGCTACTTTGAGAAATAATGAGCTCCAATGAAATGGGAGGTCTTTAGTCAGAAGCTGAATGTTAATTTCTTAGAGGTGTTATAAAAATGATTCCAGCTTCAGGTCTGAGTAGGACTAGACAATCCTTAAAGTCCCTTCAAAAATATAGCTATAGAATCTTAATACTAAAAGGAGCCTTAGTTAACCTCCTTTTTACAGATGAGACAGATCTCAAGTGATTTGCCTAAGAGAATGTATCTCGGCAGGTGATAAAACCTTAATAGGAAAGCTGGGTGGTGTAGCAGAAAGCACCCCAAGCATTCTCAGTGTTTGCTGCCAACACAGGTTCTTAGATCTGCTTTGTTAAAGGAAAGCAACTCAAAATGAGTTAACAAGCTTACTTTAATCAGCCAAACATATATCATTTACCTCGTTCAGGGGAAAAAGGTCAGCACCCCGAACTTCAAAGTATACAGGCAGAAGTATCAAGACAGAAACAGATCAAGTAGACAGCTTTCCAAACTGTCCAACCATTACATCCATACCAAACAACATCTGGATTTCAAAGCCGGGGGACTCTGGACAACGGCTTTCCAGAGTTTCATCTGATCAAATCACAGAACACTTCTCAAAGTGACCCCCAAAACAAAGCCTCACATCAGGGCTTATATAGCCTTCTCCTGGCTCAGAGAATGTAACAACATTATTGACTCACTGGCCAATCAAGAAGTATCTACTGAAAAACAAGCCTCCCACCCCAGGCTCCAGGTGCACTTTAGCCTAGGGGCAGGGAAGATCTTTAAATTTACATTCCCATTACAGGTGGTGACACTGGCCCAAAGGTACAGTTTACCAACATCATAATTTTCCCTTAAGACCAGGTCAAATATCCATGTTAACTCTTTCTAGAACCTTACACAGTGCCACTAAAAATTATCTCACATGCCTCATCTGAAATGCATGCCACAGGTTGCAAACCCCTGCAAAATATGAAGGATTTCAGAAAGACAAGCTAGGCAGGAAGCAACATCAGAGCTTTGGGGCAGAGCAGATGATAGAGGGTTTACATAGGCATCTATGATAGAACAAAAGATAAACCTCTACATTGTCATTTTCCCTCTATGCCCAATGAAAGATCATCTAGACTAGTATACTCGTTGTTATGTTGGCTCTTGTTCAATCACTCAATTACCCCCAAAATAAAAGCAAAGTTGTTTGTTGTTGTTGTTATTGCCTTAATTCAGTTAGACTACTACATAGGCACCACGGTAATACTCCTAGACTTCTCCAGCAGCAGGAATTGTAGCAGTCATTCATCTTAGTCTTTTTCACAATGCTGAAGGCAGGTATGGCCCTGACATTAGCCTGTACTCATGAAAAACTTTAAAGGATTTTTATGTTTCCCATAATGGTTTCTGGGAGGCTAAATAAAAATGTATAACACCGGTAAAGGAAGAGGCAATACTCCCCCCAGAATTTATTGTATTTGGCCTATAAACATGCTATTTTTACATTTCAAGGAAAGACTAACTCCCTCATCCTTTTCTTCCTTCCCCCTAACTCCCAATGCATATAATCTTAGTCATTCAAAAGTATTTAAGCTTTATATCTTAAAATTGTACAAATGTGTGTATGTATGTGTATCTATATCTAGATCTATCTATACTGATAGAGATAGACAGTCAGACAGACAGACAGACAGACAGATAGACAGATAGACAGATAGACAGATAGACAGATAGATAGATAGATAGATAGATAGATAGATAGATAGATAGATAGATAGA
>NW_027185597.1:2014468-2032308 GCF_028583685.1 Petaurus breviceps papuanus | reverse complement strand
AGATAGATAGATAGATAGATAGATAGATAGATAGATAGATAGATAGACAAATAGACAAATAGATCCTAAGCCAATTGGAATGCATGGGACTTAAAAATTGGCATTAATTTTCTAAACATCTAGTAAAAATATCTATTGCTGGGAGTTTCCTTAATTCTTCCTATCATTTCACATCCACTCATCTTTTTCTGATGTTATTTATTATGCCTCCATGAACAATTTTCCTATATTCCAAATTATAAATATACAAAGAAGGAAAAAAAAATTGAATTCATACAAGTGTTTCATGAAACCAATGGCAAGCAATTATATTTAAAAAATCATATTTCAAACAAGTTTCTAGGATTTCAGACTTGTAAATAAGGAGAGAAACAACCCTGAAAGTTCTTTCAAGTTCTCTGGGTTTTGAGTACTAATGCAGAAACTTCCCAAAAGTGTGGAACTGAGTTTTAGATAAGCATATGAGATCTGAAATGCTTATCTGAAGCCCTCTGGTCTTGAAAAAGCCACCACATTTTGTGAGAGCAGGATTTCTCAATCATTTATAGATACATTTTGGTTTCAGGTGGATTTTAAAGGCTATAGGAATGGCTTTTTGCTCCGCTTATATTTAGTCCTTGCTTCCCATTTTGGCTGAAAATAACAATGGAGTTAAAAAGTCCAAGTGAAGTTTTTAAACTTTCAGAAAATGTTCTGGGATGAAGTTTAGGAAGAATTATTTATCAGAATTAATTGTATCCCTATGATTCTAATTGCCTTTGATTTTAATGGATATTTTATTTATATTTCCAAGACAGAGAAAATGGGTACTTTTGTACTTTCACTTAATAAATTTAGTAGATAGCTTCTTTTTTGTTTTTTTTTCTTTTTTGGATGGGGGAATGGTCTGGGTCTGTGATGTCATGGACATGAGCAAAGCCCAAGGGTCTCATACTTTTGCTAGCACTTTCTAGTACAGCCCAAACCACAATAGGAAACATTAAATTAAAATAGGAAACATTTAACAAAATTAATAAAAACACAATAAAACATAGATAATATTATTTTTTAAGACTAAGTCAATATGTGGTCTGCAAGGATCCTTGTGCAGGATTTAAAAGTCTTTTGTGTATTTGAGTTAGATACCAAGGGTGTAGATAAGAAACTCCATCAGTCAGTATAAATGGCCAACTTGTTCTGCAAATTACTTTTAAAGAATTGCTTGAGGGCAATGAAAGATTAAATGACTTGCCCAGGGGGACACAGCCACTATGCAACAAATAGACTTGAACTCTGGTCCTTCAGACTTAAAGTTAAGATGAGGAATAGTGATGGTAATTTTAATAAATGGTTATAACCATATGTTGAATTATTTTGAGTTCCTTCTTGTAATAAGAATTTTTTAAATTTCCTTTTATTAATCTTTATTATTTGGGGTTCAGGGCAGCTTCTCCTAATTAGGCAGTTATTTGGTTTGCTGACTCCTGTTTCACTAGATGTTAATACTGAAATGAGATGCCTGAAGTCTGTTCTGTCGTATGTTAAAATTTCCTGAAATCTCGCAGATATTTCTGGAAATAAGAAGCCAAAAAGGAGGTCAAGTTTTCCAAAAAGAATGGACTTGCTCTATTTGTCAAAGGATTCTAACTGGTTCTGACCCTGTGGTTATTTTTTTTTGACATGCAAATCTTCCATCTCAATTAGCCAATTGTAAATTCCAAATCTTGCAAACTTAAATTTTTTTCTGTGACTTACCTTTGTGTATCTATAGACAAAAAATCTAAGTCTGTTTAACTTTTATGGCTTCAGAGGATGAATGAGATTATTCTAAGTAATTATTCTTTTGTCTCTCTGATGCAGTTGAAATACATTTAAGCCCTGTTAGAACCTTAATCATAGTTCAATTATGTTTCTGAATTCTGGACCTATGCTTGAGCATAATGAAGACCTAGCAGTTACCTATGACATGAACTCAGTGATAATATTTTTTTCCATAACATTTTTTTTCTGTACCTTAGTTCTTTAATTAAGAATCTTCCTGTGGAAATTCCCTTTGATGATGCATAGAGAAGGCTTGGTATGGTACACAAATATCACACACCACCAAAGCTCCCCAGTGTGGCTGAACCAGATTAAAATATGATTTAAAAATATTTAACAAAGCAAATAAAAATACAATAAAATACAGATAACATTTCATTTTAAAACTAAGTCAATATGTAGCCCATCAAGATCCTTAGGTATGGATTAGTGACTGCCTTTTCTATATGAGTTTTATATCACTGATATGGTCTGCAAATGTGGGGATTTTTTCTGACACAAAAACAAAACAAAACAGAGGTGACTAGGTGGCACAGTGAATACAACACCAGCTCTGGAATCAGGAAGACCTGAGATCAAATCCAGCCTCAGACACTTAACACTTACTAGCCTTGTGACCTTGGGTAACTCAACCCCAATTGCCCTGCCTTCCCCTCTCTGAAAAAAAGCAAAAAAAAAAAAAACAAACCCCAAAACAAACAAACAGAAAAAAAACCCAACATTCATTAAGATTTCTTTACTTCTGGGGCGGCCAGGTGGCTCAGTGAGTAAGAGCACCGGCCCCAGAGTTGGGATGACCTGGGATTGAATCCGGGCTCAGACACTTAGCACCACACCCAGAAATAACTGGCCCTGTAACCTTGAGCAAGGTACTTAACCCCAATTGCTTAAAACAAAAGGTTTCTTTACTTCCAAAAAAGAAACAAACAAAAAAGGTCACATTATACCATCAAAGTAGTCATTGAAGAAAAAGGATAATAAAATAAAACAAGACTTGTACCCACTAATGGAAACAAATCTGAAGGTAACTCACCTTCATTGCTCAGGTACATGTGCTTTAAGAAACCCTTTACAAATGATTATGACTTTCTTAATCTGAGAATCTCAGAACTGGAAGGTACCTCACATATCAATAGCCTAGACAAATGTTTTCTATGGCATTCTGACAATTACCCCACCAACAACTTGAAAATATCCAATGAATGATAAACCCCTGCCTTCCAAAGCATACCCTTCTGATTTTAGACAGCTCTAATGGTTAAGAAATCTTTCTTTACAGTCAAATATCAATCTGCCTTTCTTCTACTTCACCCCCTCCCTCTCCATGTTTCCAGGGCTGCACTGTAGGTAAAAGCAGAATAAGTGACTTCCCTCTTTGGTATGAAAGCCTTTCAAATACTTCAAAAGAGCTGTCATGTTTTCCCCTAAATCTTCTCTTCTTCAAGCTAAATGTCAATGGTCTCTGATTCCCCTCTTTATTCTGGTCCCCATTCTCCATATCCACCCTATGTGTCAATATACTTTCAAAACATGATAACTAGAACTTAACATACTATTTATCCCATTTGCAGTCTGACTAGGAGAATAAGAGCTCTATTCCCCCTTCCTCATCCTGGATGTGTTTAATGCTTCTCTAAAATAAATTACTGTGTTTGATTACTACCATATCAGGTCATGGGATTATATTTTAGCATGATTTCAAAGCACATCTCCAACAGCAGTGACATTAGTGTACCTATCTTCCCACAGTTTCTCCAACAATGACTATTTCTGCCTTTAATTATCTTTGCTACTTTGCATGATGTGAGACAAAATCTGAGAGGAGTTTTATTTGAATTTCTCTTGCTATTAGTGATTTGGAACATGTCTTCATGTAGTTATTTACAGTATGCATTTCTACAGAAAAATTGTTCTTTTTCCTCATCCTTTGACTACTTTATTGGGTAAATGTTCTTGGCATTGTATATTTGTGTCAACATCCTGCATATTTTAAGGGTTTATTAATGATATTTGATGAAAATATTTCCCTATATTATCATTTCTCTTTTAACTTTGCCTTCGTTAATTTTAACTATTCAAAAGCTTTAAAAATTTTATATGGAAAATTTTGTTTGTTTTGTCATGTATTATCTTCCATATTCCCTGATTGGTCAAGAATTCTCCCCCTAGTTACAGTTGTGAAAGGTACCTGCTCTGATTTTTTATACTCAGGCCAGGTGTTCATTTTGTTCCTTAAATAGTCTAAACTTAATTTCAGTCAAATTATTTACCAATTTTCCTAGCAGTTCTTTAAAAAAAATCCCTTTCCCACTAATCTAAATTACTGAGCCAATCAACTCTGGAACTACCTTTTCCTACTATTTCTTGTTCTTATTTATCTAGTATACTCCACTGATCTGCTCTATAACCAGAACCAAGAAGTTTTTGATGTTTACAATATAGTTTAAAGTCTGATGATGCTGTGTACCCTTCTCTCTCACTGTTTTCTCATTTTCCCCCGGAAGATTCTATATATTTTCTTCTCCTAAATAAATTGTAGTAGTTTGCCTAAAAAACAATCTCCTCAGCAATTTGAATAATACATCAAATTTATAAATTGTTAGGGTATATTGTCATTTTTAGTATGCACATTGACCCAGAAGACTTGATGTGGTCTTAAGGTTTAATGGCATATTGCCCAGCTGTATGGTCTCCACTCCAGTGGTCTTCCTCCCATTAGAGAATAAACTCCTTGAGGGCAGTAACTATCTTTCTGTTCTAATTTGTATTTTCAGTGGTTAGCACAATGCCTGGCATACAGTAAATGATTAATTAATACTTGTTGACTTAACAATCTCTTAGATTCAGATTCCTCCTTTGTAAAATGAAGATAATGATAACACCTGCCTCCAGGGTTGTTATAAGGATAAAATTATATGATATCTATATGACGCGTTGCAAACTCTAAAGCACTTTATATATGCTCACAACTATTTGTAATAATAGATTTTATTGTTTCTTTTTGTTTTAGTATCAAGACAGAAAATTTGATAATTTTTGTCAGTTTATTTTGTATATTTGTGACCTCGATGAACCTAGTTTTTCAATTTATATTTTCTCAACGTACATGTGTAATGGCAAGCACAGAAGTAGTTCACACCTTGTTTCAGCTATTGAATTAACACCTTGTTTCAGTTCAAGTTTCTTTTGAGCCTTGTATCGTCTATTAAGAAGCAGAACCTGTGAACCCCACAACTTATGAACCCCAGAACTGATGAACCCCTGTAACAGGAAGGGGAGGAGCTTATAACCGTATATAAGGAGAGGCTCAGGCTAGAGACAGAAGAACTGAGAAGAGGACTCTTGTGGTAGCAGAGTCATAAAGGAAAAAAATTGTGGTATCCCAGCATTATGTTTGTTTGCTCTGTCTATGTAGACGCTTGTTTGGGACACTTTGTACAGAAGCCCTGGGACCTTACTGGAAGCCCTGAAAGAGGATTTTCTGGTTGTATGTTTACAGAAGTCCTGGAGGAGGGTTTTGGAGGTCCTGGGACTTTACTGATGATTTGTGCTGACCTCTTGGACCTTGTTTGTGGGGCAGTGTTGATTTCTATGTCGATGATTTGTGTTGAGTTCTCAGACCCTGTTGGTGGGTCTGAATTGATTTCACAGGCAGATAGTGAATTGATGATGGTGCCAGCATGTATATGAATATTATTGTGGCCCTGTCATGCTTTGTCTTCCCAGAAACAGGAACTGTGAAGGACTTGAGGTGAACTGGACATTGTGAACTTTAGTATGGAATGGGAATTGTTCAAATAACTGGACAAGGAGCTGGACAAGGAAATGGGAGCTTCCTGACTTTGAACCCAGGTGACAGTTGGAACTCCATGGAAGAGAAACCATGGAAGCTGAGAGCCAGCCTCAAGTCAAGCTGAAAGAAGACTTTACTTGGATACTGTTTACTGACTGAGAAGATTATGATTTACTGGAACCTAGGGATAGAGAACTTTGACTTTTGTACTTGGTGAATGAATTAAGGATTTTGTGATTGACTAGATGAATGTACTTTGTTTAAAACTATGTGACCACTTTGGTGAAAACTATGTGGCCATTTTACTGATAAGTTGTTGAGTTGTGACATGGTGAATGCTGTATTTTGATTTTCTGTGATAAGTTGTAACATTCTGAACACTGTACCTTGATTTTCTGTGAATGTTTTGCTCTGATTTGTTATTGAATAAAGAGAGAGTTTCCTATACTATGTAATCAGAACCTGGAAAGCTGCTCGTATGTGGCTTTACAATATGAAAAAATATTTTTTTAGATTTTCACTAACCACCCTTTCAATAATAGTTTCCCACTTATTAGCACTTTTAAGAAAATCTTCTTTAACACTTTGTTCTTCTTCAGTGCCTATATCAAGTTATTTCCCAAGTCCTATTGATTCTAGTGGGAGTGAGGTGGCACAGTGGATAGAGCTATGGCTCTGGAGTTAAAAGGAACTGAGTTCAAACCCCACCTCAGATGCTTATTATCTGTGTGATTCCAGGAAATTGAATTAACCCTCTTTATCTCAGTTTTCTCATCTATAAAATAAGTTAGAGAAGGAAATGGCAAACCACTTCATCATCTTTGCCAATCTATTTTTTATACTATTGGCAAAGTAATTTTCTGAATTTAGAAGCCTGATCATATTATTTCCTCTTGAAAAAAAACAAATATCACTGAGTCATCATTGACCATAGGTTAAAATGCCAAGTTTTTTTTTCCTTTCATTCAAGTTCTTTCACAACCTACATATTGCCTTCCTTTCCAGGCTTAAACTCTGTTCATGCTCCTGACTTTCATTCTACTTTATATACTCTATATTCTGGAAAAATTGGATTACTAGATGTTCCCTGATCTCATAACACTCTTTCCTACTTTGCTTGCATTTTCACACACAATTCTCTATAACTGAAATGTATATCTGCCTACATACCCTTGCCTGCTGAAATTCATTGTGTATCACTGCAATTCAGGGATCACCTATGCCAGAGGCATCAAACATGGGCCATATGGAGCTTGCAAAACTCCTGAGTGATACTGGAACCAGATAAAAATATATTTGGGAAGAATTTAACAAAATAAATAAAATTTAATAAAGCATAAATAACATGACATTTTAAAACAAAGTCAGTACATGGCTATAGGGATCTTTATGTATTGCTTAGTGGCCCTATTTCTATTTGAGTTTGATAACAGTGACCTCTGCCAGCAAATCTTTTCTGAATTCCTACAAATGGTCTAGTGCATATCAATCTCAATCCTACTTCCAAGCAAGAAGCAAATTCTCCTTCTTCTGAATTTGTGAATGTATATTATGAAATTTTATGAATTTATTTCCTGCTTGGTAGTATAGTTATTTTTGAATGACATTTTCCTTTATACATCTTATACTTCTTGAAGGAATGAATTATTTCTTTTTCTCTTTCTCTGTGCCTCCCTGAGATACACCATGGAAGAGTAGATAAAGAGAGTATTAAAGATGGTTTGGTAATATGGGGTCAGAAAAGTGAAATAACAGTTGTCTTAGAAGGGAAATCTACATTCCATAGCAGAAAGTATGAATCTGACTTATATTATGATTAAAGGCCAACTAACAGGGCCCAATGTAACAAAGTCTCTTGAGTAATCATAACACAAATTTAACAAACAAAACAATACATGTATATAGCTCTTTAATGTCCGGAACCCGCTTTGCATATATCATTTCATTGTTTCTCATAACAACCAAGTGAGATAAGTGTTATAGGTATTATCCTGATTTTACAGATGAGAAATTGACACTTAAAGAGTAAAGTGACTTGCTGAGGTTAACAAAGCTAGGAAGTCTAAAGCAATATTTGCACCAAATCTTCCCTTCTCCTCCCCCCCCCCCCAATCCAGCATTCATTCTGCAATACATTCACTATACAATACAACAAAAGAATACATGGACCAAGTTGTGATCTGTGAGAATAAAGAAGGATGTTGAACCTAGGCAGGTCAGGGTAAAAAAATCTAAAGGCTAGGCAAGTCCTCTTTAAATTTTAAGATGCTTTTATTAAACATCTACTGAACTATATAAGCACTATACTAACTGCTGGAGATACAAAAACAAAAAAGGCAAAGGTAGTGCTGACTCTCAAGGGATTCACAGTATAAGGGGAGAGACAACATGAAAACAAACATCCAGAAAGAAGATATAACGATCGTATACCATATAAATTGGAGAAAATCAATAGAAGTGAGAAAGGTGGTTATCATTTGGGATCCAGAAGCCAGAAAGTCAGCAGAGTGTCAAGGAGAAGCAAAGGCATTGGTAAGATGATTGGTGAGTCCCATTCACGATCATGTTTATTTATGGCAGTGATATGATAGCCATATGCTCACCTTGATCCACCACCTTACCAGTGCCATGTCCCCTGACACCTAATATTTTTCAATGCATACTTTCATAAGGCAAGACAAGCTGATAATCAGTCACTTATTTGTCTTGTTTGAACTTAAAAAAAAAATCTCTTTAAATCCATGAATTGAAATGGCTCATTCTAATAGTGACTCACATTTAAGCTGGCATTCATTATATTCTGTGCATTTGCTTTTGTGGCTTGGAACTGTTATCTTAATGAACTTTGCATAGAAAATAAAGAGGATAGAATTAACTACTAATGATGCTGATACTGCGAAAAGGACAAAGAAGAAGTGGACAGATGAAATAAAATTAAGTGGTTACTTTTAAATTATTGCTATGCTCACCTACATGCAGAAAAAGAATGAGTCAGAAGAACATTAATACGCTGTTGTAATTCACTGTAACCTTGGAGATGTTCTCTTATGCTGAGTTCTGAAGTGTCTATTTCTGACAATTGAAGACAAGTCATGCCCCCATGGACTAGTTGGGAGGTAGGCCAATTCCTCTGAAAAAACATCAGCTTGGTCATTAGCCAGGAAGGATTGGATTTAGCATTTAATATGGTACAGTTATAAAAACTGATGGAAGAATTTGTGATTTTGTTGCAGAAGGGGACAGAAATCTCTATTGGTTATATTTCATATGTCTCACAACTATGGAACGAGGAAGAAAATCTAGCTGCAATCATGAATCATGAATCTCAAAATGAACTATATATGTGACAAAGTGGGAATGCTGTCTAGTAGTGAGTTGTTTTAGTAAAAAGTTGGGTGATAATATGATGCAATTAGAAAAGTGCTAGATTGTGAGGTAGAAGACCCGAGTTTACATGCTGACTCTGATATTTATTACCTCTATCACTTTGGGGAAATTTTTTTTTCCTTTGGCCCTTATTTGCCTTATCTGTAAAGTGAGGTGTACCGGGTGTTCAAGAAGACTAGTGACTCTGGTGTGAGGGCTTACTGAGACCTCTTCATGCTGCTCATCTACCTTCGGTGTCCACCTGATTCGTGCAACTCTCACCTGTGGATCTAAGAAGCTGTAGGATGCACAGAGGCCACAGCCTGGTAAACTGTCTTGTCAAATAGGCTAAATCAGGTTGAGGGCAACTGACAGGCCCCAAACCTGTTGATGAGTTAGGGAGATATCTACCCCAAGCATATGAAGACTTTCCCTGGGTGAATGAGAACAGTCTGTTCCAACAGCCATGAAGATGGCTGAAGCAGGCTCTGTGAAGTGCTTAGAGCTTTGGCAGACATTGATGATTCCAAGGTCATCTATTGCACCCCAAACCATCATCAGTCATCTTGATGTTTGCCCTGCTACTATACTTCAATGACTGGAAGAGAGAGGAAAACTGACAACTTCACACATCTCTGCTCTGCTTTACTGTGCAAGTCACAACATCACCAGCAATGTAATTGGGCCTATTTTGAAAATAACACAAAGTGAGGTGATGCTAGATAATTTCTAAGCCCTGTTAAGCTCTAAACTTTTTATTCTATCATTAATGGCATATTCAGTCCTAATGTTTATAAAATATATCACTGCAAAAATAAAAAAAAAAGATGTACAAAGTTCCTACTTGACAGAAATATACATTTTCCTACTGATGAGTACAAGGAGAGAGAATTGAAAGAAAAAAAGGGGGCAGGGGTTAATCAGGATAAAGTAAGATAGCTACACTCGGGATGTAGGAGATGAGACCAAAAAGAATTTGGCTTGGTAAGAAGAAAGAGAAGCATCACAGGCATCCAGGGAGGAATGAGAAAGTATTCATAAGGAGAAAATAGTCAGTAATAGTGTTGAAAGCTACAGAGAAGGACATGAGGGTGTGAACTAGGAGGCCATCAGATTTAGGAGTTAAAAGATCACTGATAACCTTTGAGACAATCTTAAGATAAATGATGAGCAAAGATCTAAAGACCAGTTGCAAGAGGGTGGAAAAGGAATAAATAGTATGGAAGTGAAGATAATAAGTATAAAAGACCATTTTTGGGAATTTTGCAGTAAAAGGGAAGAGAAATATAATAGTTTAGAGGATGGCAGTTTAAGGTTCTACATCTTTCTGATTTGAACAACTTCATTGATTGAAAGAAGAGGAACAAGGATAGAGACATTGAAAAAGCAGCACCCCAAGGAAAAGACATTTATTTTAAAGATGACTAGAGTAGCCTGTTTCCTCGCATCTAATTAATATAAGCCTGCTGTGAGGAATTCAGAACTGAAAGCTAGAAAACCTAAAACCGAGAACTATTTGGTGAATGAAACAACTATCTTATACCTTTTATAGCAAGGTTGACCAAAAAAAAAAAAATAATTTGGTTTTTGAACTGATTCTTGAAGGCAGAAGGAAAAACTAAGAGGTAGGGGAAAAAAGGGGGGGAATAAGCCAAGCATTGAGAAAATATTATACACAAAATAGCAGCAAATAGGCGGGTATAGATAGACTGAAGATTGCATTAAGAGGAATAAAAAGTAAGAAGACTGACAAGGTAAGAAGAAACAAGATTGGGGAAAAGATAACTTTATATTTTATCTAGGAGAAAAAAGGGAATCATAGTTTATTTTATCATTTCCTATATTAGGATGCTTCTCCTTGGAAAAGAATACCTTAGCACTCCAATTGATTTGTCATATCATTTATGTAGGTACTATATCCAGGCAGCAAAGTTGGACAATTTGATTTGCTCAGTTGCTTTGAATCGGCAATTAACAAATCTCTACCACATCCTGAATTCCTTCATTTGAATTGTCTTGGAAAGCTTCTGAAGATCACCTGGAAAGATAAGGTCCTAGCCACTGAAGTCTTTTCTTGTGATTAACTGCAGAGGAATAAAACTCTGTTGCAGAAAGCACAACTCAGATGGGCTGGGCATGTTGTTTGAATGCCAAATGTCTGTTTGACAAAAAGACTATTTTACAGAGAATTCTCATGAGGCATGTGCTCGGACAGAGGTCAGAAGTGATAAAAGAATGCTCTCAAGGTCTCTCTGAAGAACTCTGGAAGTGAATGTGAGACTTGAGAGATATTGGCAAAAGGCCCCTCCCTCCCAGCATGGTGAGACATCAAAGAAGGCTCTGTGTTCTGTGGACAAAGCAGAATTTCAGTTGCTTAAAGGAAACACAAGATGAATAAATTTAGAGACATCTCCAATCCAAATATTCATAGGAACATGTGCATGACCTGGGGTAGAGCCTTCCAAGATTGTACTGGTCTGATCAGCCAGAGTCAGACACACTATACCTTGGCTCCAATATAGTGATGCCATTCAAGAACAAAGTACAACAATTAACCAACCAGTCACCCACATCCCAATGTAGACAATAGTCTGTGGTTGAAATAGAGTCAAGTATTCTTTGCTTAGAACGTCAAAGAGATGATAGTTATGGCCTGTAAGGTAGGGTATTTAAATAGAGAAAAAGTCATAGAAATAAAAGCAACTCTTTTTAGCATAACTTAAATTTATGGTGGAACATCTCCAAGAAGTCTAGTAGATAGAATAGGACTTACAAGATAGTAAATTCAGGAAAAGTCATGTGGATTTCTGTGTTATCCATGAATAAATCATTATAGCCAAGGAAGCAGATGACATTGCCTAGCAATTAAAAAAAAAAATTTGACCAGCATTATCTGGGTTGGCATCATTGTAAGAATTCACCAAGTGACTATCAACCCTTTCTTTTGTGTTATGTACTTCATACAGGTAGAAGATATAGCCTATAGAAAGAAAGGTTTAATTTAAAAAAAAATACTGTTATCTCCACCTTGTGACATACTTTGAAATACTTCAGTTAGATAATATGATGAGCTGTGTAATTCAATTGGTGAGCAAAATAGAATACACATCTTTCAGTTAATTATTGTAAATGTTCACTATCATAAGTATATTCAAAGGACATATGGCCACTTCAGTTTCCCCAAGGTCATCCTAGCATTCAGTGCATAGTTTACATGGAGTCAAAACAATTATTTAAGCAGCTCGAGAGATGTGCAAACCCATTTTAAAAACCTACTCAGTGGCATTTATTAGACTTAAAAATGAAAGAAGACAAGAGCTTACTGCAGTGTCTCAATTTCTACAATAGCTAAATACATCCACACATCTGTCGAATCTTTTTCCTAGCCTATTTATGTCCTCATAATTGAGTTACTGTCTCAGGTTTAGTACAGTAAGTATATTCATTAAAAATGAATCCCCCTTAATAGAATGTTGAGAATATATTATGTATATGATGCCTCTAATGGTTTTCTTTTAATTGGCAAATTGAAAATTTTAATTGGCAAATTGAAATTCTTCCCCCACAGCAGGTAAGAAATCCTTGGAATATTTTTTAATTAGAATTCAAAACACAGGAGAAAATTTCTAATAACTATACTGAGTATTAAACCAAGATATATTGTACTATGGGAACCAGTGTTTTTTAAGATCTCTATTTTTAGGAAGATTCTATGTGATTCCACTAATCTACTTTCATCTTTACCTCAAAGTAGCTCCAAATAACTTAGTCGCTTTCCCTAAACTCTTCCATGAAGACTCAAGAGGGAAAAAATAGCCATTATACTCAATAAAAGTAACCTTTCTGCCTATCCTGCAGCTCTACTCTAAATCCTGTCCCCCCTTGGATTATTATGAGATTTTACTTCCTTACTTACTCATCCTTCTCCAGCACCTTGTCTGTCCCTCCCTACTATCTGTACTTTAAGAAAAAATGTTTTGAGGCTTTCATAGCTCTTCATATTAAGAAAAATCCTTCACTTGACCCTTACCCCTCTTTTAACTTCCTATTTTCTTTCTTTCTATGCACAAATTTCTCATATAAGTCATCAGTACCTGCTGCCTTCACTTCCTAAGCAGGCACTTCTTCATTAATCCCCTTCAATCTGAAATTATTTGAATCTGGGATTGATGCTGTTTTAGTAAAGAGAAATGATAATGGGGAGAATTGTAATGAGAAGTGAAAACCTAAGGAGAACAAGAATTCATGAATTAATACTTATATCTGGCACATATTCATTATTTATTCTATGCCCAACAATAGGGCAGGTGTAGAGAGGTATTCAAAGAAGTCTGTAACAAAGTAGCCATATCCTCAGGTAGTTTACAGTTTAATTCTTAAGACATACACCCATACCATACTACAGTCATATACTTCTTCCTGAAGCTTTTGCACTGTCATTTCATTTCCACTGTTTGTGTATCTTTTCTTTCCAGTTCTGTCATTCATTGACCCTGAATATACATTGTTTAATGTAATTCTCTTCTCATATATTTTTCCCCTCTATATGTATATCTGTACATGTTTCAATGGAAAGACATGCATGTGTATGCATTTCTGTTTTTAGCTGTGCTTCTGAGGGTGTTCTCACATTTGCTTTTTGAATTTATGATTTTCTATATTTTCCTTTATATTGCCATCTATTATTCTCTAAGTTTCACTTCCTTTTTGTCTTTCTCTATCACTACTTTACTCTTCCTGTACAATGTTTATTTCTCTGTTTCCTTACCTTTCTTTTCCTAATCCTCTATGTCTCATATAATTTTTCACTATACAGGGTATTCCAAATGTCTTAGTGCAGTCATAAGCTTTGATAGCTTATTATTTATTTAAAAAAAACTCTATTCGATACATGCATAAAACAGTGAAAAGTATTTTGCATGCCTCCTTCCTTTAGGAGGATACTTGTCTAGTTGGGGAGGACAGAATATATGCAATATAAAATATAGTATAAAAACATACCTAAGTAATGGTTCAGGTTTCTTCTCTCTGAAATTAAAATTAGACTAATGAAATAATGACAAACATAATTGAATAGATTAAAACTAAGACTTCTGAGATACCATGTATAGAATCGAAGCATAGTTTTTGCTTTGCTTTGTTTTTACTCATTGTAAAGAATAACATGCTATTAGAGTTTCAAGGGATCTTAAAATACATTTAGTCCACTTTCCTCATTTTATTGATAAGAAAACTGAAGCATTATTTGCCATGACTTAGGTATGTTTTTATATGTATGTGCTTTCTCCTTACCAATTAGACTTCCTGAATGAAAGGGGTCATGTGGCATACCTCCCTTTCACTATTCCACATACATATTGAGTTGGGTTTTGATTTTATTTGGGTCACTTCTAAGGTGGTATGAGAGATAGAATTCTAGACTCAAAGTCAGGAAAATCTGAGTTCCAATCCTGCTTTTCACATTTAATAGCTATAAAATCATGGATAAAATTGGTTAACCTTCTTAGCTTTAAATCCCTCATCAGTAATACAAAGAAAATAATACCTGTAGTATTTGCTTCAAAGGATACTTATGGAGATAGGAGATCAGAAGCATTAAGTGTTTTCCAACATCAAAGGGTTGTATAAATGTCAGTGAATATGTTAACTTGTTGATATGGGTAATCTTCCAGTAATGCAGATTTCATGCCATCCATGTTCTCCTGTCCTGTGCAATCATTCTCCATGCTTCCTGTAAATTCTCCATAGGAAGTTCACCTAATAAGGTTTGTTTTTCCATTTTATTCTTTTAACACTGCATGGATATGAATGGAACACATGTACTACCCTTCTCTTACTATTGCTGATCATTGACTTCCCTGATTATATTGTTAAGGCTACTTGTCTTGCATAATATTCAATTGGTGATATGTTCCAGCCTCATCTGCTATATGTGAGTTTATTGTCTTTTGGGTGGACCACAACTTTATTCTTCAGAAGATGTCATTCCATGACATAGCTATACATACAGCTTCAGTGGAAGAATATTGTTGATCAAAAATGGGTATTTGATTGAGAACCTGAAGGTTATTATAAGCCCTGTACAATTTCCCAGAGGCAAGCAATCTCATTCTCTTCCTCCTAATCAATACTGGATCCAATCATTTCTCTATGAATAGTGCATATCTAAGAGAGATGTAGCAATAGAGCAGCTATATGAGTTGTTCATCCAGATATGTATCATTATAGACAACAGGCATTCTTTAACCACTTGTTTTTCCAATGGGGATAGTTATGCTAAATTATTTTGAACTTTATGGGTCTGATTTAGGAGACTCTACAATATTCTTTGCCTTAATGTATTCAATTCACTGTCATTCTCCAAATAGACACCTCATCATCTTTAAGGAATCTCTTCCATTGGGATGTGGTTTTGATACGATCCATAATGGTGGCAGACACTTTTGGTGAGCATATATTTCCCTTTTTATGTCTTACTTTAAAATAATTATAACCATAGGGGCACTGAGCAAAATTATTTCTGATACTACATCTTTCAAAGAATCTTGTAAGATTGTATAATAAACATAGGAGGCATCTTGTCAGAAGACAGTATTTGAGGTGATATTTTTCTATACTGAATCACATACTTGTTTAATCAACAAATTTTAAGTACAATGGGGTTTTGTACCCTGAACACTTACATAACACAGTCTAGTGCAGGATAACATTTGTTAAAGTCATCTTGTTTCTTTCTCATTCTTTTATAAAGGATGCCCTTGAATGCATATGCATATTTTTCTCCTAACAATTTTATTGTTGTCATTCAGTCATTTTTTTCAGTCATGCCTGACTCTTTGTGACCCCATTTGGCATTTGCTAGGCAAAGATTATGGAGTGGTCTGCTATTTTCTTCTCCAGCTCATTTTACAGAGGAGGAAACCGAGACAAACAGGGCTAGGTGACTTCTCCTGGGTCACACAGCTAGCAAGTGTCTGAGACCAGGTTTGAACTCATCAAGATAGGTCCTTCTGACTTTGGGCCTAGCACTTTATCCACTGCATCGCCTACCTGCTCTTCTAACAATTTTACAGAGATAAAAAAATAAGTATTTTGACCACCGTTTGTGGGGTAACAATAAAGTCTGATATTTATCATGTCCTGTCTTTTACACTTCTTGAAAAATCTCTCCCTCATCAGTCTTAAAAATGTTGCCTCTGGCATGGATCTCCTGTTTACCACTTGGTCTATTCGAGCTGCTCTTCTTTGTTTTCTTTAATGCTACTTTCACCAGTTCATGCAGCACACTGGAAAATTATGATTTTAGAGTCTGAATAATATATCTCCACTACACAAAGTTTGTAATAAAAATGCTTACAAATATTTTACATTTCTAACTGTTTTCTTCCTTTATATTTCAAGGAGTCAGCATGGTACAGTGAAATGAGTTGTGAATTTAGAGTCAGAGGACCTTGGTTAGAATCCCAGGCCTGCCACTTTTTATCTGTATGACTTTGGCCAAGATGCTTAGTCATTCTGATCTTCAATTTCCTCATCTGTAAAATGGAGGGGTTGGAATAAATTACCTCCAAGAACTTTTCTAGGTGTGAATTGATGATCTTATCCTCCCTAAAGAACTTTCAGTTCACTTTTATTAACTTGTTCTCTCACCAAGTTTTTTTAAACTTATTTCCTCTTTACTTTCCACTCTTTTTAAGGTAGTTCATCACCTTCCAACATCCATATTTGTAATACATTTCAATGAGAGTATAGTGTAAATTTATGTTATATTTAACTACCATATTACTCCAGTTGATAGGAGATCATCTATTTATTTATGGAGAGGATTTCTAGGGTGGGCTTTTTTGGGATCTTTATTATAGTAATCTATTTATATTTGTTAAGTTTCCTTAGCATATATTATAATCCATGTTGATGTCTGCTGTTTTTCATTCATTACCCATTTTTGGCATCAATAATTTGTTCTAATAGGTCAGGTTAGAATTATCTCAATTGTATGCCATAACTTTTCAGTTTTATTTTTTCTTCCAGTTTTATATGGATTTTTAATCTTTGTTCTAACGAAACAGTATGCAATTGATTTGAAAAGAGCTACCATATCAGTACTTATTCATTTGTCTGTTAAAATATTTTCATTTTTAAGGCATCATTAAAATACTTTTATTTTCTGTGATATTATTTGGTGCTCCACACATTTATTACCTAAAAGCTATTTTGTCAAATAAAGCATATTGAATAAATGTATATGTTATGCACATTTGTATATATGTATAATGGTTCTAATACAGGTGAAAAACTTTTGATCCCTCACATTTCTTACTCCTTAGCCATGTTTCTCTGTTTAGGCAGCTAGGAGGTTCAATAGATAGAGCACTAGTCCTGGAGATAACAAAAACTGAATTCAGATCCTGCCTTGGATACAGCCCAGCTGTGTGTGCCTTGACAAATCACTTAAACTCTCAGCCTTGGTTTTCTCATATGTTAAGTAGTAATAATAACAGCACCCATCTCCCAGGGTTGTTATGAAGATCAAATGAGACACCTTAAAGCACTAGCTTTTATTATTATTTCACTCTTTAGTGGTATGCCCACTTGTTGGTGATTGTATATGTATTTTACATTTAGAGCAGAGCTGTCAAACATATGGCCGGCTACAATAATCGAGAATGCAGCCTAAACCAGATTGAAATAAATTGGGAAAATATTTAATAAAAGAAAAATAAAATAGAATATAAATAAAGTTTATATGTAGTTTTCAAAGTCAACATTATTTGACCTGCAAGGATTCTTCCCTGTGGTTTAGTGGCCATATTTCTATTTCAGACTTGAGTTTACTGATTTAGAGTATCAAAAGGTATGTAAGACTTTTTTTTTTTTTTTT
>NW_027185597.1:2011455-2014368 GCF_028583685.1 Petaurus breviceps papuanus | reverse complement strand
TTCTTTCTTTCTTTCTTTCTTTCTTTCTTTCTTTCCTCCTTCCCTCCTTCTCTCTTTCTCTCTTTCTTTCTTCCTGCTTTTTGGAGGGGGGAAGGTAGGGCAATTGGGGTTAAGTGACTTGCCCAAGGTCACATGACTAGTTTTGTGTTAAGTATCTGAGACCAGATTTGAACTCAGGTCCTCCTGACTCTAGGGTCGGTACTCTATTCACTGCGCCACCGAGCCGCCCCCTTAAATTTTTCTAGATAGTTAAAAAACTGCCAAGAAGTCTCTGCTCCATTTCCTTCTAGTCTTCCACCCATACTGCAGACATAGGAGCAGGATCATACTGAAGTGAGGACCATTTTTCTTCTTTTTTTTTCATTGCAAAGGTTGTCACGGCCAAAGGAGATTAATCACCATGTTGTCAGTTTACTGGTAGTGAGTTACTGCCACTTACCTAGGCTAATCCTCAAAAAGTAAGCATATTGTGTTCCCAGGACAGAGCTCTAAGACTTTCTGGTATGGTAGTAATTACTGAGTTCATGGTCTGTAGGTATAGTCTTAGATAACCCAGACATCTAAAATTTAAGATATCTAAAACTAAATTGAGAACCAAAGCAGAATCCTTCTACAAATAGACTCCCTCCGCCATGTCCCTCCTAAAGCTATTTTATTTTGGTCAATGACAGTGTCATTTTTCTACTGTCCCTGGATTAAAACTCAAAACGTTGAACTCTCTCTCTCTCTCTCTCTCTCTCTCTCTCTCTCTCTCTCTCTCTCTCTCTCTCTCTCTCTCTCACACACACACACACACACACATTAAGCCTTCCCCTTTCCCCCACTCTCAATCAAATCTGGTACTATTAATTATTTTTGCACCATCATAAAATACTATATATGTGTATATATACATACATGTATGTGTGTATATATATATATATATATATATTTGTACTAAGAGTAAGAAGTAAGAAGTTTGAGTGCCAAACTAGATTAAAGAAAAGGTTACTTTCAAGAAGAAATAAATAGCAAATATTCAGCTATTTATTTATTCATCTATATAACTACTCTAGGAAGAGATCTAATCCCATTTACATAAATATGTAAGCTATATTCAATTCAATCCAATTCAGCAATTATTAAGTGTCTACTATGTCTTATAAGAGTTACTGGGTGCTATAGCTATACAATCACAAGACAACCTTTTAATTTAGTCAAACACATGATCAATTTACAGGTGGACAAGTTCAACTAGTGATTTGATTGAGTTGATTGGCTGCTTGGCTAAACTGGAAGTTCAGGTCAGTTAAAATGATCATGTTTGTGACCCTTCCTGCATCAGTAATAGAGTTTGCTTTAACAGGTTCCAGAATAACTTGGGGGAAAAATGGTCCTTGAAACAAATATACAACCTTGTCCTTAATTTTATGCTAAGAATTTTGATTTCTTATACATATAACCCTCTAGCTGTCCTGTTATACACACCCAAGTTTGGTTTAGCAGGTTTGGTCTATTTCTCATAAGGTGTGTGCGAGGGTCCTTTTAGGTTAGGGAAGGGGTGCCTTCAGGTTCTCTTTCTTTCCTTCTCCTTCCTACTATCTCTCTTTGTCTCTGTTTCTCTCTCTCTCTCTCAATGGACCTGTGATTTATTTCACAGCATATGGATCTCCCTTTACCATTGAAGATGGGCACCTAATCTACAACTGTGCTGCCTGGAGAACTGACATGTTAAGCAATTTGTCCAGGGTCATGAATCAAACCCAGGTATCCTTAATTCCCAAAGAAATTATCAATCTGCTCTGCCCATTGCCTTCCATATGTCTGAAAATTGATATGCTTTCATTCACTGATGTTAAGATTTATAAATCAATCAATCTGGTATGAGTTTGGTCAGAATGATTCGGCTGGCCAAAGTCTGATAACTTTTCGAAGAAATTAACTAGGGTATCAAGAACTGAGTAAGAGGTGACCCCAACCACAGGGCAAGAATGTTGTCCTGAAACTGTCTGCAATGAGTGAGCAACAAGAATCTCATACAGGATCACCAGAAAATTAATGTATTTGTGAAATTGCTTTTTAAGGACTATGGCAAGGGAAAATGACACCTTTTGTATAATTTCATGTGTTTTTTATTGATTTTGATGGATGATCTCACATTTTCTTTTCTGCAAAATGTCTAGAATATGGATGATGGATAAGTAATGTATAAATGCAATTCATTGTCTTAATAATTTCCCACAATCTATACAGCATTAGAGGATAGCAATCACCTAATACAATTATTCTAAATATATTAAAAATAAAGATGAGAACTCATTTCTCCCCAGATTCATCAAGAGTGGAGAAAATGCATTAAAAAGCATGACTAAAACACTATATAAAGCACAACGGAACAAAAGCATTGTCCTTGTAACTCTGGCTGCTAATCCACATGCGACCCACTTTATTGGATAGCTGTGCAGAGAGATGGATGCAGGCTCCATATCAAACATTTCATTTAATAGAATATAAGCCACTGAAAGATAAACATTTTTCTCTAAGAAGAGGAAATTTTTAGTTCTTTTAATTGGCTTTTAGAGGAAAAAATAAATTAACACAAAGAGCATTTCCATTTGTTTCATTGGTTTTAAACTGTAATTTCAGGATATGCAATAGTCTCATTTCAGGAAGAGTGCTTAGAATGTTCAAAACATGTTATTGTGTTTATTCTGACTTCTTTTTAGCAGTAGTGGCAGTGGAAACCAATAACAGTTGGAAAGTAGAGATAAATACTGGTAGTTCAATTTGCTTGCTCATTGAGGTTAAACTTGTAGTTTTCAGAAATGTATATAATTAATTCTGACTTTACAGGATGAGCTGGGGGTTGGACTGTCTGCAGAGCCTTAGTTGCAGTGATGGAGTAAGAAAACATATCCTGTAATCAACGAATCT
>NW_027185597.1:1987954-1998955 GCF_028583685.1 Petaurus breviceps papuanus | reverse complement strand
CAGAATAGAAAATTCATTCATTTAACCAACAGGTATTTATTAAGTGCTTGCTATGTGTCCAGTAGTACTGGGTGCTGTGATGGATATCTTGATGGGAAGAGCCGAGAATAATTTGTGACATTCTCATTTGAGACAATCATAGAATATTTAAATGACAGAATGAACACATGTAGTTAGAGATAGGGATAAGCATAGGGCTTGTGAGTTCAATGATGTACAGAAATCCCATGAGAAAATTCCTTTGCAAGTCAGAACCTTCCCTTCAACTTCAAGTCTTGGAAATTTACCAAAAACACTGAAATACTAAATGCTTGCCCAAGGTCACAAAACAAGAAGAGGCAGAACTAGAAACTAGGTTTTTCTGGTTCTGGAGACAGCTCTCTATCCGCTATGCCACACTACATAAATACTTGGAATCATATCATTAAACATCAAGGTTAGAGAAAAAACAATAATTATTATCATTCTAACTGTAGTAAGGGTTAGCATTCATATAGCTCTTTAAGATTTACAAAACCCTTCATATATGTTAGCTCATCTGAGCCTTAGAACAATCCTTTAAGGTAGGGGTTTCATTACCCCCTTTTTACACGTGAGGAAACTGAAGCCCAGAGAGAGTAACTTGCCCAAGGTTAAGCAGCTAGTAAGGGGGCTGCTAGGTGGCTCAGTGAATACAGCACCGATCCTGGAGTCAACAGGACCTGAATTCAAATCTGGCCTTAGACAGTTAACACAAAAAACTAGCCATGTGACCTTGGGCAAGTCACTTAACCCCAATTGCCCTGCCTTCCCACTCCAAAAAGCAAAAAACAACAACAAAAAACAAACCCAAAATAAGAAACAAAAAAGCTAATAAGTTTCTGAGGCAACATTTGAATTTAGGTCTTCCTAACTCTATCCTCTATGCCCTGTTACCTATACAGTAAAAGCTATGACAATAAAGATCAAGGTTAAATAATATTACTAATAGCTAGCATTTATATGGGCAGCTAGGTGGCTGATAGAGCACCATACCTGGAATCAAAAAGAGTTCAAATATGGCCTCAGATACTTTCTACCTATATTGACCTTGGGCAAGTCACTTAGCCCCATTTGCCTGTTTCCTTATCTGGAAAATGAGCCAGAGAAAGAAAAAGCTAATCACTCCAGCATCTTTGCCAAGAAAACCCCAATTGTTTTTGGTTGTTGCTTTTTTAAAGATTTACAAAGTGCTTTACATGTAATTCATCTGATCATAACAACAACCCTGTGAGGCAGTTATTATGATTTTCCCCATTTTATAGATGAGGAAACTGTGCACAGAGAAGGTTAAGTGATATCTCCAAGATGACATTGCTAGATGGTGTCTGAGGCAGAATTGGAACTCGGATTTTCTTGACTTCAAGTCCAGGGCTCTATCCATTGTCTCCCTTAGCTGCATCATTCTATAATTTTGACAGTTCAAGTTTATCTCTTAGAGATAAAAGTACAGTAAGAGAGTATATTAGAGGGCAGAAAGAAGTAAAGTAGTCAGTAAAAGTAACAGAGTAAGAGTAGATGGATAGATATGCAAGAAGATAGCATAGCATATCAGAAACAAGAAAACCTATTTTACACTATTTTTGGAATAAAATAATTAAGCATGAAACTGGTTTGGAAGATTTCTATTTCACATGATTTTCATGACTTAATATGTATAATTGCATTTCTTGTTATCTCAATAGATGAGGGAGGGTTTGAGAGAAAAGGAGAATTTGCAGCTGAAAATAAAAATATTTAAAAAAATCTGTTTCAAAGATTAGTCACAGGAAAGCACTAACATTTAAAATCCAAGGACATTTTTAGTTTGAAGATAGGAAAAATTACTGTTTTGTTCCGTTTGTTTGTTTGTTCAAGAAGTAATTGCTTTAAAAAATCCCTAACCTCTTATGTTTCTGCTGGTTATGAAATGGCCAGAAACCTAAAGGGAGGGAATTGGTCTTGTTCTGCGCTTCATTGTTTGCTGGCGGAGGAGTAAGAAAGCAATGAGAAATCCCTAGATCCTTGAAGTGCTGAGGGAGAAATATTATAAAAATGTTTTGAGTAGAGGCAAGGGGAGAAATTATCTGCTTCCTTAGAAGGGAGATAATTGTGCCACTGCTCTTGTGGACTAGGTCATAAGGCATATTAAACTTCATACAGTAATTGTCAAAATTATGATTTCATTTGGTTATAATTATACATTGTATTATTTCCTTTGGTAAAGGTGATTTACCTTTATCAAAGTAAAAAGATGTGTACTAACCCCTTTACCTTTAAGAACATTACATGTGAGAACTCAGTCTAAGTTTGCTGCAAGGTCATCTGTTTCCATAGCCAAGAATTTAAGTGCATTGGGGTGTTTGCTTCTGATTACTTCAAAGAAAATTTGTTTACTTGGGTTAATCCCAAAACTTGAAAGTTAAGTATCAGTAGCCAAAAGGTCAAACCTTGAAAGGACTCAAAGTATATTATGACCATGGCATTTTCACTTGCATTTGCCAAAGGAGAATCTTTCAAATCTTTATTTAGCTAAAGCAAGCCCTTTACATTCAAGTCTCAGGAGCCTTTAGCAAGAAATGTTTTCAAAATGAAACATTAATTGAAATGTTTTGCTTCAAATGAAAGTAAATATTTGGTCTTAAATAGCCACATTTTGGATGTGATTAATAGGCTTCATTTTTAAGCACTTTAAAAGCATTATCACATTTTATCCTTGCAAAAAACAACCCTACAAAGATAAAATTAGCACAACCACTATTATCTCCATTTTACAGAAGAACCAACTGAGACTCAGATATTAAGGGGCTTGTCCCAGCCCACATAGACAGGAAGCAAGAGAACTGAGTCTTGAGCTTAGATCAGGGGTGGGGAACTGGACACATGTGGCCTTCTTGGTCCTTGGGTGTGCCCTTTTGATTGAGTTCAGGTTTTAAAACAAACTCCTTTCATTAAGGGGATTAGTTCTATGAAGTTTGGCTTCAGTCAAATGGCTGCACTTGAGGACATAGAGATTGGGGCAGCAAGTTCCCCAGTCCTGGCTTAGATCATCTGTGCCCAAGTCTTGTGAGCTTTCTTTTTTTTTTTTTTAAGCAGTTGGTGTTAAGTAACTTGCTCAAGGTTACATGGCCAGTTATTTCTGGGTGTGGTGCTGAGTATCTGAGCCCGGATTTGATCCAGGTCATCCTGACACTGGAGCCGGTGCTCTTACTCGCTGTGCTACCTGGCTGCCCCTAGCTTTCTTTACAAAAACAAAATTTTTTAAAAGCAACAGCTCTTTATTACGAACTTATCAATAATCAACAAATGACATTTCATATGGAAAGAATAAAAAATTACTTTTGAGTTCAAGAATCTCTTCTGTATAGTTTGCTTTTTTAAACTATATATTCGAATTAACAGTGATAAAACCTCCCTCTTCATGTCACCATTTTGTTTCATCTACGTATTTTTACAATCTTTTATAGATGCTCTTTTTTACATCTCTGTTGCTATTCTTCTGTGATCTTTCCTCCCACACAAGGCTGCCTTTGGATAAACCCAAACATAGACTTCCACTTGGCCTGCTGTTGAGAGCTTGGCCAACTTCCCTCTCCAAACTTGGTGTCTGCTCTGTGAAAAGATGTGTGGATATATCCTAACAGTTTTTCCTCCTATAATTATGGTAGCTGAGTAATTCATGAAAGAAAATTTTTGAAAATTGAAATGAAGGGGGAAGTAAATTTGTAGTTGTATTTCCCCTTCAGACAAAATTAGGTATAAGATAAAGAGTATATTTAGAGGGAAATAAAGAAGTTCCTTTTTAATGTGGGATTTAAAGGCCTATCGGAATCTCCACCCCACCCCCAATAGTTGACCTGTTAGGCTACCATAGCTGTCTGAAATTACCACCAATAGAGTACCTACTTTGGGTCAAAAGATGTTGCTTCCAGAAAACTCAAATCCTTGTTTAAAAAAGCATGTCTAATACAGATAAAATATTGACACATCAGCATATATGATTTCCTTTTCAGGAGTAAGCCTAGTTTCTGGGAAAGGTTGGAGGATAGGTACACAGGAAGAGGACATACTGACTGATTAAAGCTGGTAAAGACAGGGTAGGACCAAATCACAGAGCACTGACCGGGGAAGGCAGTGGTGCCTGTGTGCCTGGAGATAAGACTCTGAAAGGACACATGGAGAGTCACTGAAGAAAAATGTCATATCTCACTTTTGCCCAGAGCTGGCCTCGGTGGGCTATTAGCGTAGACTGCACTAACTGGATAGTTTCTTAATTCTCCACTTTATTTGCAAGTGAAGCTACAGGGTTGTAGAACTCAACAATCTTAAGAATAAGAGAATAAAGACCCCGAATGGGGGAAATAAGGAGGGGGTGAGGAGGAAAGGAAGGAATTCAAGCAAAAACATCAACAAGTATTTATAAGGAAAATTATGTGTAAGGTATTTATGCATAGTCTCCTAAAGGAACTTCCAACCTAATGGGGAGAGGGACTAAAAAATCATATAAACATAAATACCCATGAAGTCAAGGAAAGTATGGTAAGTGCAAAGAAGTACTTACCGTGGCTTTTTGGAGGATTATCAATTCACTTCCAAACTAAAAGCCAACTCTAGCACTTCTTTTCTGGTGTCCCTCCCAGCTCCTAAACTGTTAGTGGTCTCCCCTTCCTATCATGAAAACAAATTACTTTGTATTTTTCTTGTGTATATTTTGTATTTATAATACCTGTATCCTGGCTGTTACCCTTCAAGAGGATTTAAATTCCTATGGACCTTGAGTTTTTGCTTTTTCCTGTTCTCTCAGTGACTAGTAAAGTGCCCTGCACATAGAAGGTACTAAGAAAAATTTTGGGGCTTGAATTGAATTGAAATTTCAGCTAAGGATTGATAAGGTTGACATATGGAGGGTGCATTGTCCCATGCTTCAGGGGCATTTGTGCAGCTGTTTTCAGAGATACTTCTAGGGACCTGTAAATTTTCTATTCTTCCAATGTGGTATTGATGAGGTGCAAACTCTGATTAAATCATCCCATTTGATGAGGCATTTGTATGAGGCATAAGCCTTACATTGTGGCTGGGCCCAAACCTCTGTTACTAGCCTAGCTCTCCATTGTCAATCTACTTCCTACCCTTGAGTGTATCAAAATATCAATCCACCCTTGGACTGGCCTAGCCCACCATTGTCTTTAGTCTCCAGGTAGCCACCAGCAACTTCCCACTCTTAATCACTCATTTACCTCATTAACTCCTCCTGAAGACACCACCCCCCCCAACTCCTCCTCTAGACCACCCCTAGATTCTTTCCACAACCCTTCTGTATATAAGACCCCATCTTGTCTCCAAGCGGTATGAGAGCACAGTAGGATTTTCTAGCACAGACTTACTCTGTGTCCAATTCAAGTGAACTTTTAATAAACTTTGCTTTTCTTTGGCTGAGAGAAGACTTGAGTTGAACTCATTTGGCAGAACCCAGCGTGTTGGTATTTTGGGGTCTCCAGCAATTCTCACCCTTAACTTCTTCAGTATGATCTAAGGAGAGGTGTTTTCTCCTCTCCTGACTTGTGTTCTGGTCTGTGAGCGACCACAGGAACTCTTTACCTGCCCTGTAACTGAGGACGTTCTCCCCTCCACTGTTTCCACAAGCTCTGCTGTGCTAGTGCCCCCACTCTGGGACTGCCACCTAGGACTGGGACCCAGATCCAAGCATGGGCAAAGCAACTGAGTCCTGCCTCCTGCTAGCAAAGAGACCCCTATAATCTCCTTCTGATCCCCTTAGGGTCTGTGGGCTGAGAGCCCTTGCTGCTGCTGCTTCACTCATTCCCAAGGCCGGCTACTGGCCTGCTGAGGCCAAGCTGCGCTGGCAGGGCCTGAGCCAGAGTGTGCTCCACTCCCATACCCACCCAAGCTGGCGTGACAGAGCCTTCCTGCAGACCTTGGAAGTTGTCCCTCGTGTCTCTGGGCAGACAGGTCTGTAAGTCCCAACTGCTGCCAGCAATTCAGTGGCCTGGAGGCCAGCTCCTGTTAGCTGGGGCTGGTCTGAGCTGGTGCAGCCTGAACTGGGCTACACTCTTCTCTCAGCCTAGTGCCATGCCCACCTTGTAAGTTGTCTTACACTGGAAATTTGTTTCACCCTGCCTTTTTATGGGTCCTGCTGCCCTGGGATTTGTTTAGAGTTATTTTTTATAAGCATGTGGAGAGTTTTGGAGCAGAGTTCATGGGAGTCCCTGCCTTTACTCCACCATCTTGGCTCTGCCCTCAGGGAAATTTTCTAAAGATTGTCAGCAAAACCTCTTCTCTCCACAGTTTCCTCATGTGGAAAATGGGAAATAACAGCAGCTCCCTCACAAGATTGTTTTGAGGATAAAATGAGATAGTATTTATAAAATCTGAAAGTGCCATATAAATACATATTATTATTAGAATCAACAAGACTTGGTAAATTTTTGATTTTGGGTGGGAAGAAAAGAGGAAAAGTCAAAGATAACTCCAAGGTTATCTGTGACTGTAGTGATGGTGAAGCCAATAACGGAAATAGAGAAATCAGTCAGTGAAAAGTTGCTTGTTGAGGGGAGAGAAGATGAGAATTTCATATGGGACATGTTTATTCTTATATATCAGCATATACATACATACATACATATATCTTATATATTGTTTATCTGGGTCAGGAAATCTTAATTTTTCTTTTTGTTCATGGATCTCCTTGACAGCCTGACAAAGTCTGGATTCCTTCTAAAAAATAATGCTTTTTAAATGCATAAAATAAAATTCTTAGGAATAAAAAGAAAATAAATTATATTGAAATAATTAACAAAATATGTTTTAAAAAGTTCAAAGACCCAAAGTAAGAACCCCTGATCTAAATGTATATATTCAACATGCAGCTGGAAATGTAGAAGAGGCACATTAGAAAAAAAACAAATAGGATTTTGGGAGTGTTTTACACAGTAGTGAGAGTTAAGTCAGGAGAGTTGATGAGATCATGCAGGGAGAGAGTGTAGTGAGAAAAAAGACTAAAATAGACCTAAGAGGATACCATTCTTCAAAGGACAGGAAGATGTCAAAAACTTCATCAGATTAAAGGTTGAAGAGAACTGAAAAAAAGGAACATTGAGCTTAGATATGGAGGTCACCAGTTACCATGAAAAAATTATCTATAGTGCTATGGGTATAGATTTCAATGTACTGAAAATTAAGTTGGTGATGAAATAAACATAGTGACTATAGATTTCTTATTCTAAAGAAATCTGACAGAAATTGAGGTAGGGAAAAGAGGGAGAAAGAGAGATAGAGATAGAGAGAGACAGAGACACAGAAAGACAGTGAGAGACACACAGAGAGAAACAGTAAGAGAGGGAGGAGAGATAGAGACAGAGAGAAGAGAAGAGAGGAGACGAGAGGAGAGGAGAGGAGGGGAAGACATGACATCAAGGAAGACAGCTAGACAAAGAAGAGACAGGGATAGAAATAGAGAGAAGAAAGATAGAAACAGAAAGAAGGAAGAAAGAGACCCAGAGAAAAGTGAAGGGAGACAGAAGAGACAGACAAACAGGGAGATAGAGACAGACTGATACGTTGAGGAAAGAATTTGGTCTAGGGAAAGATTTTTTTGTTGCATTTGATTTTTTAGATGGGGAGCCCTAGTTTAGTTTGTCAACTAAAGCAAAAAGAACTATTGAGAAAGTATTGTAGATGCATAAGAAATGAAGAATAATGAGTCAAGAAAATGTAAGAGATGGGAGGAGATGGGTTTCAGGGTACAGGTAAAGGGGACAGAAGGAAGTCCTTCTCATCCTCAGAGACTGGCAGGAAGTAGAAGATAGATAGGTAAGGACACTGAGAGTTTTAGAGGAGAAAGATATTGACAGAATCCCTATTGGCTGGTTTAAATCTCAAGAAGGAGGCAAAAAGGTAAAGAAGTTATTTTGGCAAAAATCTGCTTGGCAAGAAGATTATTTGTCAAAAACTCACTGATGTCAGTAAAGATTTTTGAAAACATAAGGAACTTCTCACACAATAGTGAATTTGCTTAAGTAAACAAGTTCTTTCACCACAGAATAGTAGTATTTGACAGGTAGTTATTGACTATAAATTGTCAATCCAAGCAGGATTCTCTCTACTTCTTGTGTTAGTGGAGCTAGCAATAAAAATGAATAATTTGACATATTAAAATACAATGGACCATACAACATGATGGACCAGATTGGAGTAAAAATTGTACCTATGATTTCATAACTACAGGGAACTTCCATGTGAGGAAACTCCCTTTACTTGTGCAGATTGGAATTTTCCCTATAACATAGAGTCTTAGAGAGTTATCAAGAGCTGAGGTGTTAAATACATACCGACTACATGTAGCCTATAGCACTCTAGAGAGCAGCCTGAGCCAAGTTAAAATGTGATTATAAAATGTTTAACAAAATAAATAATAATACAGTGAAATATAGATAATAATTATTTTGTGAAGTCAATATGCATTCTTTGTGCAGCACTGGTCAAGATTATTGAAAGGTTATATGATTAGTTGGGGTCAAACTCCAAATATGTGTCAGAGGCAGGGCGTGAACCCAGATATTCCTGGCTCTGAGGTTGGCTTTGTATCCATTATGTCATGCTGCCCCTCTGCAGAAAACAAGGTAGGAGAGACAGTTGACTATGAACCAGCTAGAAGAAAGATTTCTAGATATTCATAACACTATATGTCTATATGACAGAAGCATTTTCAAAGACAGTGTGTTTTCCATTTTAAAATAGTTTTTATTCCTCTCCCTTTATTTCTTATCAGATGAAAAACAAAATGGGAGGAGAAAGCTTCCACACATGAGAACAGAGTAATGATCTTGTTCAATCAGCCTTGGGATATATTCCCTAAAATCTAAGAGAGTCTAAGCAGTTTCAGGTACTTTGTAACCCTCCTTTGATGTTTGTTGGGAAGAATCAGAAATTCTAGGGAAGAACTACAAACTTGCTGAAAATTGAACTCCTCTCCCTAATAGGTGTACTGGGAATAAACATGGTGCATTGGACTAGGTCAGGAAATGTAGGTTTAATTCTAGCTAGACAACTAAGATGCTATGGCCTTATTTAAGAATGCCATTTTTATCTCTCTCTCTCTCTCTCTCTCTCTCTCTCTCTCTCTCTCTCTCTCTCCCTCCCACAGTATTATGATTGCATTTAGGAAAACATAAGACTCTTTCCATAATATCAAACCATACATGGTTTGATCAATGAATGGGCACTGCCTCAGTTGAACTGAGACCTGTTAAAGACCTTAGCTTGAACAGTCCAAGGTCCCCCACTGCATCCTGGGCCATCTCCACTTGTCCTGATCCAAATCTGACCACTGGAGGAGAAAGTGAGGCTGGTGACTTTGCATTGCCCTCCTTCACTTAAGTCCAATTCACTTGCATGTCATGGCATCACCTCCTTAATGTCATGGTCCTCTTTGACAGTGAAGGACAAACAGCAACCATACATGGTTACACAAGACAGTCCCTTCAACACAACCATCCTCCTAGTGATATCATATGACTAAAAGTAATGAATTACTACATTAGAAGAGGAACTAGAATGGCTGGTTGACTTGTCGCACCAACAAACAGCACATTACAGAAACATACAAGATGTTTTGAGGGATACTTTCCTCATTTGTACAGATTCCTACATGTGACCAGAAAAGGAGAGCCAACCATTATCAAGAATTAAGCCCACTTTTCCTACATGGGAGACAATCTCAAGCCAATTACCCATTTATTAAGTGTCAACACCATGACAGGGAGAGGAAGGGTAACTATTTACACGTGATAGTTTGTAGAACAATTATAGTGGGGAGTCTGTCCCATGAGAAATCATTCAATTACACCGTGACAGATATATATATATATACACATATATATATATACACACTTATCCACATACATTTATACACACATATGCATACACATACACATGTGAATACATATACATATATTTTGTTAAATTCCATTAAATTGAAAAACAAAAAAACCTAGAAATGAAGAAAAGTCAGAAAAAAGCAATATGTGACCTATGGGGGAGGGGAAGCTAGACTTTTAAAAGACTTACCTTTATGATGGTGATGGACTGTATATTCATACATACCCAGACATGCACATCCCTATGAGTTGCTGTCATTCTTTACCATATCTAGAAATCTCATTATTTCCTTCCATTTGCCTCTTTGACTCATCACTGAGTACAAGCAATGATATGGTCTAGATCCAAATTGATTTCTCTGGTTTGCTTATGATTAATATGCTCCCAGCCTCCATCTATTACAACATCTTTTCCATTTCTTATTACACTACTAGATTCTCCCTAAGACCTACATTTTCATGCTCGTTCCTTATTTTCTATGGACCTACTTTAGAGAAGGCAAATCAGGATATAGTTTAATTGTAAAGACTTAGCTATGGGTCACATTGTTGATAGTCCAAATGGAAATTTAAAAAATATTATATATGTATGCACATGTATATGTGTATGTGTACATACATACATATTTCTGTTTGGGGAGAAGAGAAGGATAGAACAGTATCCAGTCTGTCATATCATTAAATCTATAGAACTTGGAGTATATAAACTTTCTTCTCTAATGACAATCAGCAAATTTTGAGTCTTGGATAATTATCTGAGTTACTGAGAAATTAAGTGACTTGTTCATTATTATACAGTTAGTATCTATTAGAGATAGTGCTTGAACCCAGTCAGACCTTCCTAACTCTGTACTCATTACTTCTTCAGTGCATCAAGTATGTAGGATTTCATCTATGGGGGTTTGCCTTCCACTGATGCAAATTATAACTAATCTATGCTTTCATAGTTTCATGAATTGTTTGACCTTAAAAAAAATCATTACCTGGAACTCGAATTCCTAGTAGAAAGACTATGCAAACACAGGCTGGCTCTCAGACTTGCTTTCTGCTGATGTTGCTAGAAGGAAGGAAGGAAGGAAGGAAGGAAGGAAGGAAGGAAGGAAGGAAGGAA
>NW_027185597.1:1960051-1987944 GCF_028583685.1 Petaurus breviceps papuanus | reverse complement strand
GAAGGAAGGAAGGAAGGAAGGAAGGAAGGAAGGAAGGAAGGAAGGAAAGAAGGAAGGAAGTCTTTCTGACTCTAGAAACAAGAGTCACTTTAATACAGTGAGGATGTATCAAAGTAGGATGCTTGCAGAATCTTCACATCTATCTTATGAGGACCTTTGTTATTAGATCAAAGAAAAGTATTTTTTGGTTGTTTTCAAATTCTTTATTCTTTAGAAAATAGAATTTTCATCCATTCTTATTGTTTTAAAATTACTTAATTATAAACATAAAGTAGCATGGCATAGTGGATAGAATATTGGGACTGGAGTCAGGAAGTTCTGGATTCTATTTCCGCCTCTATTATTAGTTATTTGACCTGGGACAAGCCCCTGAATGCCTTAAGTACTTGCTTGCCAGTGTCCACTAAGTCATATGTTATAGTAGTTGTCTAACTTTCGGGATGGAATTTCTACATTAGAACTTCCCAATAAAAATCAGAGACTTTGGCATATTAGCATGACTTTTTGTTCATGTTATCATTCAGACCTGTGATTTTATTAATATTGAGAACTTCCAGTGAGGAAATAATTAGTCAGTTTCAATCAGCACCAACTCTTTAACTTTTAGAGAGTTTCCAGGGTCATTGCACAGTTAAGTACTTCATCTAGGATCACATATCCAGTTTGGGAAAGTGTTGGGACTTGACATCCCTCTTCCTAACTTCCCAACTCTCTCTCTCTATAACATCATTCTGCTTCTCACCTAAATTACCATAATTATATAAATATTAGGAAATTACAATCATAAATTCATATAGTTGGAAAGGATCTCAGAACTTGTTTGCCACGTCTCCAAATTATGAATATGTCACATAACCCAAAGCGATCATTCAGTCTCCATTTGAAGTAGTTTAGTGATAGTAAACTCATTCTTCTCCATGCAGGTGTTGTTGAACTGTTTCTGTGTCATATAATCAATTATATAAAAATGAAGTTAGAATTTTGCCATCCAAGTTCATGAACCTTATGGAATCTATGCATGGAACCTGTGGTAGATCTGTGGGCTCCAGATTAAGAACTCCTGCTTTTACGTATCCCCTAAAGAACCAGTACATACTATTTAAAAAAACAAACAATAACAAGACATCTGACCTCATTGGTAAATGGTATTGAAAAAAATCTTTTTTTGCTTTTTGGAGGGGCAATTGGGGTTAAATGACTTGCTCAAGGTCACACGGCTAGTAAATGTTAAGTGTCTGAGGTCGCATTTGAACTCAGGTCCTCCTGACTCTAGAGCTGGTGCTCTATTTACTGCGCCACCTACCTGCGCTCCTTGGTATATAGTCTTAAAGAGGAAACTTTCTGCAACAGTAAAGAGGGGCAATTGTTTGGCTAAACTTTAAGTTGTAAGAGGATTATCTTGGGCACTGTGAGGATAAATGATTTGCCTAGGCTCACATGGACAGTATGTCCAAAGCAATTCTTGAACCAAGTTGGTCTTAATAACTCTGGAATTGGTCATGTGTCCACTATCCTTAGTTGCTTTTCATATAAATGTTATTTCATTGTTGATTTTGCCAGTACGATATTTCAAATAAAGGTCAGGTTCAAAAAACTAGACATGACCTTTAAGACAGTAGAGTCCCAGCTTCTAACCTTCTTTTGGCCTCTGAATCAAACGATGTGGACCATTATACAGATGTGTCTATGGCACCTGTCCCACTAGATAGACAGAAATTCTCCCAATAGGATCTAAATTACAGGAGCCTTTAACCTGGGTTCTGTGGCCTCGTTTTATTTTTATTTTTGTATTTTTTGAGATTGAGTCCCCATTATCTAGCAGTTACTTATGGGGTCTGATATTACTAATTTCTACTTGGAAGCTTTGACCTGTTGTGTTTCTGACCTAGTGTTTTTCATGCTTCCTTAGGAAGCCTGATGGCCCCTTGCTCTTGGAAGATCACCATACTGGTGCTGGACTTAGTGTGGACACCCAACTGGTTCTAGGCCTACTGCAGTTAAAAATTCCCATGCTCATATCCCAGCCTAAGAAGAGATTATAGACTTGGACAACCATGTGGCACTATGAACTATATCTGTATCTATGTGTACACACGTCTATGCATGCATGTGTATCTGTAAATATGTACACATACATGAACATGTATATATGCATTATGTGCACATGTATACGTCCACATAAATATACATTGAGCATATACATGTGTGTGCAAGTATAGATAGGTATGTGCTTATGTATATGTATATGTAAATATGCATATGATATATATACAAAGAAGTACAAACCTATACTAAAGATTTCTTATGTATATATAATAAATATTCTTGTAAGATATAATAAATATATTATATAATTAATACATGATTTTGATAAGTATACCAATTTTAAATACTTATCAAAACTGTTAGATTCCTTTATAAATCTATATATTTCATTAATTTAATTTTAGTCCAAGAAGAGATCCACAGATTTCACCAAACTTAATGAAGTCTATGACAAAAAGGGCTAAGAATCCATGGTCTAGAAGAAAAGTTTCACCAATTTTTAATTAAATCAGCCAAATTCTCATGAAACCATAAATCTTTTTGTTTCTGGTTTGACTTTATTTACTTTTTTTTAAGAAGGAAAATTTACAAGGTACAATTTAGTAATGAAGCAGTTTAAAATTCCTTTTTACTTTTGCTCAGTCACATCCTGAAAAATGACTTCCCTAATCTTTGATGAAGAAGCCCCTGTTGAATACATAAGAGTCTAAAGGTTTGTGCCAATAAATGAAAATAAAGGGCTCTTGTTTTTGATAACTAACCAGATTTTATTGATAAATTGTTTGAGCTGAAGCCAGCTGTTGTTAATGAATTAGGCTTTGTGGGACAATGGAATCTGATTTTTCATTGATAGAAGAAAATAACAAAGCCAATGAAGCCTAAATGATTCTATGGTCTAATGCAGCCTACTGTATTCCTCTTAGTTGAACAATTGGCTTCTAGCCCTGAGTTTGCTTTGCTCCTTCAATTCAGGCCATCACCACCTTTCTGAAGTGACCTACTTCTTTCATTTGATGCTTGAAAATCTTTTAAACCTGGTCCTTTGTTAACATTTCAAATGTTTTTTTACTTAAGAAAATGAATATCTAAAGGCACTATGTTAATCCTCTAATCATTTGGATTTTTTTTTCAGGGAGAAAATAATAACAACATAATATCAGGTGAATTCTGGGACCATCTGATTTGAACCTGAGTATTTACAAATGAGCACTATTTTCCTTTTAGTTCTCTAATACCTTGTTTTCACAGATCTCAGGAAGGGGTTGGAGTGGCTTATTTAATGGATTCTCACCTCCCCTTCAAATGATGTGTCTCTTTTTTTTTTTAAACAATGTTGTTCAATTATTTTCCTCCTTTTATCAGGCTTTCAGGGAATGGAACAGAGCACTGTAGCTAATTAAAAATCTGAGTGCAAAAATTTTCTCCTGAAAAATAAGATCTGCCACTATACTAATTGAGCACTCTAGCTGCTCATTAAATGCATTTGTTTTGATGAAAGTACCATGGTACTAACAAGACCCTCATTTTTCTACTTGTGTTGTTTCCCCTAGCCCCATTTTCCTTGGCAGACTTCCCTCTTCCCCTTAGGCAGCTCAGCAAGGACTCACAAAAAGGCTGACAACCTTCTTGAAATGTTTTCTTTCTTTTTTTTGCACTTAATAGTATTTTATTTTTCTTCTTGAAATATTTTCTCCAAAACTATCCTCCATTGCTGCTGTCACACATCACTGGGGCAATTAAAGCCCTCTCAAAATGCTCCCTCTCAGATGGAATTCATTCATAATAGACTGAAGAGGGATGTATACTGGGCAAGAATTTACTTATTTGATGTTTAATTCCTGTTCCTATACAAATAAGTTGTTCTAAGTGTGATTGTGTGTGTGCAGTTTTCATTAAAAAACTATTTGTTGCCATCAGTAGCTATGCAGATATTAAAGAAACTGGAGGAAGTCAATGATGGTCAAACTTGCATTACTGGCAAAATTAACTTTATTACACATAGCAAAAAGACCAGAGGTGAGAATTCAGATTAAAAATAAATTAAACTTCAAACAAATGAAAATGTTATGGCTAAGTAGTATAGAGAGCAGGCAGGTGGCACAGTGGATAAAGTGCCTGGCCTGCAGTCAGGAAGACCTGAGTTCAAATCCAGCCTCAGATACTTACTAACTGTGTAACCCTGGGTAAGTCAACTAACCCTCTTTCCCTCTCTTTCCTTATCTATAAAACAAGCTGGAGAAGGATACTGCATTATCTTTGTCAAAAAACCCCAAATGCAGTCACAAAAAATTGGACACAAATGAAAAAACTGAACAAAGACAACAGGCAGTGTAGAGGTCATTCAGATGTCAAATTAGCTATGTTGTAGGAGCACATCATTGGTTGGTAGCTACGGTAGAATCAACCTGGGAGGTAAGAGAGGAGATGGAGGATGACCCATCAGCTGTAATCTGTAATCCCAGAAATAGCACTCTTTCTGTATTCAGACTTTCCAAAGTGAAGATTATGAAATGAATCAATCAATGAAACTACTTATTCACCACATTGAAAATGAAAGAAGGGCAAGGCAGAGATTCTTAACTTGGAGTCCATAGAGTGTTCTGTGGGTAGATTTCAGGGGGTTTGACTATATTCTATGCATGGGGGGAGAGTCAATGAAAAAATCACAGGGATAGGAAGTGGAGGGTCAGCAATTCAGTGGCATGCATGCCAAGAAAAGCATTGATGTCTATACATCAATGCATTTATATGCATATGAAATGTCATACATACCAGGACATTCTGGTTCCTTCCAGGATTCTGATATTCTTCCATAACTTCATCATTCCCATTTGTGTTCCATTCTGTAGTTATAAAAGATCATGAAATAGCAAAGCAGCCTAGTAGAGAATTGGGCTTACAGCTAGGAAACCTTGGTTTCAAGACCAGTCTCTGACACAGTGGCTGTTTAACCAATAACTGATGTCTCAGCTTTTCAGCTACCCAAGCATCACTTTAACATAGATTCTTAACCTGAGGTATATGAAATTGCTCTGTGTGTGTGTGTGTATTATTTGATAACTATATTTTACAATAATGGGTTTCTTTGGTTATCTTATTCATTTTATTTTATGTATTTATTCTGAGAAGGGGTCAGAGGATTCACAAGATTTCTAAAGGGGTCATGACACAAAAAAAGGTGAGAATCTTTCCCTTAAGACTAGAAGTTACATAGCAGTTACAGATCTTCAGACCTGTATTGGCAAAGGAAGTTTCCTCATCACAAGTTCCCAGTACCAATGACACCTCAAGTCCAGGACAAATGAAATGGTGTCATTGCCAGCTGAGATCAGAATTACATTTAAACTACATAGAAAGTTATACCTCCTTTCTCAGAAAGAACAGGGACCAGATTAAATACTGGTGAATTTGATTCAAAATAGCTTCTAGTATAGTTGGAAAAAAAAAACTGACTCTCCTACTTTGAAATTGGTCAGGATTTATCAGAGGAACTCAAATTGTAGCAGTAAAAAGGCAATTAACTTAAAATATAAAGTATTGTGATATATATATATATATACATATATACACATACATGCATACATGCATATTTGTGTGTGTATCTGTGTGTGTGTATAAAGACTTCAAGTGACAAATAGTCTAAGATGTACCAGTCATTACCATCTCAAAGTCCCCCCTCCCACATGTCCCTCTCCTGACAGGGAAGGGTTGGTCTCAGCACAGTTCCACTGCAGTCTGAAGACATTCCTAGCCAGGTGTCAGCACAAGAACTGGGGACTGTTGTAGGCTGTTATTTTCCCTTGACACAACAACCAGGAAAGGAGGATGTCAAGGCTGTTCCATCTGCCATCTCTTCTGTCTCGAGCCTTCCTCCAAAGTCCCAGAAACTCCCAGTTTTTTTGAGGGGTTCTAGCTAAAATCTTTCTAGCACAAAATGGTCAAAGGTTTCATAGAGCTGCCAATGTGCAATTGTATCAGAGTCTCTTGTCTGGCAAACTAGGGTGGAAAGAATCTCCCTAATTACAACGCTAAGATACCCTGCCTCAGCCCTTCATTTTTCTGACATCATTCTTTTCTTCCAGCTCAGTCTTATGCCTGTAATTTTTCATCCTGCATCTTCTTCCAGTCAGTCCAATGTCTTAGGCACTAAAGAGATGTGAAAAGCAAGCACTGTAGACAGCTGATATATTGATCAATCAACATTTACTACGTGTTTGCCATGTGCTATGCATTGTGCTAAGCACTGATTTTATAAAAATAGTTCCCAGAAAGCCAGAGACATATCTTTTCTTTCTTTCTTTTTTTTTTGGAGGGCAATTGGGGTTAAGTGACTTGCCCAAGGTCACATGGCTAGTTTTAGTGTTACATGTCTGAGGCTGGATTTGAACTCAGGTCCTCCTGACTCCAGAGCTGGTGCTCTATTTACTGTGTGACCTAGCCACCCCCATATCTTTTCAGTTATATGTTTATTTTAAACCATCCACAAAATCAACTTTAACTCTGGAAGGGAGTTTAGATGACACCTAGTCCAACCTCATCATTTTACACATGAAGAAATTGAGATCTAAGTTGACTGACTCCAGATCACACAATTAGTGAGGGGCAGACTTAGAATTTGAGGCCAGATTCTCTGACTCTAGATCTAGTACCCTTCACACAATACCCTTATTTGGGAGAATAGGCCTCTCTAAGAAATGAGTCAAGGGATGGCTCCTTTAATTAGAAAAAAAAGAAAAAAATCAAGCTGGGGGAGGGGGGTAGATCCCTAGGGTTGCTGTTCCAAAGAGAAACAGTTATCATTGACATATACCTTAAGCCAGGAGAGCCCAAAATCCAGCCACTACGTGGAACTTGGACAAGGACCCATTGTGGTCCAATCTATGAGAGGAAGGACAAAAGGAAGAAAAGAAGGAAGGAACAAAAGAATGAATCCAGCCAGTAAACCCCAAGTTAGTAGGCAGCTTCTGGACATCATTTTTCTTTGGAGAGGAGAAAGAGAAAGAGAAGGAGAGGGAGAGGAGGAGCTGAGTTACCCAACTAGCTGGGTCCCCATTCAGGCAAGCTGGGTCACCGTTCAAGGAGCTCGGTCTTGATTTTTTTCTCTTTTTTTCTAATTAAAGGGGCCATCCATTGACTCATTTCTTAAAGAGGCCTATTCACTGAATGGGCTTTGCCTAACTCTAAATGAGTACATGAAAAGGCCTTGTTTTGTTTTGACTGGTTGTTAGGGTGGTAAGATTGTACATTAGAAGAAATAAGTTGCTTAAGGTAACACAATGAATTAAATATTTTATATATGTGTGTATGGATGTATATATGTGTATATATATATAGACATATGTATATATACACACATATGTATAAAATACAAAAAGGAGAATGCAAAGGGAGATAGTTAATGTCTACATAAACAAAATAATGAACAAACATGGACACTTCCACATATAAAGATACTGTAGCTTCACATCTTATCCAGTCTCACCCTATCAGGTAATTAACCACTGTCCTTCTGCTGATAACCTACATGGACTCTGCTAGTAAGAAATTAATAATACTACATTTAATAAGAAAGAGGGAAGAAAGAAATAAAGGAAGGAAAGAAGGAGGAAAGAAGAGAGAGAGGGAAAAAAGAGAAAGGGAGAAAGGAAGGAAGGAGAGATTAATGATAGATGGATAGATAGACAATAACATCTGTGTATTAAAAAACAATGCTGATGGTCTTGGCAGAACCACATGGTACAGGTCTATAAGAATCCTGTGGGGACTGGATGCTTGGAATTGAACATCTCTATCATTTCCTTTAACTTCCTATACTTCACCGTCAATGGGAAACATCTGCTTCTAGATAGACTGCTACTGTCCCACTTCTTTCCTTTACTGCAGAATACATATAGGAAGATAGTAGAGTTGACAGAAGGGCAGCTTGCACTACAATGCTGGTGAAGCACTTATTAGAGCTATGAACAATGCTACTCTCTTAGATTGCCCCCCAAAACCATGAATGGATCAAAGGATTATGGGTTATAGGAAGATCTCAGAAACCATCTAGTACTGACTAATCCCCAAATTAGTTATTGATTTTCCACCCCACCCCCCCAGTTACCAAAAAGCTGATCATAATTCAAACTCAAATTACTGATTGCAAAGCCAACATTCACTCATTTTTGCACTATTCAAATCGTCAGACATCCACATGAAGATATGCACCACCTATTTATTATTATTTTAGAACCTTGAAAGAAAATCTGGTTACATACTACAGAGAGGGCTGACCTTGGAATTAGTCAGCATTAGTAGAGTGAGCTTCTTCACCAGGAATTCCCTACACAAATGAAAATGCACATCCAGACCAAAAATAAGAGTTAATATAATCATCGACTTGCTATTTGAACCACTGAGGAACCATGTAAACCAGTGGCATAATGGATCTCTTGAAGCACCCAAATAACACATCAGACATTCATTCAACAAACATCCATCAAAAACATATTAGTTGCTAGGTTATCAACGCTAGTGATAGGAAGAGAAAAATGAAACCATCCCTGTGTTAAAGAAGCCTACATTCTGTTGTAAAATAATAATTTTTACACAAAAAGATAAACAATATACAAAAAAATTTCAATGAATTAGAAAAGTTCAGTCATCCTTTTTGAAAGGCAACATAAAGTATGATTATCAATTGTAGACTTTGGAGTTGAAATATGGTGAATAAAAAGACAGAGCATGACTGTTGATTGTGCTTCTCTGCTACAGGTGTTGGTAATACTATGGTCTTTAAGCACAACATCTATAAAGAATAGAATGTTTATAATAGTATTGCCTCTATTGATACTCTCATTAATAAGGCAGATCATAATTTGTAAATTATGAGATCCTTCCTCACAATCCTGTGAAGGCAGATAATGTGAGCATTTTTATCCCTATTTTACAGATGAAGCTCGTACTTTGGGTGGGAGGGGGTGATCCGAAACCTGTGACATCATTGACATAGGGAACTCCCTGTGGGGAAACTATATTTATTAATGCAGGTCAGCAACTGTTCTGCAACTTTAAGTTTCTGAGAGGCACTTGGTACAAAGAGGGATTAAGTAACTTGCCTAGGGTCAGAGAACTAGTATGTGTCAGACACAGAATCTGACCCGAAATTTCCCTAATCTGAGTCCTCTTCCACATGACTGCCCTTAAAATACTTTGAGAGCTACTACATCCCTACTAAGTAATTTCTTCTCCAGACTAAATATTTCCACTTATTTCAGCCTCTCCTCATATGGTCCGAGTAGTATAAGCTTGAAGCTCTTCATCATATTGTTAGCCCTTCTTGGGATATTGTTCAACTTAGCAATGTCTTTCTTAAAATGTGACATCTTGACACCATCCTTCTTTTAATTCAGCCTAAGATAACATTAGATTTCTCAGCTCTCATATCCAATCGTTGATATATACTGAGCTCACAACTAATCTTTTCCAGATGATTTTCTATGTAGCTAATCTGCTTCCATCTTGTATGTATAAAGCGTTTTTAGCCCAAAATTCACTTCCTGTATGATTTGACATTTATTCCTATTCATTTTTATCTTATCACATTCTAGCCTTTTGCAATATTTTTGGACTCTGACTTAATAAATTCTTAATAAAAATTCTGACTTAATAAAGCAATTCTTCTCATCTGAAACCTTGATAAGCATAAATTCTATACTTTTCCCCAAGTCAGTGATAAAAATGTTAAACAAAATATGGCCCAAACACATGTCACTGGTGACCTGCTTCAAGTTGCCATTGGGCTCTTAATGATTACTTTTCTTGGGTTCAACCATTCAACTAATTTCAAATCTACCAAAATGTATTGTAGAATTGTCTAGAGCACCTCTTCCCCAATACCAAAAGAATAGCACGGGAAGCTGAAATAAATATTTTGTTAATTACTTAGTTTAACTCGATCTGTAAACTTCACCTGAGTTATGATTCTACTATCTTTTTCAGGAAAAGGAATAAGTTTGTTATAACCTTTTCCTGATAAATCCCTGACTCATAGTAATCACATTTCCTTTTCTAGATGTTCACTAAGTACCCTTTGAATGCTATCTTCCAAAATTTTGTCTGCCAACTCAACCTCAATAGCCCATAATTTACGAACGTCATTCTCTTTCTTTTTCTGAAGATTGGGATGCTTGCCCTTCACTGTGACGCCTGTCCCATTCTCATGATCTTTCAAAGAGTTTTGACAGTGGCGCACCAACGACGTGTGCTAGTTTTCTCAAAATGCATCTGTGCAGTAGATGGAGACCTTTTGACCTGTACTCGTAAATGGCGGCTAATTGTTCTTTTCCTACCTTCCTACTCATCTCAGCTATCAACTCTATAGTAGTCAATTTTCCTCTCTCTCTATTCTAGTGCATATATCTATCATTGCTTGGGGGAAGAAAGAGGAAAAATAATGATGGAACACTTTTGTGAAAATCTTATTCATTCTGAGTACTTGGTCTCATTCTTTTTTTTTATCCTTCCCTTTAATCCAATATAGTTGAAAAAGAAAACATTTTTAAAGACTAAACCCCCCTTTTAAACTAAACCCCTTTTAAAAAACTAAACCCCTATTGTTGTCTGGATATTTATCTGAGGATTATTGCCAGCTATTCACTGCTATTAAATTCTGCCACATTATGGATATATAATTTATTTTTTTCTAATTATACTGATGAGAAAATACTGATCTTAGGTACAGGTATTGAACTGATTTATTTTCCAATGGATCCATAATCCCTTTGATATGGGTAATACATCCCAAAGAATAGATCATAATGGTGGATTCACCAATGTTTTCTTCTGTTCTGTGACTCTTTGGCCTCCATAAATATACAACATATATATTTGTACTGCTATAAATAAGTTGTTGATATTAGGATAGGGATAAGGACTGTTCCTATGCTTTTGTTTTTCTTTTTTTTAATTAAATTTTAGGTTTATTTTCAGTTTACATCATTCATTTCCACAAAATTTTGAGTTACAAATTTTCTCCCCATCTTTCCCTTACCCACCACCCCAAAACAGCAATCCCACTGAATACCCCCTCCCCCAATCTGCTCTCTCCTATATCTTCCCCCTTACCCCCTCCAACTTTCCAGTAAGGCAAGATGGACCTCTGTGCCCCAGTGCCTCTATGTGTTATTTCCCAGTTGCATGAAAAAATTATATATATTTAAACATTTGATTTTAAAGCTTTGAATTCCAAATTCTTTCCCTTCCTCCCTCCTCACCCACTGTGACTGGGAAGATAAGCAATTCAAAATAGTTTATACATGTGTAGCTATGCAAAACTTTTCCATAGTGGATACATTATGAAAGACTGACTATATTTCCCTCCCCCCTATCCCACCCGCACTTGTTCTTTTTTCTACTTTAACCCTGTCCCTTTTCAAAAGTGGGTGCATCCAACTTCCCTTCCCCCCACCTTGCCCGCCCCTCCATCATCCCTGCTCTCATTCCCTTCTCCCCCACTCTCCTGTAGGGTGAATACCATATTTAGTGTGTATGTCATTCCTTCCCTAAGCCAAATTCAATGAGAGTGATGTTGACTCATTCCTTTTTGCCTTCCTGTTCTTCCCCTCTATTGTAACAGTTTTCCCTTGCCTCTTCTATGTGAGATAATTGACCCCATTCTGTCTCTCCCCATCTCCTCAAATTATATTCCTCTCTCACCTCTTAATTTCATCTTTTAAGTATCATTCCTTCCTATTCAATTGGTCCTGTGCCCTCTATCTATGTATACCTGTACACATATAAACACATATTAACATATGTATTCACATGTCCATATACCCTCCTATATAGACATATGTATGTATGTGTGTGTGTGTGTGTATATATATATATGTGTATATATATATGTACATTTCTATTCCCTTCAACAATTCTCATACTAAGAAAAGTTTCATAAGTTACAATTATCATTTTTCCATGTAGAGATGTGAATAGTTCAATTTTGCTAAGTTCGTTATGATTTCTTTTCCCTGTTTATCTCCTCATGCTTCTCTTGCTTCTTGTATCTGAATGTCAAATTTTCTATTCAACTTTGTTTTTTTCATCAAGAATGTTTGAAAGTCCTCTATTCCATTTAATGACCATATTTTCCCCTGAAACATGATACTCAGTTTTCCTGGGTAGGTGATTCTTGGTTTTAATCCCAGCTTCTTCAGCCTCCAGAATATCATATTCAAGCCCTTTGATCCCTCGGTGTAGAAGCTACCACATCCTGTGTTATTCTGATTGTGTTTCCAGAATATTTAAATTGCTTCTTCCTGGCTGCTTGTAATTATTTTCTCCTTGATCTGGAAATTCCAGAACCTGGCTATAATATTCCTAAGAGTTTTCTTTTTGGGATCTTTTTTAAGGAGGTAATTGGTGGATTCTTTCAACCTCTATTTTGCCCTCTGGTTCTAAATTTTCAGGGCAATTTTCCTTCAGAATTTCTTGAGGAATGATTTCTAGGTTCTTTTTTTGATCATGGCTTTCAGGTAGTCCAATAATTTTTAAACTGTCTCTCCTGGATCTATTTTCCATGTCAGTGGTTTTTCCAGTGAAATATTTCAGTTTGTCTTCTATTTTTTTTTCATTTATTTGGATCTGTTTAATAGTATCTTGATTTCTCATAAAGTCACTAGCTTCCATTTGCTCCAATCTAATTCTGAAGGAATAATTCTCTTCCTTGAGCTTTTGAGATTCATTTTCCATTAGGCAAATTTGGCTTTTTAAGGCATTCTTCTCCTCATTGGCTTTTTGAGCCTCTATTGCCCATTAGTTAGTCTGGTTTTTTTAAGGTGTTCCTTTCTTCAGTGAGGTTGTTGACTCATTTTATAATTTTCTTGCATCATTCTCATTTCTCTTCCCATTTTTTCCTCCAATTCTCTTATTTGGTTTTAAAAATCCTTCTTAAGGTCCTCTATGGCCTGTAAGCAGCTTATTCTTTTCTTGGAAGCTTTTGGTGCAGGAGTTCTGACTTTGCTGTCTTCCTCCTGTTCCTCCCTGGCGGGTGTGGGGCTGGGCTGGACTCCCAGAGCAATGCACTGCCCACTTCCTGCTGGTCTGCCTGGCTGTCCTCTGTGGGAGGTTAGCTTCTCTGTGTCATTTTTTTGGGTTCTGTATCTCCAAAGTTTCTTCAGAGTCACCTTTTACATGAATTGGAGGAGGTGAGAGCTGCAGCCCAATGGAAGCCTTGTTTCTACTCTGTCATCTTGACTCTGCCCCTCATGAACCCTCTCTTAAAATAAATAAAAATTGTCAAGTAAATCTAAATAATACAACAAAATGTGCTGTGGGTATCTCCCATATTCACAACCCAGAATATCTAATTGTTGTTCACCTTTCTTCTCCCCATATACTTCCCTAACCCCTACAGAGGACAAAGGAAGACAGCATATTCAGTAAATGAATTATGACACAAAGAATCTTTTAGCTAATAATCACTAGAATTTTTTAATATAAAGTTGAAGTTTTTATAAAGAGTTCTTTTTTAAAAAGGAATCATCTTTGGAAGATTCCATTAGACACCATGTTAGGACATTGAACTTTGGAGTAGAAAGGGAGAAGCTGTAGAAAAAAAAAAAAACAACTCCGATTCTCATTAAATGTTGCCTGTAACCAGAATATAAAAGATGAATTTGTGTAAACTTCTAGTCAGTGAATCCTAAACTTGCCCTCATACTGTAGTGATTAAAGTTTTATTAGGAATGAAACAGAAGAGAATCAGAGATATAGGTCTGTGTAGCTTAATGGTGGAATCTGGGTGATTTTTCCTAAATTCATGTTTGTACTCAACTATGTGTCTCTTCAAAGAATTTCATATAAATATCTATGCTTCAAGATGCTCCAAGTTCTACAGGATAGAATACATAAAATGTTTTGGGCAATGGTGATATTACTACCTTTAAAAAACAGTGAAATCCCAAAGAAATAAAAAAAAAAGAAAAAAGGACCTATACATGCAAAAATAATTAGAGCAGAGGAAGCTAGGTGGTGCAGTCAATAAAGCATTAGCCCTGGAGTAAGGAGGACCTGAATTCAAATCTGATCTCAGACACTTAACACTTAACTAGCTGTGTGACCTTGGGCAAGTCACTTAACCCCATTTGCCCTGCCTTCACCTCTCCAAAAGGCATAAAACAAAATAACTAGAGCAGCTCTTTTTGCGGTGTCAAAGAACTGGAAAAGGAATGGATGTCAATCAATTGGGGAATGGCTGAATAAGTTGAATAAATTGATTTGTGATGGAATAGTATTGAGCTATAAGAAATGATGAGCAGGACACTTTCAGAAAAATCAGGAAAGACTTAAATGAACTGATGCAAAGTGAAGTTGGAAGTTTGTTAACAGGAATACATGCACATAGTAATAAAAATATTGCATAATGATCAAGTGTGAATGACTTAGATATTCCCAGCAATACAAAGATCCAAGATAAAAGCATTTATGATGAAAAATGCTATTCACTTCCAGAGAAAAAAACTGACAGAATATGAATGCATATTGAAGCACATTTTTTACTTTATTTTTCTTGTTTTTATTTTCTCTTACAATATGACTAATATGAAAATATATTTTTTGTGGTGATATATGTATAACCTTTATCAAATTGCTTGTCTTCCCAGTGATGGGGGAGAGGAGAGAGGGTGGGAAAGAATGTGGAACTCAAAATTAAAAAAAAATTAAGGTTAATTTTTTTCATGTAAATGGGAAAAATAAAATATTTATCTTTTTTAAAAGTCAGCGAAAGCTACATGCACCCTTGACTACACCTCATGAAAAATTTTCTATACTCTTAACAGTGTCAATTCTAGAGATCATGGGATTTTTTTGTAGTCAAAGTTTTGTGACCCTAGGAAATGTACTATAAGTCTGCTGAGTAAGTTATCTATTTCTGATAGACATAATTAGGGTTAATATCCATATATCTATTTGGTTTTAGGTCATTCAGTGCTACCTCTTACTCCACTCTGATTTTTGATCTAGAAATTAAGAAGTGGGGTGGCTAGGTGGTACAGTGAATAGAATATTAGCCCTAGGAGTTAGGAGGGCCTGAGTTCAAATGTGACCTCAGACACTTAACACAAAAAACTAACCACATGACCTTGGGCAAGTCACTTAACCCCAATTGCCCTACTTCCCCCTTTGAAAAGCAAAAAAATATTAAAAGAAGAAGTAAGCTGCCCAAGATTCTGAAAAGTTATTCCAAACAAAAACTGTTTTTGACATTTGTATCACTACTCTAATTTTTTAACAATTTTTTTCAGTTCTAAATTTTCTCTTCCATTCCATTCTCTCTCCTACCCAATAAGAAGGCAAGACATATGATACATGTAAAATCATACAACACATATTTCCACATTAACTATGTCAAAAAAAGCAAGAAAAATAAAGAATGGGAAAATACTTCATTTTAAACTCTGAAACCATCAGTTCCTTATCTCGATGACAATAGCAAATTGCATCATGTGTCCTTTGGAGTTGTGGATCATGAGTCCTTTGAGTTTTATATCATGAGTTCTTTGGATCATTGTATTGATCACAGTTATTAAGTTTTCATAGTTGATCATCTTTACAATATTGTTGATAAAGTGTAAATTGTTCTCCCACTTCTGCTTGCTTCACTTTGAATGGCTTCATATGTCTTCTTCCCAGGTTGTTTTGAAACTTTTCTCTTCATCATTTCTTATAGCACAGTAGTATTCAATCACAATCATATATCATAACTTTTCCAGTCATATCCCAAGTAAGGATTATCCTTTTGGCTTCCAACTCTTTGCCACACACACACACACACACACACACACAATTGCTATAAATATATTTATATATATGAGTCCTTTTCCTTTGATTGCTTTGGGGTACAAACTTGGTAGCAGTATTGCTAGGTCAGAAGGTATGCACCAACGAGCAGCTTTTAAGGAACAGTGACAAATTGCTTTGAACTAGTTCATAAATTCACCATTAGCACATTTGTATACATACCTATTTTCCCATATCCCCTCTAGTATTTATCATTTTCTTTTTTATTATGTTAGTCAGTCTGATAGGCATTAGGTGGTACCTCAAATTTGTTTTAATTTTCATTTCTCTACTTATTTGTGATTTGGAGAATTTTTTTGCATAACTATTGGAATGTTTGATTTCTTATTCTGAAAAAAAGTTGTTCATATCCTTTGGCTGTTTATCAGTTGAGGAATGGATCCTGTTTATTACAAAATTGGATCATTTCTCTCTACACATATGAAAAAGAAGACCTTTTTCAGAGAAACATACTGTAATCACCTCCCTTCCCAGTTTTCTGCTTTTCTTCTATTTTGGGCTTTATTGATTTTGTATCTTTCCATCTCTAAAACACAGTGCTAGCCTGCATTATCAGAATGAGTTTCCTCATCTGGGAGGCCCTGGAACAAATGAACTCACAGGTCCACTTCTTATCCTCCAAGTGCCAGAAAATGGGTTGTTTATAATATTATATCTAATAATCTTTTTATTTCTTGTTCAGGAATTCTCACTCAAATGATTCTTACTGGACTCAATTTCTAAATACAGTGTAATGTTTCCTGAATTTGGGGAAAAAAACTCCAAAAAACTCTTGTTCAGCTCTGAAAACAAGTTAAAGCTACTTAAGAGACAATTTAATAAGAACAAATACCACAATTTCTTAAGTATTCTTTTTAAATGACTTGGAACCCTGTATCCTTTTGCACTTTTGCTCCTACATGTTATTCAATGTAATGCTGTCTATAAAGTCGAGTAGCTGAAGAATAAGCCAAGATTTCTAGATAAATATGAACAAATTTTAGTGGGAATAAGATCTGAGTGAGGGAAAAATCCTAGCAATCCTCAAGGAAAAATGAACAAACTCAAAGTAATTTGGGCATTCAGTTGCTATAGTTGTAGAGGAAAATGTGGAACTATTTTTAAGATTCGTTTCTTTAATCAACAGGGGATAAAACATGTGATGGAAAATGGCATGTATGTGAGTGATGGTTCTAATGGAGTTTTCTATTTGCCCTGCTGTGACTGCCACCCCAAATTGGTATGAGCCTTTCAGGCAGGGTCAGAAGGAAAACAAAGGCGTCTAGAGGAGGCAGGCTGTTAATGTTGATACATGCTGATTTCTCTGAATAGCCAATAATGTTCATCACCAAAGTAGCCGTTGGGAATTAAATATGCCCTTCACAGAAAACACCCAACAAATGTCACAATGCCTTGCTTTCTTACCTGGAGCACTGTTAATCTAACAGGCCTTTTTCTCCCTCCTCCCCACTCCATGTTCATTCCATTTGCCCAGAGTGAAGAACTTAAATGATGTGGAATATCTTTTTGGTGTGATGTTAACATAATGAATCATGTCCTGAAATTATTTGACCCAAATATTTTAAAAACATTGCTTGAAAAAAATGGGAGTTTTTTTTTTAGTTCAAAGAGAAAGTTTATTACTGCATCCATTCTATAAAGTATAAAATATTATTGAATTCTGGAATTCTCTGGAATTCTGGACTTAGACTTTCTCGAAATATTCTAGACAATGAACTCTTTCCAGCTAGGAACCCCTTCTTTTCTGAGATATTCCAAACCTATATTTTCCATTCTAGAATGTTCTATTTCCTGTTCAAACTAGCTGATTGGTGGTTAGACAATGAAAAGCACCTAAACAAGGCCCTGTCCTTCCTTATGAATAGCTGACCCTCTTTCCCATTAATGAGTGACACTTTTGTGGGATGGGCATTTTAGAAATGAAATAATGAGAAGCATTTAAATCCAGAAGACAACCTCTTCTTAGATCATTGGTTTCCTATTTTTTCAATATATAAAGAATATCACATCCATAACCAAGAATCTCTGTATCTTGTCCCCTTTAAAGATATAGCTGTGTCCTTTTCAGTCAATAGCAGTTAATAACCCAGTCATCCTGACCTATATCTTGCCACCATATTGTGAATGATGCTGGAGAAAAAGTAAGGCTGATGACTTTGCCTTACTTAAGTACAAATCAAATTGCAAGTCAAGATACCACACTCCTTGGGTGGCCACGTGGCATAGTGAGTAAGAGCGCCGGTCCCAGTGTCAGGAGACCTGGGAGAGGTTCCAGCCTCAGATACTCAGTACCCACACAAAAAATTACTGGCTGTGTAACCTTGAGCAAGTTACTTAACCCCAATTGCTTTAAAAAAAAAAGATCCCACGCTCCTGATGTCATTGGTCTTCTTTGTCATCAAAGGATGAGCAACAATGAGTAACAGTAGCTGCCCCACTGGCGACCCAACTGGCCAGTTCGAGTTGGGCAAAGTTGCTATTTCCTTCTTTCTTCCTTTCCTCCCTTCTCCTCTTCATACTCTGTTCACATGGAGAGTCATATTCTAAGTACATGTGGGTGCTCTGTCCATAGTATTCATTTATGATTTCTTGAAATATGGCCCTGAAAAACCAGGCTTTTATAAAACCTAGTGGGATTTGAAAGGTACTACTTGATTATGCCTTTAAACTCAAATCTCTCTGAGTCTCACTGATTGGTCAACAATCAGTCCCTGCCCAAGCCTCACTTGCTCCTTCTTTGGGTCTTGATGGCTCGGAAGGAGTATAAATAGCAAGTTTTTCTGTTCTGGCCAGAAACTCTGAGGGTCTTCACCTCCCTGATTGATTCTTTTGTGAAGGCAAAGTGGGCTTTTAATTCTTACCTAGCCTTTGAATGGGTGTTGCCTCAGACAAACTGAGACCTGGGAAAGATTTAGCTTAAAAAGGCCAAGGTCTCCCACTGCATCTGGGGGCAATGGCCAGTCTTCATGATCTATATCTTGCCACTGGAATCCAATTACTTTTGAGGAGAGACTGAGGCTGATGATTTTGCACAGCTGTGCCTCACTTAAATCTAATTCACTTGTAATTCAAGACATCACCTTCCTGGTGTCATTGGTGTCACCTTTTTGAGAACAAAAGATGAAAAATTTCAAGTAAATAAGTATTCATTAAGCATCTACTGTGTGCTAGGCCATGGGCTAAGTGCTAAGGACACAAAGTTGTGGTCCCTATGAGGAATACCCATCTCAAACTGCAATCAGGAAGACATTTTGAGACCACATATCCTTATGATATAAATCTCCACTGAAAAAAGCATATCAACAGTATTGTACATCAGTTCTTTAATAGCATACTTCAGGACATAAATTGAAAGGAAATAATGATAAAACAATATTACTTTGAGTTTAAATACGTCCAATATAGCTTTTCTTTTTTTATTAATTTACTTTAAACTTAAGCACTAACATTTAAATGCATGATAAGAAAGGAAAAAGAAGCATCATAAATATAAATATTAAAACTTAAATGCAATTAAGAAAAGAAGAAGCATTACCATGTACACAGGAGAATGCGAGAGAAGATTCAAAATATACAGCAATAAATTTCCATTTCAAGAGAGCCTATATAGTATATACTATACATTGGGTTCAGCATTGACTATCTTTTCTTTGCTTCCTTGTAAGTTATATGTTGTTATTGTTGTTCTCTGCTGTACACATTTTACTTTGTTCTTTTTCCCTTCTTAATCCTCCCCCCATCGAAGGCTACAACTAAGCACACATATATACATACATATACACATACATATATAGGTATGAATTTATTTAAATATATGTACATACACATACCTATATTCATATATGCACATATATACAAATAAAATGTAAATATATACACAAAGATATATACACATAAGTATTCATTAAGCATAATATGCTTACCTATGTGTAAAGATATTTAGATATCTATAGTCATACTTATTTATAGACATATACCTTCATATGCATCCATGTAAGACCATATTATTTGCCCTCTGTTTCTCTGAGGGTGAATAACCTCTTCTTTCATAAATCTAAGTATTTCCATATTTTTCTAAGTCTACCAACTCATCCTTTCCTAAACCACAGAAATATTCCAATCTTATACTTACATAAAGTATACTTATATTTTTAAATAGTTTAAAACAACATTGAATAATATGGCTTACATATAGTATAGTTTCCCTATTTTCCTCTTTTAATTAAATTAATTTTAGTTTTAACTTTATCTGAGATCATTACTACCCCTGCTTTTTTCCCCAACAAATTCTACTCCTGATATTTATGTTTGTGTGTATCTCTTCTTTCCTATACCTCCTGACTCCTCTACTTTACTTTTGCTGCATTGCCCTCCTATTACTTAACCTACCCACTCTTCCTAGGATTTCAGAACTACCAACCCTCCTCCCAAAACTAATTCCTTTGTGTCAATTCTTCCCCTCACACCTCATTTGTATAAGATAATTACTCTTTTTAACTTTTCCTAAACTTTTTTTTTAATTTTTAAAACTCATATCATACCCAGGTCTGACCCAATCTTTCTTACAAACTAACCAATTACTAATAACAATCTTAGACATGTTTTACATTTCCTCTTTATTGAGTTCCTTGTAATTAGTCTTTGATTTGTTCCTTAGATTTTTCCTAACTCTTGTATGTCAAATCTTCTATTAAGTTCATTAAAAAAAAAATCCTGAAAGTCAGGCAGTTCTTTGAACGTCCATTTTTTTTTCATTCAGCATTATGCTCGATTTTGCTGGGCATGATATTTTCTGCTACAATTCCAGTTCTTTTGCTCTTCAACATACAGTGTTCTAAGAACTGTGGTCTTTTAATATAGCCACTGTGCGATTATAATTGTGACACCACCATATTTGAATTGTGTTTTTTCTTGTTGGTCATAATATTTTATCCTTGAGCTAGGGCTTGAGAATTTGACTATCGTATTCCTGTAGGTTTTCATCATAGGATCTCTTTCAAATGGTGATAGGTGATTTTTTCTATTTCTATTTTCCCTAATGATTCAGGACAATTTTCTTTAATTATTTCTTGTTTTATTATATCAAGATTATTATTTTTTATTGTAGCTTTTAGGTAGTCCAATTATTCTTGTGTTTTCTGTTCTTCATCTATTCTCCACATCAGTTGATTTTCTTATAAGATGTTTCATATTCTCCTCTATTTTTTTCATTCTTTACATTTTGTTTTATTATTTCTTGGTCTCATAACTTCACTGGCTTCCCATTGCCCAATTCTAATTATCAAGATGTCATTTTCTTCCCTAAGTTTCTGAATCTCCTTTTCTAGTTGGTTGACCTTCTTTTCATAATTTTCTTGTTTTTCTTGGATTGTTTTTTTTTTCATCCATCTCTCTCATTTGATTTTTGAAGTCTTTTTTTTAAGTTCTTCTATGAATTCTTGTTGAGCAGGTGACCAATAGATGCCCCTCATTGGGGCAGGAGAGGCTTTTTTGCTTTCATATCCTCCCATGAAGAATAACCCTGGTCTTCTCTATTTCCATAGTAACTTTCTATGGTTAGGTTCTTTCTCATTTGCCTGCTCATTTAAAAAAAAATTATAACAATTTATTATTATCACCTCTAGTCTTCGAGTAAGGATGATAGTGCCTCTAGACTCAGATCCTCCATCAGTTCTCCCCTTTGGCCTGGGACAGAAACCAAGAACACCACCCTACTGTGAGTGCTCACAGTCAATGGTTTCTCTGCCCCACTGCTTCTGCACTCACTGGGACTACATAGGGCTACATTTCAGAAGCACAGCTGGGGCTACTGTACCTTATTAGCAGAGGTTCCCTCAATCTTACCCTGCTCAGATGCCCAACTCCCCACACTGTCTGGGAGGTGAAAATTGCTGTGGCTGGAGCCAAGATTACCTACCAACCCAGCTAGACCTAGGGCTTGCCAGAGTACTTGGAACTTGAGTTCAAGGAGGGTTTAGACTTGGAAATGTGACTGTGCTTTATGGGAACCATACTAAGTTATGGACCAAATCCTTTTCTAGCTAGCCACAGGATCCACAGCTTTCTGTTTCAGTGGAACTAACTTGGAGGTATTTACTCTTCACAGGGACCAAACTTTGGCCCTAGGATTTCTTTTCAGATTTTCTTCTGATTGTCCCAGAAGGATCACTGTTCTGCCCAAAATCTTGTTTATTTTTACCACTCTATGTTTGCCCTGAGTAGCTATTTTATCTTGTTTGTAGGGGAAATCTAGAGAGCTTGGAATTTGCTGACCTACTCAGCCATCTTCTTTTCTTTAGACATTTCTTTAAGTATTATGTCGTTACTTTCATATTTTGGTGTCATGTAAATTGGACCATCTCTAGTAAGTTTCAGATTGGAAAAATAAGATGAAAAAAAAATGTCTTTGACAAATGCTCCAGGTCTAAGTCAGTGTCTAACAGGGAAGCATGCACTTCAAGTTCATGAGTTCACTCTTTGTCATCCTACCATTTCCTAACACCCTTAAACGATTATATTAAATCCCATTTTTTTTCCTGTGAAACATCCTTTCACCCACTCCACCTGGAAGTGGTTTTATCTTCCAGAGCTGTTACTGCAGTGGGGTCACTGGAGCTTTTTCCAGGAAGCTGGTGTCCATTGGTGCTTCCTTTCTACAGGCTAGTTCATTGTCTTCAAGCTATATATTCCTGCTATTTGGTCTAACACATGGAAGGTCCTATCACCATGGTGTCCTTCTGCGTCCCTTTCCCTCTCCCACACTCTCTACTTTTTATGTGTTAGTGGCTAGAAGAGTGGGTTGAGCAGAGAAAGTGTGTGAAAGGGTGGGGAACCTGTTTTGGAAAAGGCTGCCTCCTCTTGCAGCCCAAGTAAACAGTTTCTCTGCAACCCCCAAACCCAACTCCATTTGGGGACTAAGAAATCAGGGGCTCTGTTTTCTCCCCTAAAGGTCCAAATCATCCATTTGTTATTTATCACATCATTATGGTATTGCTAGCTATCTATTCATGTGCATGTTCCTTATCTCCCTAACTAATTTAATGGGGGAAATATTTCTCTGATTTTTAAACTAATTTGTTATAGGATGTATTAATTAACATACCTGTCAGCTCCCCAGTTCTTTCTCAGGCTTTTCTTTCCCTTAGAATAGATAAGGAGTCCTGGGGCAAAGCACCTGAGGAAGATGTGTGTGTGTGTGTGTATACACATGTGATATTATTATTCCTAGTCAGATGGTATCCCCCTTGTAGTCTATGCCCACAGAACCACCAGGAAAGAGAAAACTTTATGAAAATCTATAATCCAAGCTACTCTGAATCTTTTTGTTTCACACTTATAGATCTAAATATATCTATTTTGATAGCTCTTGTGGACTATCTTGAGACCCGTCCACACTACCTTTCAAAATACTTATAATGCCTGCACCATATTGACTATTCTGAGCTAGTAAGCCTGGATTCCATGCCATTTTTTCCCTTGGACATCTCAGGCTGGCAATCTGATTATTTTGCATATTTTACAGAAATATTCATTTTCAGATAATATATTTCTTCTGATTTTTCCATAGTCTTATTCCCCTCTCTAAGGATTTTCCCTTGTGCATCAGAAAAAGTTAATGTTTATGTGACTTCATCTGTTGGGGGGCTTTATAATCCAAGGGGATCTTTGCCTCATGAAAGTCATTAAGTAAATTAATAAGAAGTGTGAGAGTTGGGGGTCCATAGGATGCTGTTTATGCTTGTTTCTAATATCTGCTTATTTATATAAGTATTATCTACTCAGATGTGCCCAAAAGGGGTTCCTTCTAGGAAGGGGAGTGCAGAAGGGAGGGGGATGGGATTGGCACTTACCATACAAAATTGGAGCTATTTGCAAGGAATATTATGCAGAGAAAGTATCACAAGTCACTAAAGGGGACTTTTGCCTCACTATAATGACCCCAGGAAGTATTATAAATGAGATCACAAGTGCATTGGGAAGACAAAGATTATTGAAAAGTGATAAATGCCTGTTATAAAATAAAACTGGTGGGCGTAACGTTGTACAATGCTTGGGAAAAAAAGTACATAAGATATGTGGAGGACAAGCTTCTAGTTTGGATTATAGGACCAAAAAGAATTAGCTCATGAATGAACTTTAGAGACTGTCTAGCTTTTAAATCATAGAGGCAGAGAGCTAATAGGGACCCTTAAAACCATTTAGTCCAAACTTTTCATTTTACAGATGAGGAGATTGAGATCAGGAGAGTAAAGTGATATGTCCAAGGTCACTTAAGTAATAAGCATCAGACATGGAAAGTGAACTCTAAATTCTCTAGTTTCAGAGCCAGTACTCTCTTCAAATGTCCTGTGCTGTTCCACTAACTAACCCCTTTATTTTATACAGGTAGAACCCAAGAACTAGAAAAACTGAGCTGCCAGAGTTTACAGCAGTAGTAAAAGACAGAGGTTGAATTTGAACCCAGGTCCTCTAATTACATATCCACTGCCCTTACCCTGAACTGTTCCCTCAAAATGGCAGGGTCTATTGGTGAATAAAAGGAAAAAAAAGTTCATATATGTTATCCTGGCCATCTTATTCTAAGCTTTGATGGTTACAGAATATGAAATGCAAATTCATGAAGTCTTCCATATTTATCCTTGGGATTATCTTTGATTATGGTCTCTCCTTCACCTCTAATATCCAAACCATTACTAACTCCCTTTGATTCCATTTCTCTCATATCTATGCCATCTTATTTCTTGCTACTGCCACCTCCCAATTAAAGTCACTCATTATCACCAATCCTGACTACAGAAATCAAATTACTCTTCGACAAGAGAATTCTCCAGTTATTTAAAAATTACTCTCATGTCTCCATAAGACTTCTTTTCCCCAATATGGAATGACTTTCCTGTTCTTTCATCATTGTGGTCATTTACTTCTTACTTGCCTATGTTCTTGTTCAGATGTGGTACCCAGAAGAGAACATTATTCTTCTGGCATGGTCTGATCATGTCAGAGTAAATGGCACTGTCACTTTCCTTGGTATAGGTGCAATACCTATATGAATACAAGGTGACATTGGGATGACCAGCTTCCATATCACACTACTAGTTTATTGGGCTCACAATCCATTAAACCACTTGGATCCCTAATGCGTCTAGTTTGCTCTCTCTTATCTCTCAACTGGGTCCAGGCTTTTTGATGACATGATGAGTGTGACAAAACCTCTGGGTTCATTGCCACACCTTATAACCCTTTATTACATGCCACTAAATGCTCCTGAAGCCTAACTACTCAGTTCCTAGAATTTTCCCAGTTAACTGAGATGTAATAATTTCAACCAATACCTATGTAGCATCTTCTGACTTCATCCAGTGACTCAGAAGAATTTCACACCTCTCAAATTGATTAAGCATTTGTTCACATCTAGTTTTTGCCTTTATCTAGGTCTTGTCCACACCTCGTTTACAACTTGATTGATTGTCTAATTCAACCACAGATGTTTTCACCAAAAAGGAATTAAGGCCTTCAAAGAATCTTGTTAGTTCTCACACACCTCTTACATCTGAATATTTGAAGTTGAACATCACTCTAAGATTTTGCCTCTGTGCCAGATTTGTGACTTGTTTTCCCAACCCTTCATCTAATGCCTCCCTCTGTCCAGGTAATCTGTGGTGTAATCCCATGAAAACATTACTTCTATTTTCTCCATCTGTTGATCTTTACTCAACTGCTTTCCATTATATCTCCACTTTTGGGTTCTTACATTTTTGCAAATACATATGTTTTATTCCTATTGCTTAAATTAGATATATGTAATGCTCTTTCATCAGACTTCATTCTTTTCAATCTCTCTGATGCATTTAACACTATTGAAGAACCTTTCTTCAATATCAAAATGAACCAAAATCATAACAACAGATATGTCACCAAATCATATTTTACATAGTGATTTAATTTTCAATGTATTTTTTATTATAACCTTATTAGGGTTAATGCAAGCATAATATTTTATAAGTAACAAAACTGAGATGGAGAGATCAAGTAACTTCCATATTGTTACACATTTAGTAAGTGTTGGAACTAGAAGTTAAAGTAAGGATTTCTTAAAAAAAAATTCCCCAAACTCTGCTTGTACCTCAGGACATATGATGCCTACTGAGATGATACTTGCAAAGGGTTTAACACAGTGCCTGGCACATAGCAAGTGCTATAAAAATGTCAGATATATTTAGCTATTAGCTACTTTCTTAAGGACAGAATGACACCACTTAAGAACTTTAGTCTGAGCTCACTGTAACTAGGGTTCTAAATATAACTCGCTCCTCCATTGCTACAAATAATATATCTGGTTGTCCTTCAATTAACTCATGTACACATCAGGTATTAGGATAGATACAGATATTTCATTCATATTTCATAGTCATGCCAAGGAGATTAAATAGGTTATATTTGGTCAGAAACTTGAATTTCTGTAAAGAAATGCTATCCATAAAGCATTAAGTTGCACTTTGTTCTTTCAATGAGTCTCTGTGTAAGGTCATGAATACTAGAACTCTTTCCCATTATCATCTGTCATTATAAGCCAAAGGTTACTGCTTCTTTCTCCTTTCCTCCTCCTTTTCTTTTTCTCCTCCTCCTCCCCCTCCCTTCTTCTTCCTCCTCCTCTTCTTCCTCCTTCCCCTCTTCCTCCTCCCTCTCCTCCTCCTCCTCCTCCTCCTCCTCCTCTTCTTCCTCCTCCTCCTCCTCTTCCTCTTTCTCCTTCTTCTCCTTTTTCTCAGCAGAATTAGTGTAGCCATTTTGGAAAGCATTTTGGAATTATGTCCCCAAAGCCACTAAAGTATGAATGCCTTTTAGTGCTATCAGTATTAGGCATTTTTGTTAAATCAAAAGAAGAGGGAAAAGACCCATATTTACAAAAAATGCATATTAGCAGGTCTTTATGTAGTGTCAAAGAACTAAAAACTATGGAGGTTCCCATCAGTTATGGAATAACTGAATACATTATGGTATATTAATGTAATGTACCATAAGAAATTGCAAAAAAAGATTTCAGAGAAACCAGAGAAGATGAATATGAACTGATACAAAGCAAACTGAGAATGGGGAAAACAGATAGACTCAGGGTTCAGAATGAAGCACACATTTTCAGACAGTCAACAGAGGAATTTGTTTTTCTTGACTATGCATATTTGTTATAAAGCGTTTGTTCTTACTCTTGTTTCTTTCCAATGTGGGAAGAGTTGGGTTGTTTTATAGGGATAAAGAGAAAAGATTGCTCCTATATCTGAAGGTTTGCTACCTCAGGAAGGGCAGAGTGTAGGGAGGGAAGGAAGGATAGAATTTGGAACTCAGAACTTTAAATAAAAATATTTTGAAAAGAGAGAACTTTGCTAAAAAAAAAGATGAGAAAGAGGGCCATTGAAACATTATTTTCAATACTCATATAAATGCAATAAAAATGAAACATTTAATGAAACAAACAAACAAAAAAATAAATTTCATCACAGCAGCTAGCCAGAAACCACTTGACTATGGTTACAGGTGTGATGACTTTATAATTTTTGCCCTTAACTTACCCTCTGGATTCATAATTTTAGGGTTTCCTTATCCTTAACAGAAAAACTAGGCCCCTCCATTGTGCAATTTCATCCCTCACATTAGGTTCCTGAGGGGAAAAGTATCTATTTCTCCTCTAATCTAAGAGATTTTCTCTCACAAGAAGAGGTGGCAGGGTGGGAAATGGGTTGGTTGAGCAAATTGTCGAAGGAATTTTAAAAAGGTATTCAGAATACAAACATGAATCACATATGGAATACTTTTATGCATATATACAGAAAAAATGCTAAATTTTAAAGTACCACAGGATTATAATCAGTTAAATTAGTTGAGAGGCTAGTATTCAAGCCACTTTGAGACACTCACAACCATACTGCTCAATAGCTAATTTACCTTTGACTTTCACTGTGTATGTGATCTCTCTCTCTCTCTCTCTCTCTCTCTCTCTCTCTCTCTCTCTCTCT
>NW_027185597.1:1955124-1960041 GCF_028583685.1 Petaurus breviceps papuanus | reverse complement strand
TCTCTCTCTCTCTCTCTCTCTCTCTCTCTCTCTCTCTCTCTCTCTCTCTCTCTCTCTCTCTCTCTCTCTCTGTATCAACTTCACTTTTTTTTCTCCATTACAGGTCTTCTGGCAACTAATATTCTATTGTTTGAGTGCCCAGAAAGGGTGGAAATGCCATTTATCTTTTCAAATCTCACAAAGCCCTTTTCCAAAGCAAAGAAGAAAAAAAAAACAGGATGTTGTTCCATCATGGAAACAGGGTTTTCTAGGAAGCCATGAGCTCAAGTGTTGGAGGCTATGAGGATGGGATGGGGTAAATGGAAAAAGACCCTTTGGAGCTCAAAGAGTTTTTCTTTTACCTTAAGGAAAGAAAAGAGAAGAAGCTTGAAGGGTGAAAAATTGCTGTTTTCATAGAGTTAGCAGAAGGGGAAGTGAAAAGCATCCATCACAAATCCCCAAGGGAGTTTTATAACATGATCACATGATGCTTGAAGAAAACAGAACCAACACTCCACTGATAAATTAACAGGATTAATAATATCCCCAGATTAAACAGAGAGTTCACTGTCTACCACTATCATTTCATTTTGTTATATGAAACACTATTCCCAAATAGTTTATTCTTTTAATATGACTGAACTAATGGACAAGTGTTATCCCTGCTTAGAGATAATCAATCCCTCATAGAAATGTAGGAAATGAGTTAGACCTAAAATATCTTCATCTGGTCTGATATCATTTTGAGATAAAGAGATTCTGAGAGGGAAAACCATGTGGTCTAGTGGAAAGAGATCTGGTCTCTAAGTCTAAAAATCTGGTGTGATTCTTGGTTGCCACACTTGCTATCTGCATAAATCATGTAACCTTTTGGAGCCTCCTCAGTTTCTTCATCTACAAGATAGGAGAAATGATATTTGCACTGCTTTACAAACTGAATGAATTCTCTATTCAGAACCAGAACTCCAATTTCCTTGAATCCCAGTTCAAGACTTTTGGTATCTATCCTGACTGAGCCTTCTCTTTGATAGCTATTATCTGATCAAAGCAGATTTGCAAATGTCGGGAAAAATGTCATAGACTACATCCTCAATAGGTTCAATTCTAACATCAATGAAAATAACAAACACACCAGTCCATAAAGTGAGGGAAAATCCATGCCCCTATTCAAAATTAACTGTCAATAAATAAACAGAGGCTCACTGTTGTTTAATTAAAACATGTAAGACATTGAAAATGAAAATTGCGGGCTTGGAAAACCAATGACTCTACAAATCTAAGAGTATGCTTTTGACTACCTTGACATCTATCTGTCAAATTTTCCACATTATAAAGTATTAGGTACAAGAAGAAAAAAAAAGCTTCATAATTAGGATGCTTCATCACATAAAATTTTTCTAAATGGAAATACAGAGTAAAAACCAATCCATTCCCCTTGAATCATCTGGTTAATCTATATTAGATACAATGATTATATTAAGAGGGACAGTGGGGTGTAAAAGTATTGGAGTGGGATTGGTTACTGAGCTATATAGGCAAATCCCTTCACCTCTCTGGACATCAGTTTCTTCACCTGTAAATTTAGGGTATGACTGAGATATTCTTCAAGGTCCTTTCTGGAAATGATATTAATAATAATAATAATAGATACCCTTTATATAGCACTTACTATGTGGTAGGGCACTGTGCTAAGTCCTTTACAGTCATTACCTCAATGATCCTCACAAGCCTGGGAGGTAGGTGCCATTATTGTCCCCATTTTATAAATGAGGAAACTGAGGCAAACAGAGGTTAAGTGACTTGCCCAAGGTCACATGGCTGATAAGTGTCTGAGGCTGGATTTGAACTCAGGTCTTCCCAACTCCAAACCCAATTCTCTATTTACTGTTTGGAATCTCACTGGGAGGCATTCAGAAAACACATAAAATCAATCTGGTAATATTGAGCATGAGGTAGCAACTTATTTTACTTTCTAAGTTGGCAATTCATGAGATTCAAAACTCATGCTCAATGACAGTTCTCCCAAAAGAAATTCATAATGATGAGTTCCACTTCCAAAGAACTTAAAAAAAGCTTTAAAGGCAAAGAAATGAGAGTACTTAGAAAGTGAAGATAATCACTTGAATCCTCTAAGAATTTTTACTCCCTATCTCCCCCTAATTCCCATCCCAAGAAAAAAAATGTTAAAATTCCTTTGCAAAAAACACATACTGTTATATAGACCAGTTATTCACCGTAGTTGTATTGTGTACTAGTATTCACTTTGGTTGAAGAAATGGCAAAAACTCATTAAAATGTATGAAAAAATAAGCATAATTGTCATATTAGATAGTCTCCTGTCTACAAATACTCCAAATGAGCAAAGTCAAGAAGAAACAGGCACATGTAATTTTTTGTGTTTTGTATACATAAATATCCCTGTATAATAGGTCACTAAACTCCTCCTCCCAAGGAAAAAAAAATGATAAAATTAAAGTGAAGGAATACATTGGGTATTCATACCTTATGTATTTATATTTGGAGCAGATTATTTTGATTAATATCTTTGGCAGCAAAAGTCTCCTTCAGTTGTTATAGAAAATACTCACCTCATTCACATTGACACTCTGCAGGAATAATTAATGAAAGTACCATGAAAATTGAGGAGAAAATTAATTAAATTTTTTAAATGATCATCTAATAATAAGGATAACCTTCACTAGTTTAGAAATTACTGAGGCTCATGTTTTGGAGATAAAGGGAGGGAGGACTCTCCTCTGCTTATTTTCATCTGCAGTTCAGTTTCCTAGTGTTGCCATGGTTTAATCCCACATCATTAAGGAGAATAAATAGGAAGGAGAGATTGAGGGGAATACTACACTAAGAGTTTGGAGATTTGGACTTTTGCACCAACTCTATAAGCCAACCAGCTATGTTACAAGAAGTTTGTATTAGGTTATCTCCACAGTACCAACCAATTTTAGCATTCAATGATTCTACTAGATAGGAAATTTCTTGAGGAAAAAGAGTAATTTTTCCCTAAACTGTTATCTTTCCCAGAAGTTAGCATCCTGCACTGTACATTGTGGTTACTTAAAGGTATATCCTATTTGTTAGATTGAGTTATATAATTAAAAGATACTGTGAGAAGATATCTGGTTTGGGTCTCAAAATGATAAGGATTTAAGTGTTACTTAGGAAACATAATGGCTGTCTCTCCCTGATCAAGTTCCTAAACATCTCAGTGCCCAAGGAAACTCTCTAAACTATGAATTGCAAAGAAACTATTGATTTGCATTGATTATGGAATTTAACTTGCTGGAATTTTCCTGTTCCTATAAAATCACTGGTCTAGTAAAAAAAAAAAAAGTATAACAGTGAGCCTATCTGAAAATGGAGGAAAGTAGCCCTCTTCTTTTCCTTCAGTGCTTTAACTTCATGGCTACTGTTTAGAATACCAGTGAAGGATTTTGATACTAATCCAAAGAACTGAACCCTTCTACTTTGCTGGAGTAGCTGGAGAAGGGAAGAAAAAAAATGGTAGATCAAAATGGGATGGCCATTTAATCATGAATGAGTAACTGATGTACCCTTCACATAAGGAGATCCTAGAGAGAATCCAGGAAACAAAGGGAAGAAACCATATTTCAGGGTACTTTTTTTAAATCAGACTTGTGATTTCATCATTCTAGGGAGCTCCTTGTGAGGATCTTCCCATATCAATGCAGATTTGCACCTTTTTTTTTCAATTTATGCTCTGATAATTGCCTAGGGGGATCGATAGATTAAATGACTTGCCTAGGGTTAAATAGCCTTATGCTTCTGAGACAGAACTTAAACTCAATTTGTACTGACCAGAGGGCAACTCTCTTATCCACTAGACCATACTGCCTCTCTCTTCAGAGTGATTATTAAAAAAAAAAAAAGAGTATATGCCCTTTTATCAATTCTCCAGTTCCTACACAGGGATGTGCAGAATTTAGCAGATAATGAGATTATTTCCTTGCAGTGATGTTGCCATACTAAGGTAGCCAAGATAGCTAAGCTCTGTCATGTAGAAAGTGTTCTTTTAGAAAATCCTTGAAGGAAACTAGGGATTCTAAGAGGGAGAAGGGAGAATGTTTAGAGCATGAAGGGCTACCAGAGAAAAGACAAAGAAATAAGCGATTTGACTTCTACTACAAAGAAGAATAGAAAAGCAAATTTGTTTGTACCATAGAATGCATGAACAGGAGTAATTTGTAGTGACTGGTTAGCTTGCTAAGTTTCAGACTGTTCAATTTTAACTGCCAAATAGAGAATTTCATATTTTATTCAAGGGCTCCTAGAATTTGCTGGGTGGCATGGAGGAGGAGACCTACACTTTTGTAAAATCACTTTAGCAGTTTTGAAAGATGGATTAAAGTAGATTGAAACTTTGACATAGAAAGACCAATTAAACATTTATAGCAATAGTCTGGGAAGAAATAAGGGGAGCCTGAACTATGGTGGTAGTTACGTGGCTGGACAGAAAAGAAAGTAAGCCATTAACATTCTGGAGACAGAAAGGATAAGATTTGGCAAATGATTGCTTACATTGGTGAGGTAGAGTGAAGAGATGAGGATGATATTGAGGTTGCTAGCTCGGGTGACTGGGAAGATGGTGTCTTTAAGAGAGACAGGGATGTGAGAGACAGAGAGAGACAGACAGACAGACACAGAGAGAGAGAAACAGAGGGAAAGAGAGAGAGAGAGAGAGAGACAGAGAGAGACAGAGAGAGAGAGAGAGAGAGAGAGAGAGAGAGAGAGAGAGAGAGAGAGAGAGAGAGAGAGAGAGAGAGAGAGAGAGAGAGAGAGAGAGAGAGAGAGAGAGAGAGAGACAGAGAGAGAGAGAGAGACAGAGAGAGAGAGACAGAGAGAGAGAGAGACAGACAGACAGAGAGAGAGAGACAGAGAGAGAGAGAGAGAGAGAGAGAGAGA
>NW_027185597.1:1947267-1955024 GCF_028583685.1 Petaurus breviceps papuanus | reverse complement strand
AGAGAGAGAGAGAGAGAGAGAGAGAGAGAGAGAGAGAGAGAGAGAGAGAGAGAGAGAGAGAGAGAGAGAGAGAGGTGTTTGTGGAGGAAGATGGAGTGGCAGAACAATATGGATGCAAGTGTCACTTGTTTCCATGATTTCCTCTGTGTTTCCATATATTATGTATCATTCTGGGGAAGACTTTTGGGTTAGGCTTTCCTGTAAGCTATGTGAGGTACTAGACACAGAGGAAGTTGAAGGACTTTTTCTGATGGATTTCTGTCACTGGTCATTGAACTGTTCACCCCTTAGCTACTCAGAGGATATTTTAGGGTCAGTCAGGACCCATCAGGGACTACAGCTGAACAAGGTCAGTGTTATTAAATGCTAGTTTCTCATAGTGGAATGGCAGGGGAGATAAGATAGAAGGAATATCCTAGTGCAGAACGTGGGATGGGAATGGGGACAGAGTTATTCTATGAATGGACATAGGTCAGAGACCAGGGGCACAGGTCTTAGACTAAAAAGGCCAGGCAGTAATGATATCTAAAGTGATTCTGAAGAAGACACCAAGGTTAGTAGCAAAGAATGTCAGCTATGGAGGTGAATGGGCTCAAGAATAACTGTAAGTGTTGTTACAGGAGTATAATCAAGTCTAAAGATGGGATGAGATGGAGTAGCTTAATTCACCACATACTCATCTTCACCACATAACCTCATCCTTTTATTTTCTGTCCAAAAATTGATTTTCAACCTTTCATTGCATCATCCTTATATAGAAATTCTGTTCTTCATGCTGCTTAAAAAGTAAACAGAAGCAAAGCATTTACCAGTGGCATAAGGATATGCCTTTATCTCTTGTGCATTGCAAACTGTGAGCCTAGAATTCTCAGTGTGCACACATTGTTAGTATTAAATTTTAATGTATACACATGAATATTCCATGCATCCTGATCTTGCACCAAAGACAGTTTAGTAATAAACAATTTTTAAGTAATACTGGCACAAATTTTTAAAGCTTCACATGATGGTCACACCCCACTTTTTTGCAAAAAAATTGGCATAAAATCTGTGATGATTATGCAGTAAAATGTGATATTAGGACACGGAATGAGACATTCTTCATTTAAAGGTTTGCTATTAGATAAATAGGATATTGAGCTAAATAAACTGGGAAATTCCAGCTTGCTACAATGAAATGAGGTTCAGGGTTTAGTAGAAGTAACTCATTCTGGTGCCTATTTCCAGCAAAAATTTCTTAATCAAGTTCAAGTCCTGAACCTAGTTATGGAGGCCCTGCTCAATCTATCCAAAAGACTTTTCCAAACATAGGATTGCAGACCTAGAGTAGGAGGAGACCTTTCCATTTTGCAAATGACAAATCAAGGCCCAGGCAAGTTAAATGATTTGTACAAAGTGTTACAGGTCGGCACAGCTAAGCGGCACAGTTAATAGAGCACCCAGTGAATGGAGCACCCACCCAAGAGTCAGGAGAACCTGAGTTCAAATCCAGCCTCAGACACTTAACACACTTACTAGCTGTGTGACCTTGGGCAAGTTGCTTAACCCCAATTGCCCTGACTTCTCCCCTCCAAAAAAAAAAAAAAAGAAACCCAAAATGATACTGGTAAGAAATTTTAGAGACAGAATTTGAATACAGGTTCTCTGACTCCAGAGCTCATGTTCTTGTTCCTCTTGCCTCCATGTCCCATTAGTTCCCCTCATGTAACCTAAACTCTCATTAGACAGGAATATTCCCTGGACACCTTCTTTTCCCACCTGCATCTTGGCTTAAATCTTGTCCAATGCAAAGAAATACCCTCTTCCCATATTCGCCAAAACACTTCTGGAAGCCTTCAAGGGCCCAGCCCAAATGTCATCTCATCCACAAATCTTTCCTGGGAGAAAATAGGGCACATCTAATAATATTTGCTTTATTCTAAAAAAGGCCAAAATGAATCCTTGAAAGGAACTATAAACTCATCACTAACTAATCTTTATTCTAGAGACTCGAAGGAAAAAAAAATTACATATCAAAAACGTTGTCCCAGGTTTGGTAGAACTATTAGCCATGTATGCTTAGAACTCCATTTTGGAGCAATTTCTATAATAAATTTATGTACCAGCATTTTTTTTCTTTTTGCAACAAAAGGCTTTTAAAATTAAATAATTACTTCAGTCAAAGTTTAATTTCCTCCAATCTAAGTTGGACACTGTTTTTGAAGGAAGTGCAGTAGCCTTCCGACACTATAATTCATTTCACTTTCTTAACCAGGGAGTGCAATTTAAGATTTACAATACAGCTCTTTTCAAGAAGGTCCTATGAACTCCTGGCAGAGAATATATATGTAAAAGGCATTTTGAAATCTTTTCAATTTGAATGTAAAAATATATGCAGTGTCCTAGTAACAGCCTGTTCATTAATCATATAAAATCCACAGTGCAGTGCATGTCAGCTACCTTGTTGTTTGGGGGTGATTTTTTAATAGTTGGTCCCTAATTTACTTGAATTTTCTTCAGGTTGGCTTGTGAAGACTCCATAACTGAGGACTGTGTGCTGATGTTTAAAATATGCTCAACTGTGAATTGGTCAAACTTGTGTGAAAACTAAATGTAGGTAGCCCTTCTTCCTGATTTTTTTTTAGAAACACATAAGAATGAATTCTAGCATATTTTCCAAGGTTTTCTACCTTTGGGGATCATAGAATCAATGAATCGTTCAATCAAACAATATTTATTAAGTACCTAGCAGGAACTGTGCTAAGCTCTGGGGATACAAAAAGAGACCAAAAATAGTTCCCCCCCCCCCAAAGAGCTTACAATCTAATTGGGCAGACAACCTGCAAACAAAGCAAGCTATATAGATAGGATAAAAAGGATAAATTAACAAAGTGTTGGCACTGAAAGACAGAGGGGTTGGGGAAGGCATCTTGTATAAGGCAAGATTTTAGCTCAGACTTAAAAGAAACCACAGAGATCAGTATTTGGAATTGACGGAGGAAAACATTCTAGGAATCAGGGACAGCAAGACAGAAATCTTGAAACTGAGAATTTACAACAGAAAGAATCTCAGAAGTCATCTAGTCCATGGTTCAGAGAAGGAAACTGAGATTCAAACAGCTTACTGGCCTTGCTAGTGTTCACACATCTAAAATATGACAAAGCTAGAAATGAACCCAAGTCCTCTGGCTCCATGAACTTTAAAGTAGAGATGCTTTATTTCTATGTGCCATAAGCCCTGTGGGCAGTCTGATGAAGCTTATCAACCTCTTGTCAGAATCATGTTTTTAAATGAATAAAATTAAGTACATGGGATTGTACAGGTAAAAAATTTTATTGAAATAGCTATCAAATTATATTTTTTAAAAAGTTCACAGACCTCAGCTTAAGAATCCCTCCTTTGATGGAAATACTAGAAATAAAGAGGGGTTGGGAAGTAGGTGCAAAATGTGACTTAATGGTTTGTATGTTTCATACTTTTTTTTGGAAGTCATTCCTTCTGTAGTTGAGAACTAACACCCTCTGATTAAAAAGCTCCATTTTTTTTTCAAGAATAACTGGAATGGGGAGGGGTGGAGTCAAGATGTTGGAGTAGAAACAGGACTTCTGTGGGGCTCCCGCTTCCAACTCCTCCAATTCCTGTAAAAAATTACTCTAAACAAACTTTGGAGCTACAGAACCCACAAAATTAAAGAGAGAATCTAACCTCCTGCTGAAGACAGCACAGCAGGCCAGAAGGAAGGGGCCAGCACAGCACTCTGGGAGCCGAGCCCAGCCCCACATGAGCCAGAGGTTTTAGCTTCATGGAGGCCACAACCAGCCACGTGCTGGAGGGATTTCAGATAACCAGTAGCTGTGGTGGTTTCCAGAATTATCAACTCATAGATGCTAAGGACAAAGTGAGAGGTCAGTGCAATGTGTAGTCTGCAAACTGGGAGTCCGGGAGTGTGGTCCCAACCTTTTCCCCTGGAGGGAGAAGCAGCTGAGGTGTGGTGGCCATGCAGCTGCCACCACATGGCTGCTTCATAGTTCCTGGCCTGCAGATTGTAGGGGGACCAGGTGACCAGTCTGAGGGATAATCACTCTTGCTTTAACCTTCTTGGATCTGGATCACTGTCTAGGGTGGAGGTCCTGGGGTGCATGACCAGGTTCCAGAGCTGGTGGAAGCTTCAGAGAGGGCAGCCCACTAATAGCTCCAGCAGCTGAGAAAACCCCAGCAACTTGTGACAAAAAGCTCAAAAGTCAAGTAATTGAGTGGCAACATGAGCAAGCAAAAGAAGCAAAGCAAGCTCAGAAATATGACTTTACACTCCTATTTGGGGGACAAAAAGGATCAAAGCATGGAACAGGAGGAAGACAGAAAAATCAGAACTCCTGCACCAAAAGCTTCCAAGAAAAATAAGAGCTGGTTACAGGCCATAGAGGAGATTAAGAAGGATTTTGAAAAATTAATGAGATAAGTAGAGGAATAATTGGGAAGAGAAATGAGAATGATGCAAGAAAATTATGAAATAAGAGTCAACAAACTGACTGAAGAAAACAACACCTTAAAAATAGACTATCTTGAGTGGCAACCAGGCCCTGATGAACTACTGGATTCACTCACTGCCTCCCAGACCAGCCCGCAGCTTCTGAGAATGGACTCCCTGCTGGCCTCATGCCTTGGGGAGAAGGCTATCTCAGCAGATCACACCTGGGGAAAGCGACAGCGGGAGCTGCAGTGGCCCGGGCCTGGGGGAAAGGCCGCCCTGCAGGGTGAATGTGACCAACCTCACCAACCACCTCGACCTCCCTCCCAGTGGGCCCGAGAGGCCGACAGAGACCACAGCAACCATGGCATCTGGAGGCAATGGAGACACATGCAGATCACTCTGAAGACCCTCCAGCAACAGACCTTCAAGATCGACATCAACCCTGAGGAGATGGTTAAGGCACTGAAAGAGAAGATTGAATCTGAAAAGGGAAAGGATGCCTTTTCAGTAGCAGGCCAAAAATTAATTTATGCAGGCAAAATCCTTAACGATGATACTGCTCTCAAAGAATACAAAATTGATGAGAAGAACTTTGTGGTGGTTATGGTGACAAAACCCAAAGCAGCAGCTACTTCACCACCATCACCAGCTACAACTCAACAAACAAATCCTGCTACCACGACTACAGTTAGTTTATCTACAGCAGCATCTGTGGCTCAAGCCCCAACTCTTTCCCCTGCCTTGGCTCCCACCCCTACACCTACATCTGTCAGGCCAACACCAGCTACAGCAGCTTGTGAACCTCCTAAGGAAGAGAAACCAGCAGAGAAGCCAGTAGAAGATCCTGCTTATATTAGCCCAACATCTATGACAGTACCCTTGGTGATTGCTCTCGGTCAAACCTTTTTGAAGATGCAACAAGTGCTCTTGTGACGGGCCAATCCTATGAAAATATAGTGACTGAGATCATGTCAATGGGCTATGAGCGAGAGCAAGTAATAGCAGCACTGAGAACCAGTTTCAACAACCCTGATAGAGCTGTGCAATATCTTTTAATGGGTATCCCAGGAGAAAGAGAGAGTCAGGCTGTGGTGGATCCCCCCCAGGCTGCCAGCACGGGGGCTGCTCAGTCTTCAGCAGTGGCAGCAGCTGCAGCAACAACAGCAACTACTACTACTACTACTTCTGGAGTACATCCACTTGAATTTTTATGGAACCAGCCTCAGTTCCAGCAGATGAGACAAATTATTCAACAGAATCCTTCCTTTCTGCCAGCCTTGTTACAGCAAATAGGACAAGAAAATCCACAGTTACTGCAGCAAATCAGCCAACATCAAGAGCATTTTATTCAAATGCTAAATGAACCAGTTCAAGAATCTGGTGGTCAAGGAGGAGGTGGGGGTGGCAGTGGAGGAACAGCTGAAGCTGGAAGTGGTCACATGAACTACATTCAAGTAACACCTCAGGAAAAAGAAGCTATAGAAAGGTTAAAGGAATTAGGATTCCCTGAAGGACTTGTGATACAGGCTTATTTTGCTTGTGAGAAGAATGAAAATTTGGCTGCCAATTTTCTTCTACAGCAGAACTTTGATGAAGATTGAAGGGACTTTATTTTTTCATCTCATACTTCACACCAGTGCATCACACTAACTTTGTTCACTGGATTGTCTGGGATGATTTGGGCTCATATCCATAATACTTGGTATAAGGAAGTAGGTGTTTGGGGGTGGGGTGGGAGGGGATATAGGAAATGGGGCAGGAATAAATACAGTTCACGTCTGCTTTAAATTAGAAGATGCAGAAAATCCACACAGTGTAAAATACTATACAACCAAAAATCAGCTTTTGCAGGTATTTAGTTCCTTCTATAAAACTGTAGGTAACTTTTCCTAGGTTTTCACTCTTTTTAGTGTACTAGATCCAGAAATTTAGTGTAATGCCCTGCTTCTTATTTTTTTTTGACTTAACATTGGGTTTGGAGAGAGCCTTTGCTACCTAGAATCTACAATCTCTATTTCATGGCAACACTGGAATTATCCAGGAGCAATTGTAAATATAAATGCCGAATTATAGGTGGCTATTTTTGCTGCTAAAAATATGAATGAAATTAGTGTACGAAAGTCCATTCTTTCATGTTAATTGCTGGGGGGCAGGGAGAAATCCTTTCTGATGAAAATCATTACTGCTATTTTAAAATTCCTTGATCATTGAATGTGAGACCCCTTCTAACATGTTTTAAGAAGCTGTACACATACAGGCAAAGTTATTTTCCTGTTGATGATTTTTTTCTTTTAGTGATAAAATGGTAGAAAACTAATTACTGTTTATTTCAATGTTATATTGCAGTAAAAGGTTTTAAATAACCATTGCATGTTTGCTTTTGATGTATCCCATCATGTCAATTGAGCACTTTTGGGGCCAAAGGAGAAATGTAGCATTCACTCTCCCTTCTCTCTCCCCTCCCCTCACTAGAAATGTTTTGAGTTCCAACTGCTACCTTTTTTTAATTATTAAAAAGCTGATCCAGTATAAAATTGAAGGAAATGTTTCAAGATTAGTTTCCTGATGCTTGTACATTTTTTCCCCTTTCTCATATGGGAGTATATGGCCAACTCAAGCCACTGACATTGTATTGCTTTCTTTAAAAAAAAAGTGCATAGAACTGTCTCCAGCAACTTTTCTTCCATTAGAACAAAAAGGGTGAAGCCTATTGGGAGGGTTGGGAAATGGAAGCTGGTAAGATTTAAAACTTTGGAAAATAGACAAACAATCAAGGTAACTCGTGGCATAGTAAAAGGAAAATCTTAAAAAAAAATAGACTATCTCAAATGGCAAAAGAGGCTCAAAAGGCCAATGAAGAGAAGAATGCATTAAAAAGCCAAATTTGCCAGATGGAAAAAGAATCTCAAAAGCTCACTGAAGGGAATCATTCTTTCAAAATTATATTGGAGCAAATGGAAGCTAATGACTGTATGAGAAACTAAGATACTATTTTTTTTCATTTTTCAAATGCTTTATTAACTACTGATTGACATCATTCATTTCTGCCAGATTTTGAGTTACAAATTTTCTCCCCATTTTTCCCCTACCCACCACCCCAAAATAGCAATCCCATAGGATATCCCCTCCTCCAATTTGCTCTTTCCCATATTTTCTCCCATACCCCTTTAGACTTTTTGAGTAGGGCATGGTAGATCTCTATGCCCCAGTGCCTGTATATCTAATTTCCCAGTTACATGTAAAGTAGTATTAATAATAGTATATATATATATATATATATATATATATATATATATATATATATAT
>NW_027185597.1:1902443-1947257 GCF_028583685.1 Petaurus breviceps papuanus | reverse complement strand
TATATATATATATATATATATATATATATATATATATATATATATATTTTAAACACTTGATTTTAAAACTTTGAATTCCAGATTCATTCCCTTCCTCCCTTGTCACCCAGCCTTACTGGGAAGATAAGCAGTTCCATATAGGTTGTACATGTGTAGCTAATGCAAAACAATAACATAGTAGATATATTGTAAAAGACTATCTTTCCCTCCCTTCTATCCCATCAACCACTGGTTCTATCCTCTACTTTGATCCCATCCTTTTTCAAAAGTGGGTGTTTTCAACTTCCCTCCCCTGCAGGCTGCCCTCCCTTCCATCATCTCCCCTCTCATCCCCTTTCCCCCTACTCTCCTGCAGGGTGAGATACCCTATTTATTGTGTATTTCATTCCCTGCTCAAGCCAAATTCAGTGAGTATAAGGTTGACCCATTCCCTTTTGCCTTCCTATTCTTCCCCTCCATTGTAACCATTTTCCCTTGCCTCTTCTATATGAGATAGTTTACCCCATTCTGTCTCTCTCCATCTCCTCTCATTATATTTCTCTCTCACCTCTTCATTTACCTTTTAAGTATCATCCCTTCCTATTAAATTGGTCCTGTGGCCTCTATCTATGTATACCTGTAAGCACATATACACACATTCACATATGTATTCATATACCCGTATACCCTCGGATGTAGACATTATATATATATTCCCTTCAGATATTTTCATACTGAGAAAAGTTTCATCAGTTACAATTATTGCTGTTCCATGTAGGAATGTAAGTATTTCAACTTTGATAAGTGGCTTATGATTTCCTTTCCCTGTTTCCTTAAGAATTCCTTGGAGGATGATTTCTAGGTTCTTTCTTTGATCATGGCTTTTAGGTAGTCCAATAATTTTAAAATTATCTCTCCTGGATCTATTTTCCAGGTCAGTGCTTTTTCCCATGAGATATTTCACATTGCTTTCTATTCTTTGATTTGTTTGGATCTGTTTAACATCATCTTGATTTCTCATAAAGTCACTAGCTTCCCTTTGCTCCAATCTAAATCTGAGGGAATGATTCTCCTCATTGAGCTTTTGAGATTCTTTTTCCATCTGGCAAATTTGGCTTTTTAAGGCATTCTTCTCCTCATTGCCTTTTTGAGCCTCTTTTGCCATTTCAGTTAGTCTGTTTTTAAGGTGTTATTTTCCTCAGTCAGACTGTTGACTCTTCCCAATTATTCCTCTACTTCTCTTATCTGCTTCTTAAGGTCCTGTATGGCCTGTAACCAGCTCATATTTTCCTTTGAAGCTTTTGGTGAAGGAGTTCTGACTTCACTATATTCCTCCTGTTCCATGCTTTGTTCCTTTTTTTCCCCCAAAACAGGAGTCTAATGTTGAATTCTTCTGTTTGCATTGCTTCCTTTACCTGGGGGCAAAAGCCAATGCTCTCCCAACTACTGGGTCCGAAAGTCCAGACTGCACTTACCTCTCACTTTGTCCTTCGCATCTCTGTGTTGATAAATCTGGAAACAGTCACAGCTGCTGGTGATCTGCAATCCCTACAGCCAGCAGCTATTCAGGTCCAGCCAGAAGCTAAACCCTCTGGCTCATGCAGGCCTGGGCTCGGCAACCAGAGTGCTGTGCTGTCCAATTCCTGCCACCCTGACAGGCTGTCCTCATCGGGAGGTTAGCTTCTCTGTGTCATTTTGTGGGTTCTGTAGCTCCAAAGTTTGGTCAGAGTCCCGTTTTACATGAATTGGGGAAGGTAGAAGCTGGAGCTGAACAGAGGTCCTGTTTCTACTCCGCCATCTTGACTCCCATCTCCGAAATCAAGATACTATTAAACAGATTTTAAAAAAATGAAAAAATAAAAGGCAATGTGAAATATCTCATTGGAAAAACCATTGACCTGAAAAATAGATCCAAGAGAGACAATTTAAAAATTATTGGACTACTTGAAAGCCATGATCAAAAAAAAAAAAACAAAAAACAAAACCTAGAAATCATCCTTCAAGAAATTCTCAAGGAAAATTTCCCTGATGTTTTAGAACCAGAGGGTAAAATAGTGATTGAAAGAATCCACTGACAACCTCGGGAAAAAAGATGCCCAAAAGAAAACTCCTATGAATATTATAGCCAGGTTCCAGAGTTCCCAGATCAAGGAGAAAATATTACAAGCATCCATGAAGAAACAATTTGAATATTGTGGAAACACAATCAGGATAACACAGGATCTGGCAGCTTCTACACTGAGGGATCAAAGAGCTTAGAATATGGTATTCTGGAGGTCAAATGAGCTGGGACTAAAACCAAGAATCACCTCCCCAGCAAAACTGAGTATCATATCTCAGGGAAAAATATGGCCATTCAATGCAATAGAGGACTTTCAGGCAATCATCATGAAAAAAACAGAGTTAAATAGAAAATTTGACATCTAGATATAAGAATCAAGAGAAGCATGAGAAGGTAAACAGGGAAAAGAAATCATAAGGAACTTAGCAAAGTTGAACTATTTATATTCCTATGTGTAAAAACAATAATGGTAATTTATAAAACTTTTCTCAGTATGAGAATAGTTGAAGGTAATAGAAATGTGTGTGTGTCTATATCACACACACACATATATATGTATACATATATATATATTTCTATATAGAGGCTATATGGATTTATGAATAATATGTGACTGTGTATATTTGTGTGCAGATATACATAGACAGAGGGCACAGGACCAACTGAATAGGAAGTGATGACATTTAAAAGGTGAAATTAAGAGGTGAGAGAGGAATATAATGAGAGGAGATGGGGAGAGACAGAATGGGATAAATTATCTCATATAGAAGAGGCAATGGAAAACTGTTACAATGGAGGGGAAGAACAGGAAGGCAAAAGGGAAAGAGTCAACCTTATTCTCATTGAATTTGTCTTAGGGAGGGAATGACATGCACACTAAATAGAATATCTCACTCTATAGGAGAGTACAGGGGAAAGGGATGAGAGGGGGGATAATGGAAGGGAGGGCAGGCTGCGGGGGGAGAGAAGTTGGAAGCATGCACTTTTGAAAAGAGACAGTATCAAAGTAGAGAACAGAGCAAGTGAGGGGTGGGATAGGATGGAGGAAAATATAGTCACTCTTTCACAATATATCAGCTATGGAAATATTTTGTATAGCTACAGAGGTACAACCTATATTGAATTCCTTATATTCCCAGTAAGGGTGGGTGATGAGGGAGAAAGAGAAAGAATCTGGAATTCAAAGTTTTAAAATTAAGTATTTTGAAAAAAAAAATATATATATATATAATTTTATGTGCAACTGGGAAATAAGATATACAGGCCCTGGGGCATAGAGATCCACAGTGACCCACTGGAACATCAGAGGGGGAATGGGGGAAGATCTAGGATAGAGCAGAGTGGGGGAGGTGATACTCAGTGGGATCGATATTTTGGGGTGGTTGGTAGGAGAAAAATGGGGAGAAAATTTGTGACTCAAAATCTTGTAGAAATGAATGATATAAACGAAAAATAAACATGAAATTTAATTTTAAAAAAAGTATAACTCTGGGGGGCAGAGTCAACATGGCTGAAGAGAAGCAGTACCTCCTCATGGCTCTGGCTTCCACCTTCCCCAATCCATGTAAAAAGGGGATTCTAAACAAACTTTGGAGCTGCAGAACCCACAAAATGACACAGAGAAGCTGACCTCCCGCTGAGGTCCTGGCAGGCCGGCAGGAATTGGCCAGCACAGCACTCTAGGAGCTGAGCCCATCTCCACACCAAGGCTTTAGCCCCAGGGTGGGTCTGACCAGCTGCCTGCCGGAGGGACTCCAGATCAGCAGCAGCTGTGTCTGTTTCCAGATTTATCAACATATAGATGCAAAGGACAAAGTGAGAGGTCAGTGTATTCTGGACTTTGGGACCCAGTAAGTGGGATTCTGTTGCTTTTTCCCTGGGGCAACAAGCCACTGAGACACTGGCACAGCCATCCAGTGCCACGTGGCAGCTTCAGCTCCTGGTCTGCAGAGTGTAGGGGGACCAAGCACCAGTCTGAGGCATAATCGCTCTTGCTTTAACCTGGTTGGATCTGGATTGCAGTCTAGGGTGGAAGTCCTGGAGTATGTGAGCAGCTTGCCAGAGCATGTGGAGTCTTCAGAGAATTCACCCAACTAATACCTCCAGGAGCTGAGAAAACCCCAGTGTTTGGGACGAAGCTCCCCTGTCTGGTGGCAGATTTCTACTATGGAAAAAGCCCAGGGGTCAAGTAACTGAAGGGTGACATGACCAGGTAAAGGAAATAAAATAGACAGAAGATTCCAACATTAGACTCCTGTTTTGGGGACAAAAAGGAGCAAAGCACGGAACAGGAGAAAGACAGTGAAGGCAGAACTCCTGCACGAAAAGCTTCAAAGGAAAATATGAGCTGGTTACAGGCCATAAAGACCTTAAGAAGCAGATAAGAGAAGTGGAGGAAAAGTTGGGAAGAGAAATGAGAATGATGCAAGAAAATTACGAAATGAGAGTCAACAGCCTGACTGAGGAAAATAACACCTTAAAAAACAGACTAAATGGCAAAAGAGGCTCAAAAAGGCAATGAGGAGAAGAATGCCTTAAAAAGCCAAATTTGCCAGATGGAAAAAGAATCTCAATAGCTCAGTGAGGAGAATCATTGCTTCAGAATTAGATTGGAGCAAATGGAAGCTAATACTTTATGAGAAATCAAGATGCTGTTAAACAGATCCAAACAAATTAAAGAATAGAAGGCAATGTGAAATATCTCATGGGAAAAAGCACTGACCTGGAAAATAGATCCAGGAGAGATAATTTAAAAATTATTGGACTACCTGAAAGCCATGACCAAAGTGAGAATCTAGAAATCATCCTCCAGGAAGTTCTCAAAGAAAACTGCCCTGATGTTTTAGAACCAGAGGGCAAAATAGAGGTTGAAAGAATCCACTGATCTCCTCCTGAAAAGATCCCAAAAAGAAAACTCCTAGGAATATTATAGCCCATTTCTGGAATTCCCAGAACAAGGAGAAAATACTAAAAGCAGCCAGGAAGCAACAATTTGAATATTGTGGAAATGCAATCAGTTTAACCCAGGATCTGGCAGCTTCTACACTGAGGTTTTGAAGGGCTTGGAATATGATATTCCGAAGGTCAAAGGAACTAGGATTAAAACCAAGAGTCACCTACCCAGCAAAACTGAGTATCATGTTTCAGGGGAAAATATGGTCATTCAGTGGAATAGAGGACTTTCAAGCATTCTTGTTGAAAAAAAGAGAGTTGAATAGAAAATTTGACATTCAGATTCAAGAAGCAAGAGAAGCATGAGAAGGTAAACAGGGAAAAGATATCATAAGGAACTTATCAAAGTTGAACTATTAACATTCCTACATGGAAAAACAATAATTGTAACTTATTAAACCTTTCTCAGTAGTTGAAGGGAATAGAAATATGTCTATATACCAGGCTATATGGGCATATGAATACATATGTGAATGTGTGTGTATATGTTTACAGGTATACATAGATAGAGGGCATAGGACCAATTTAACAGGAAGGGATTATACTTAAAAGGTGAAATTAAGAGGTGAGAGAGGAATATAATGAGAGGAGATGGAGGAGACAGTATGGGATAAACTATCTTATATAGAAGAGGCAAGGGAAAATGGTTACAATGGAGGGGAAGTATAAGAAGGTAAAACGGAATGGGTCAACCTTATTCCCATTGAATTTGGCTTGAGGAGGGAATGAAATACACACTAAATAGGGTATCTCACCCTATAGGAGAGTAGGGATGGGGATGAGAGGGGGGATGATGGAAGGAAGGCTGGTGGGGAGGTAAGTTGGAAGCACCCACTTTTGAAAAGGGATGTGATCAAAGCAGAGAATAGAACAAGTAGGAGGTTGGATAGGAGGGAGGGAAATATAGTCAGTCTTTTAAAATATATCTACTATGTTATTGTTTTGCATTAGCCACACATGTACAACCTATACTGAAGTACTTATCTTCCCAGTAAGGGTGGGTGACAAGGGAGGAAGGGAATGAATCTGGAATTTAAAGTTTTAAAATCAAATGTTTAAATATATATATATATATATATATATATATGTATATATATATACACATATACTATTATTAATACTATTTTACATGTAATTGGGAAATAAGATATACAGGCACTAGGGAATAGAGATCCATGGGAAAATTCGAAAGGGGTATGGGAGAAAATATGGTAAAGAGCAGATTGGAGGAGGGGATATCCTGTGGGACTGCCATTTTGGGGCTCTGGGTAGGGGAAAAACAGGGAGAAAATTTGTAACTCAAAATCTGGCAGAAATGAATGATGTCAATCAGAAGTTAATAAAGCATTTTAAAAAAAGAAAGATAAAGAAAAAAAAGAATAACTTGGATGATGTTTGGTGGATCTAAGATTGTCCAGGGAAATATTACTTAAACACTTACTTTTGGCTGACATATAGGAAAAAAATATTCGATTTCATTATTTATTCATTCATCAAGTTTATTTATTATACACTATACAATTTTGGGTTAGGAAGGGCCCTTGAAAACATCTATTTCAACTTCCTCATTTTATACATTCTGGAAACTGAAACCCAGAGACCTGAGACCTTGGATTTACTTAAGGTCACTTAGGTAGCAAATAGTAGGAAACAAGTCCTCTACATTTAAAATCCAGGAACTGAAACAAGTTGCAAAAAATTTCTAGCTTGTATTTCTGTTTGGCTTCTACCAACACCATCAAGTAACACCTTCCTTCTTATTTTTCTTTTACTTTGAAGATGTACCAGGAATAAGAGTTTGTCATAGGCAAGTGGCACTTTTTGAAGACATGGGTGCTTTGAGTTTAATTAAGTATGCATAGCAATCAGTCCTGAGGGAATGAGAGTGAGGATTTCTAAGATGGTGTCTCATTTATTAATTGACACATTGTTAGAGCTGCAACAAACCAAAGGGTAAGAAGAGGTTTATTTTTTTTTCTTTTTTCGCCAGGTCATCATGGGGGGTGGAGGGGGGCTGTATTTACCATTGCCTTGGGTCTTCTAAAAATGTGAGTTGCTGTGACTTCCAGAGTCTCAACACCGGAAAATACTTCGCTCTCTCTTTCCCTCCAAGCCTCTACAGAGGTCAGGACTAGAACTCTCTAGGAGAGACCAGAAGGACCCAGAACTAGGGAGGGGTGCTCATATATAAAATATATTCAACTGTCTATTGTCTGTACTACCATCCCTCACTTCTTTCTCTTTTGGAATACCCTCTGCATTGCTAATCATTTAACTGAATGTGCCCCCTGTGCAATTTTGGCTAGTTATAACTCTGAGACTTTGCTGTAATCCAAGGGAAGTCTAGGACTCAAGGGGCTAACTAAGAAACTAGATGGCAAAAACGTAATGATGGAAGGATATAGCTGAAGAAGACAGTATAGAGAGGTGAATACTACTGAAGTCTAAGGAGGTACAGACAGCTGGGGAAGCTATTGAGAGGATGGGGGTGGCCCTAGTTTCTATATTCATCCAAGGAGCAAAAAAATGGAATCAAACAGTCAAATCATTCTTTTCTTTTGTCCTTTTAATTAATATTTTATTCATTTATTTTTAGTTTTCAACATTCATTTCCACAAGATTTTGAGTTACAAATTTTCTCCCTGTCTTCCCCTACTCCCAGTCCCAAGATAGAAAGCATACTGAATTCCCCTTCCCCAATTTGCTCTCTCTTATATTCTGCCCATGCCCCCCCACCCCCAACATTCTAGTATGGCAAGATGGATTTCTATACTGTAGTGCCTGTGTAAATTTCCCAGTTGAATGTAAAAGACTTTTTTTTTACATTTCTTTTTTAAAACTTTGATTTAGACATTCCCTTCTTCCTTCCTCACTGACCCCCACTGGGAAGACAAGCAACTCAATATAGGTTGTACATGTGTAGTTATGTAAAATGTTTCCATAGTTGTTATATTGTGAAAGACTAACTATATTTTCCTCCATCCTTACCTCACTCCCCATTTATTCTATTTTCTACTTTGATCCTATCCCTTTTCAAAAGTATTTGCTTCTAACTGCCCTCTCCCCCAATCTGCCCTGCCTTCTATCATCCCCCTCTTATCCCCTTCCCACCCCACCTTCCTGTAGGGTATCCTGTAGGGTACCCAATTGAGTGTGTATGTTATTACATCCTTAAGCCAAATTCAATGAGAGTAAGGTTATCCCTTTTCACCTTCCTCCTCTTCCCCTCCATTGTAACAGTTTCCTCTTCCCTCTTTTATATGAGATAATTTACCCTATTCTATCTCTCCCTTTCTCCTTCTCCAATTACATTCCTCTCCCACCTCTTAATTTTATTTTTAGATATCATCCCTTCCTATTCAACTCATCCTGTGTCATCTGTCTATGGAAACATGTACACATATATACACACAGTCACATATGTATTTATATACACATACACCATCCTATACATACATATCTATGTATAACATACACACACACACACACACACACACACATATATATATATATATATATATATATATATATTCTCTTCAACTATCCTTATACTGAGAAAAGTCTCACGAGTTACAATGATCATTTTTCCATGTAGGAATGTAAATAGTTCCACGTTAATAAGTTCCTTATGCTTTCTTTTCCCTATTTACCTTCTCATGCTTCTCTTACTTCTTGTATTTGAAAGTAAAATTTTCTGTTCAGCTCTGGTTTTTTCATCAAGAATGCTTGAAAACCCTCTATTTCATTGAATGACCATATTTTCCCTGAAGTGTTATGCTCTGTTTTGCTGGGTAGGTGATTCTTGGTTTTAATCCTAGCTCCTTTGACCTCCAGAATATCATATTCAAGCCCTTCAATCCCTTAATGTAGAAACTGCTAGGTCTTGTGTTACCTTGATTGTGTTTCCACAGTACTCATATTGTTTCTTCCTGGCTGCTTGTAATATTTTCTCCCTTACCTGGGAACTCTGGAATTTGATTATGATAATCCTAGGCATTACTTTTTGGGATCTTTTTCAAGAGGTGATTGGTGATTTCTTTCAATTTCTATTTTGCCCTCTAGTTCTAGAATATCAGGGAAATTTTCCTTGAGAATTTCTTGAAGGATGACTTCTAGGCTCCTTTTTTGATCATGACTTTCAAATAGTCGAATAATTTTTAAATTCTCTCTCCTGGATTTACTTTCCAAGTCAGTGATTTTTCCAATGAGATGTTTCACATTGCCTTCTATTTTTTCATTTGTTTAGATCTGTTTTATAGTATCTTGATTTCTCATAAAGTCATTAGCTTCCAGTCTAATTTTGAAGGAATTATTCTCTTCAGTGAGTTTTTGAATTTTCTTTCCCATCTGGCCAATTTTACTTTTTACGGCTTTCTTCTCCTCATTGACTTTTTGGGCCACTTTTACCATTTGAGTTAGTCTCTTTTTTAAGGTGTTATTTTCTTCAGTATTTTTTTGGGTCTCCTTTAGCAGGTTGTTGACTTGCTTTTCATTATTTTCTTGCATCATTCTCATTTCTCTTCCCAATTTTTCCTCTACTTCACTTATTTGATGTTCGAAATCCTTCTTGAGGTCCTCCATGGCTTGTAACCAGTAAATACTTTTCTTGGAAGCTTTTGATGCAGGAGTTTTGCCTTTGTTGTCTTTTTCTGGTTCTATGTTTTGATCATTTTATCCCCCCAAAAGTATTCTATGGTCTGATTGTTCTTACTCTGCTTGCTCATCTTGCCCCCCAATTACTTGACTTTTGAGCTCTTTGCCATAGTAGAATTCTGCTTCCAGAGTGGAGAGAGTTGTGTCCCAAATTGCTGGGGTTTTTGCAATTGCCAGAACTATGAGGAGGGCACCCTCTCTACAGCCACCCCAAGCTCTGGCACAGTGGCATTTCTCAAGCCAGGACTACCACCCAAGACTGTGATGCAGATCCAAGCAGGTCGAAGCAAGAGCAATTAACCTCTGAATGATTGCTTGGTACCCCTACAATCTGTAGGCCAGGAGGTCTGGAGGCAACCACATGGCACCAGTTGCAGCTGTCTGAGCCTCTGCCACCTCTCACCCCAGGGGCAGGGGCTGTACCATGCTCTTTTATCACTCCGTTACAACACAGTTCTCTACTGACATTTTACTTTCTCTTTGTTGTTTATGTGTTGAGACGTCTGGAAACCACCACAGCTGCAGGTGATTCACTCTCTTGAAATCTGCTCTGGCTGTCCTGGGCCACTGGTTGGGGCCACCCAGGGTTTGGGACCACACGGCTCACACATAACTGTGCTCAGCTTTCCGCCCTATGAGATAGACCCTTCTTGTTGGCCTGACAGGCAGCCTTCAGTGGGAGATTTGTTTCTCTCTGTCACTTTGTGTATTCTGTAACTCTAAAATTTGTTTAGAGTCATATTTTACAAGCATTGGAGGTGTTTAGTGTGGGAGCTTCAGCAAGTTTCTGCTTTATCTCTGCCATCTTGGCTCTTCCCCTCAGTCAAATCATGCTTAAAAATGAAATCAGGGCAGATAAGCAAATAGGGTAATAAGGAAACCAATGCTAATGGCTGAGTTAGGAGGACTTAGGTTGAGCATTTTGGACCTGACCATTATTACTCTTTTTTTAAGGGGGGAAGGGCAGGGAATTGGGGTTAAATGACTTGTCCAAGGTCATACAGCTAGCAAGTATCAAGTTTCTGAGTCTGGAGTTGAACTGAGGTCCTCCTGACTCCAGGGCCAGTGCTCTATTCACTGTGCCACCTAGCTACCCCAATCACTCTTACTCTTAAAGGGGCCAGTGGAGGGTACATTCTCACGTGGGTTATGAAAACCCTAAGTGGAATTGCTAACAATATGATTCCTGCTTAATAAAAAAAAAGCAGTAATTAATAAAAAAAAAAAAAAACCCTCCAATAATATCAGGTTGCATAGTGTAATGGAAATAAAGTTAGATGTGGAACCAGGTTTAAATCTTAGCTCTTACTGAAATGACCAAGTATGAATCATTTAATCTTTGGTGATCTTCAATTCTCCCATCTGATAAATGAAGATAATGACTACAAGCTATATTTTAAAATCCTTTAAAATATTTCTTTCCAATTACACGCAAGAATTTCTAACATTCATTTTTTAAAAATTTTGACTTCTAAATTCTCTCTATCCCTCCTTCCCCTCTCCCATAATTGAAAAGACAAACAATTTGATATAGGTTATTCATATTTATTCATGCAAAACAGATTTCCATATTAGTCATGTTGTGAAAGAAAACAGAAAAAAGCCATAAGAAAAATAAAGTAAAAATAATATGCTTCATTCTCTACCCAGATTCTATCAGTTTTTTTTTCCCCTCTGGAGGGGGATAGCATTTTTCATCATGAATTCTTTGGAATTTTCTTGGAAAATTCTATTTCTGACAACAGCTAACCATTCACAATTGATTATCATATAATATTGCTCTTACTGTGTACAATGGTTTCCTAGTTCTGCTTATTTCACTTTGTATCAGTTCATGCAAGTCTTTCCAGGTTTTTTTTTTATGAAAGCATCCTGCTTGTTATTTCTTATAGCACAATAATATTTCATCATAATCACATACCACAATGTATTCAGGCATTCCCTAATTGGTGGGTATCCCTTCAATTTCAAATTCTTTGCCAACACAAAAAGAGCTGCTTTAAATATTTCTGTACATATAGGCCCTTTTCCTTTTTTATATCTTAAAGTCTTGATGGAAAGAAAATACTTTATAAAACTTCAATCACTTTATGAATTTTAAGTTGCCATTATTATTAAAACTTACATGTGACAGAGAAAATTGAATGAGTTTTACTAAGCCTAACTCAAACCCAGTCCTAAAAGGAAATTAAAAAAAAAAAAGTGAAGTATGGTAAATGGTGGCTATTCCATTTAAGTTTGCAGCCTTGCTTTTCTTTTTTCTTTCCTCAAATTTTACTCCCTTTCTCTCCATGTCCTCTTCTTCCCCCCGAGTCCCAATGGCCTAGGAATATCCCTTGACTTGTCCAATAACTTCCACTCTGATTCTTTGAGCTCCAAGTATTTCCCAAAGTCTTTTCATCTCCCATCTATCTTCTCTAGTCCAATGGTCCACTCCCTCAGAACCCTGTCCACCACCTGTATTCATTAGGGGTCACTTTGGTATCATTTGTATTTGGCACAAGAATAATTGTGTTTAAATTCTGGCTTTGCTACTTAGCCATATTACTTAGAATAAATCACATCTCTGAGGTCCCATTTCTTTCTCTATACAACAGAGATAATACTGATATATTCCATCTCCCTGGGTTGCTATAAGGATCAAATAATGTAATGGATATAGAGGTTTGTGAATTCCAATTATTATGCAGAGAGAACAAAGGCAAATAAAAGATCATAGAATTGTAGATGCAGAAGGACCTTAGAAGTCACCTAGCCCAACCCTTCCCCACCCTACTAACACTTATAGTTAGGAAGTGATATCTAGATAATGAGCCAACAAAGAACTTGAAGAAGCAGCCAGACAGGTAGAGGGAAAACTAAGAGAGCACTGAAATCCAGAGAAGAGATAATATCTAAGAAAAGAGGTGATCAGGTATGGTAAATGCCATTGAATATGACATTGGTAACCTAACAGAGCAGTATTAGTTGAGTGATAGGGTCAGAAATCAGACTGGAAGGGGTTTGGAAAGGTAGGACAGGAGAGGATGAGGACATGAGTGTAGAAAGGCATTCCTCCAAGTTTGTCTGTGACATAGGAGGGGTAAAATGAGAATTATTTTAATGGATTGCAGAGTCAAATAAAGATTTTACTTGTTTCTTTGTTTTTAAGGATAGTAGAGATCTTGACATATTTGTAAGACATCAGAGAAGGAGGCAGTAAATATAGGGAGATTGAAGAATAGGGAGTAAAAGAGGCTGGTTGTGGGGATATTCTACCAGTGGAGAAGAGATGGTATGTTAGTAAGGGTCAATTAATCAATTAAGATTTACATGCCTAGTATATACTAGGCACTGTGCTAAGCCATGGTGATACAAAGAATAACAAAAGGCAATCTATGCTTTCAAGGAACTCATAGTCTGGGGATAGGAGAAACAAAACATAAACAATTATTTATAAACAAGCTACATATAAGATAAACTGGAAGTAATCAACAGAGGAAAGGCACTATAACTAAGGCAGCTCAAGAAAGGCTTCCTATAAAAGGTGAGATTTTAGTTAGGACTTGAAGAAACTAGAGGAGTCTAGAGGCAGAGATAAGAACATTCTAGGCATGGAAGACAACCAGTGAAAATGCCAACATTTCACAAATGAAGTGTCTTGTACAAGAAACAACAAGAGGCCAGTGTTACTAGATTGAAAAGTATGTTTGAGAGGGGTGTAAGGTATAAGGGGACTGGAAGAGGAGGGGAGGAAAAGTAGGTTATAAAGGACTTTGAATGCCAAATAACAGAAGATTTCATATTGAAATTTTTGTTTTGAAGGTGATAAGGAGTCACTAGAGTTTAGGAAGGAGGATAACATGTTGACCTGTGCTTTAAGATCATTGTGGTAGTTGAGTGGAAAGGACAGACTGGAATGGGGAGAGACTTATGAGTGGAAGATAAACCAACATAGTATTACAGTTGTCTTGGCATGAGGTGATGAGGGCTGTAGTGTTAGAGGAGAGAAGAGGGCAAATAGGAGAGATGTGATGAAGGTAAAATTGACAGGTCTTGGCAAAAAATTGGAAATGGTAGTTGAGCAGGGTGAGAGATAATGAGTTAAAGATGACACCTAGGTTTTGAGCCTGTGTGACTGGGAAGATGGGTAGTACCCTCAACACTGAAAGTGAACTTAAGAAGAAGGTAGGGTTTGGGGAAAAAAATGAGTTCATTTTGGATGAGTAGCTATAGATGCAAGACTGGAGGTTAACATAGAATATGGTCTAAAAAATTAGTTTTGAGAATCCTTAGCATAGAATGTGAATTAAATATTTGTGAAATGATGAAATCAGCAAGTGAAATAGTATAGAGGAAGAAACATTGCTATTTCCAGACTCCTAGGGCTTTTCACTGACTCTCTCTTATGTCTGATATTTGTTCTCTCCTTGCCTTCATCTCCTGGCTTCCCTGGCTTTCTTCAATAGTCAGCTTTTATTCTACCTTCTGTAGAAGTACTTTGCCAGCCAAACCTCCTGCTTCCATTCTCCCTTTTTGGTGTCTTTCTTTTGATATCACCTTCCATTTACAAAGTGTCCATGTAGACACATATACACACATACACAACTTTTACATATTATCTCCCAAATGGAATGTGAGCTCCTTAAGGACATAGATTATGTTTTTTGTTTGTTTCTTTGTTTGTTTTTTTTTTTTACTTTCTTTGTGTCCCCATTGCTTTTCACAATGCCTGGCATGTGGGGAGTGCTTAATAAAAGCTTGTTGATTGATTGCATCAGCCCATGACAAAATCAGACTTTAGTCCTCAAAGATCTCTAAAGAAATGAAGTATTATATGATAGTATAAGGTGTTTTCTAGACTTGGAGTCAGGAAATTTAGTCATGAACCTTTGGGTGAAATGCTCCCTCTATATCACATGGACATGCCACTTAAACTGTCTGTATTTTAGATTTCTTATTTGTGACACTACAATTAGGAAAGAACACTATGTAAGGAAAGAATCTCAAAAATCTTAAAGAATTATGTAAATGTGATATATTGTTATTTGTCTCCTTAGAAGTAGCTAAATTTTTTTTGAGCATGTGACATGGGGGACACTGTGTGAAAATTTCTTCCATTAATGCTTATTGGCAACTAATCTATAATTTATAATCCTCTACACCTTTCCTTCCTTCCTTCCTTCCTTCCTTCCTTCCTTCCTTCCTTCCTTCCTTCCTTCCTTCCTTCCTTCCTTCCTTCCTTCCTTCCTTCCTTCCTTCCTTCCCCTTCATTAAGTACAGTTTTATTCATTTCTTAGTAGCAGAGTGAAATATCAATAAATTATAATTCCCATTCTATGAATTTTCAGTACACTTGAGTAATGTAAAATGATATATTTCACCAGAGGAGAGGTTTTTGGGTACTTTTGAGTCATTTTCAATAGGTTTAGGGTTTAGATGAAAAATGACAGTTCAAATAATTTTCAATGTGAAATATTCTTCAGGAAATGATTATGTATGGATTTTTTTTCTTCATCTAACAAAGATAAGATTCTTTTGGGATCATCTATCAGCAACAGTTAGACTCAAATGGGACTTCAATGAGTATGCAAATATTACTGTAATTATTGTAAATATTTATGATATACTTACTTTGGAACTTTGATGTGATTTCCATTAGTAGGGATTCTTTTTCCACTGATGCAAATTATATCACCTCTATATCTTCTCATCCAATGTAGTTCTTGCCAATATTTGTCCACAAATACTTTATAGATTATTTGCCCAACATACTAGAGGCTTTTCTTTCACTCTTTTGTTACTTCAGAGTTATAACTCTACCACCAGAGTTAACCTCTCTTATTCCCTTGTTATGGGAATAGGAATTTGAGATCTTCCCTGCCCCTAGGCCATTTGATAGGCTTAAGTGCACCTGAAGCCTGTGGCTGGAGGCTTGTTTTTCAGGAATGCCCACACCTTGGTGTTCTGTGATTAGGCAGTGGGTCAAGAGGGTTGTGACATTCTCTGAGCCAGGAGAAGGCTATATAAACCCTGATGTGAGGCTTTGTTTTAGGGTTCACTTTGAGAAGTGTTGTGTGATTTGACCAAAGAGACTCTGGGCAGCCATGGAGCCCCCTGGCTTTGAAAACCCATATATTGGTGGTTCCCTCTCTGGTAACTATGACTAGGTATGGATGTAATGATCAGACAATTGGAGGCCCGTCTGCTGAAATATTTCTCTGTCTTCATGTAACTTCTGCTTGTAACCTGTCTGTATACTCAAGTTTGAGGTGCTGCCTTTTTCCCCTGACCTAGCTAAATGATATGTTTGATTGATTAAAGCAAGATTGTTAACCCATTTTGAGTTGCTTTCTTTAGAAAAGCAGATCTAAGAACCTGTGTTGGCATCCATCCTGGGGATACTGGGGTGCTTGCTGCTACTTCCCTTTACATGATAAGCTTACCTCACATGTCCTTGACAATGTCCTTTATACCATTTTTCATGAGTAAATCGTTATGGGTGACATACTATCCACCACATATTTAGTCCAGGTAAACCCACCATGCATCTTTAAATTACTTATAATTTTGGTTCTACAAAAAGCATGGTTTAAAAAAATGATGGACAGACACCTCCAGGAGAATATCAATGTTACATTTTTTTTTGCGGGGGGGAATTGGGATAACATTGAGTGGTTCAAGATCATTAAAAGTACTACATGATTTTCTAGATTGAACAAGAATTCCCTTCTATTTAATTATAAACCCATTATTGCTCTTATGAAATACTTCTCTCTCTCTCTCTCTCTCTCTCTCTCTCTCTCTCTATATATATATATATATATATATATATATATTACACACACACATATATATATATAGTGATGTATAACATATTGCACTCAATATTTGTTCATCCAGCATACTAATGTCTAAGCAATGTACACTTTGTCCACTTTTTGCTAAAAGTGATTTCTTTTGCATTGCTTTGGATTTCAGTAAATAGATTTTAAATATTATTGCACTGAATGTAATTGCTGCAATGTCATTTGTGAATCAGGTCATTTGGAGATTGTTACCTCACTATATGCATTTCATTGTATGTACTTATAATGCACAGACACACATTTAAACAAAAGGAAAATTGTTAAACCAAAATATAGAAGAAAATCATGTGAATTTTTCTCCCATGTTAAGACATGTTAGCCACTATTATGCCTCATCATCATGTACATGTACACTAATCCTACTACAGTGACTAATCATGGCATCAAGGTGACTGGATGCCAGGCAAGTGAAAGCTCAGGTACATCTTAAGAAACCACAAAGATGATGAGTAGTCTTTAATGACCAAGTCTGTTAGTTAAGGACCAGCCTCATTACATGTAGAGGGACTAATTATCAGAATTTTGGCCATAAAAAGATAAATCATTTTTTTAAAAACCATAACAACTCTTACAAAGTCATAAAGACTATCTAAAAAGGTATGGAGGAATGATCATCTTTGTCAATAGATAGAAATAATGACTTTTAGAGTAATAAAATAGTATTAGCAAAAATAAACCAAATTCTCCCACCATCATGATGAGGCACCTAATAGTAGGAATCCTGGTCAGGAAGATGTTTGTAGGTTTACAAGGTAAAGTGGGAAAGGAAAAGAAACCTAAGAAATTCTGCATTATGGTAATTTAGTCTGTGTAATTAACGACTGGTCCCACTGAGACTGAGACAGCTAACAACTTATTTTTCTGACTGTATTTAATGTTGCTGCCTGAAACTCTTTTTGTAGGCAAAAATGAAAGTTTGTACTGAGGACAACTAAAAAGAGAAAAAGTCAATGGTCTACCAAAGAAAGAAAGAAATGATTGAAGTCATTCATAGTTAAAGACTTTTCCCTCCTACACTATATCGCTGCCTTTAATCTTTGAATCTCTCCACTTTGGTTAGCCATTTCTTTCTAATCATGACAACCCCAAATAAATTGTTATCCTAATGGGCTAACAAAAAGTCCCTTTTGGGGGGTTGAAAATATGGTGTATACATCAACAATTGGCACAAGCTCTAGATATTCTAATATTTTCCAAATCTCACAAATATGAGAATAATTACATGCCCTGACATTTTCTAGAATGCTTTCTTCATGAATACATGCTTTCTTGAAAGTATGCTAAAAGCATAGTACTTCTTTCTTCTCTTTCAAACCTCACTGGAAATCTGCATTTATTTATACTACCAAGTAGAACCTAAAATCATGAGCTTAAATCCATTTTGATCTGTAATAAGTAGCAACAAGGCAAGTTAGAGGCAAATGGACAAGCTGGAAGTGGGGAGGAAAGGGTTGGAATATGAAGGAAGATTTGAGCAATTTGGCTAATGAATCACCCCATAGTTTAACAAATCAGCTGACAAACCAGCTATGTCTATGTCAAATGGAGCAGATTTGGTATGCAAAGAGTGAAGAATACATATTTATAATAACATTAAGTTTTCTAACCCCCTGCTGGAAGCCCTTATGCTGCCTACTGATAATTGTCCTCTTTTAAGATGAGTTTCAAGATGCCGGGCTTCTCAAGTGCTGTTTGTGCCTATGACTTTATAGGAAGTTCTTGGGGGCAAAAAATATTCACAGTATTATATTTCTGAAGTTTTGCAATGTGTACATTTTTTTTCCAGTAAGTCTAACCAGTTCATGATTGCCCTCTTCCCTATAAACTACTGACTCCAGATTTCAGTTTGGAGAAGGGGTTGCATGTTGGTAAATCAAAATTTAAACAAAGAAACAGCAACAAAAAAAATATCCTAGGTGACTTTTTTATATGTCAATAAAAACATTTTACATTGTTTTTTTTTTTTTTGGTCCTAAAGCAACAGACTTAAAAAAAACTGTGCTTTTCTCAGCTGACTTGAATAAAAGTGCGACTGTATCCATTATTATTCTTCTCAAAAAATAGGATTTTTTAAATAAATGAATGCTACAAAAAGCTAATCAGTTCTAAAATTTCCCTATTACTTCAATGGTAAGTGATAATTAGAAATTGCAGTTTATCAATTTGTGAACGTGAACCTCGCCAAACACCAGGCAATTCAACTACAGCTACATTCCTATATACCATTATTATAATATTGATGACAAGAGAAATAGAGATAAGAAACCTAGAACTAATTCAAATGAAAAAGAGGGGGGAATCAATAACTACTTATTCTTTTCCTAATGAACTATCCAGTTTTTCAAAAAGCTGAAACGACCTGTGTGGTTTTGAGGCTAGAAGATTTGAAGGGAGTTTCCTTGAACTCTGATTATGTCTAGAATTTTAAAGGGCTTCTCCAGACTATGAAGAGAAATTCTGGAAATTTACCATAAAACATTCATAAAATTGTCAACAATTTTGTGGTGAGTTCTGAAACCTTTGAGTACTTATAACATGCCTCATATAAACACCCAAATTTCTGTTCCATGAAACTAAGCTTTGCATGATAGTTTGTATTTCATAGAAACTAACCATTGTGGGATTTTTTACAATCTCAGGCACATTCCTTTCCCTAAAATATAAACACAGAGTATTAGGAGATTTAAATGGGCTACACATTTAATACTTTAAATAAAACAGAGGGACTTTATTCATTTTTGAATATTCAATTCAATTTCGATTTGCCCAACATTTATTAAGCACCTACTATATGCCTTGTAATATATGCTAGATATGCAAAGGCAAAAATAAACTGGTCTTTACTCTTAAAAAACTTATATTTTTTTGGGGGGGGTAACATATAACAATAAAAATAAGTAAATAATTGTATGTGTATATTCAAAATTATGCAAAATAAGACAAACTAATTGCAAGAAGTTGAATAGGTAAACAGGTGTAGGGTGGATTAGGAAAAGCCTCACATAGGAAGTAGCACCTGTGCTGTGCTTTAAAGGAAAACAGGGATGCTAGGAGACAGAAGCAAGGAAAGTGTATTTTCCAGAAATAGGGAACCATTTGTGATAAGATGTGAGTCATGGAGGCTAGAGAGGGAATATTGTGTCATTAACAGTTTACAGTCTAATCCGATTGGAGCAGAAAATGAATGAATTGTAGTGAAATTAAATACATTTGGAAAGGTAGCTAGCATCTGGATCACGAAGAGCTTTAAAAGTCAAAGAGAGGAATTTGTATTTTATTCAAAAGGCAATTACAGTAATAAATGATTTTTGAGTAGGGAAGATGACATGGCCATATCTGATCAATACCAATTTGGTAGCTATGATACAAATAGTTTGGGGAGAAATTTGGAAAGATGACACTGCGTTAGGAGCTAGGAAAACAGAAATGCTCCACAAATACTGCAGTAATGCTCTAAAAATAAGAGGAAAAATGATAAAGAAAAGTAAAGATAATCAGATAGAAACTCTTCATCTAGTCCAAGACTGCACAAGTAGAGTTTCAGAAATCCATTAAATCATGGTTTGTAGACTAGCAGAAAGGGAATCAAAACAGCTTGTATCACAGCAGGTAACAAGAAATGAGCATGCTCAGTGTCAGATAATCAAGGGTCAATTCCCATCTGCTTCAGAAGACTGGCCAGAACAGTGTGCAGGCAGTCCTCCTCTGACCCATCATCCAGTCAGCCAATGTTTTTCCAGAATTTTGGCAGAGAAAAGGAGATGTATAGATTGGTAGCTTGAAGAAATGGAAAGTGAACTTGAAAAAACAGAAGTAGAGAATAGAGCTTATCTCTAGGCATAGAGGAAAGAAGGTATTAAGAGAAAATATTGATGGGCAAACTCCTGGAGGATATAGGATGAGTGGGAATTGAGGGTATAAGCTGAGTTTAGTTTTAATAAAGCAATATGATATAGAGAATAAAGAGCCAGCCTCAAACTAAGAAAAACCTGGGGTCAAGTTCCTACCACCTGTGACACTTTCTGGCTGGGAAACCCTGTGCAAGTTACTTTAGAGCTCAGTGCTTCAGGCAACTCTCTAAAATTTTAATTTATAGAACAGTTGCCAATCTGCTTTAGCAGAGAGCGTTAAATCTTCCCCCAGCTTCCTATACCAATGAATTCACAAGATTAGTGCAAAGGGGAAGAAACAAAACCAAACCAAACCTTTCTTCTCCCTTACGTGGCATAAAGGAAGAGAGGATGGGTGGAGTTGTGGAGGGTTATTGAGGTATGGCATAGGGAAGAAGGGAAGGAAATGAGTATTTATATGGTGCTTACTATGTGACAGACTGTGCTAAGTGCACTACATGTATCTCTTTTGATCCTCACAACAGCCTTGGAATACTTTTCAAGGTGCTATTGTAGTCCACATTTTACAGTTGAGGAGATTGAGGAAGACAGAGATTAAGTTATTTACTTAAAGTCATCCAGCTAATAAGGGTCTGAGGTTGGATTTGAACTCATATTTTTATAGTTCCAGGTCCAGCCCTCTATCCACTATGCCATCCAGGTGCATTAAGAAAGAGTACACTAATAGAATAGCCTCTGTTTTCCAAGTACAACAAGAAATGATGACACATGCTGGGAAAGAAAGTGGTAGTCTCAGGGCTTCAGGAGAGAAAAACAAAAAAGTTTGGAGGAGCTTCCAAAGGCATAAGGTTTGGAGGAACTTCCAAGGGGATGAATAGAAAGAATAAAAGTTTTCCATGGTGAAGTGAGGACCCATTTGAAATTGGATAACATGAAATTGTAGTGGACCAAGTTGGCATGATTGTATGAATTCCTCATGCACAGCAGGTCAGAAGTAGTTTAACAGGTGGAAGATAAACCAGGGTTGAGGATTAAAAAAAATGTTATATTTCACAAATTTTTAAGCATTATCTATATTAGCCATTATCATTATCATTATTATTATTATAATGATTTTTTTATCAGCAAGCAAATGAAGGCATTCAGGACTCCAGAGGGCACAATGGAAAGGGAAGGAAGTGGAGAAAAGGAACTGGAAAGCGAGAGGACAAGGAGGATAAAGGGCAATATATAACTGGTCAAATCTCCAGCTAAGACTAAAGAGAAGGAAGTGAGGGCAGAGCAAGTCAAGTCAATAGTATTCACTAAACACTGACTCTGTGCTAGACACTGTTTTTAGTATTGAGATTCTGTTCTAAGAGAAGAGGTGGTGTAATGGGAATGTAAATTTTTAAGATCTTCCCTGCCACTAGGCTAAAGTTCACCTGGAGCCTGGGGTAGGAGGCTTGTTTTTCAGTAGATACTTTTTGATTGGCCAGTGAGTCAATAAGGTTGTTACATTCTCTGAGTCAGGAGAAAGCTATATAAACCCTGATGTGTAACTTTGTTTTGGGGCTCACTTTGACAAGTGTTCTGTGATTTGATCAGATGAGACTCTGGGAAGCTGTTGTTGAGAGCCCCCTGGCTTTGAAAAACCCAGATGTTGATTTGGTATGGATGTAATAGTTGGACAGTTTGGAAATCTTCCTACTTGATCTGTTTCTCTGTCTTGATAATTCTGTCTGTATACTCTGAAGTTCGGGGTGCTGACCTTTTTCCCCTGAACTAGGTAAAGGATACATATTTGACTGATTAAAGTAAGCTTGTTAACACATTTTGAGTTGCTTTCCTTTAACAAAGCAGATCTAAGAACCTGTGTTGGCAGCCACCCTAGGGACACTGGTGTGCTTGCTGCTACAGGTGGTAGTCTGAGAAACTTGGTAGAGAATGAAGTTTGTAATGAGGATGGAGAATAGGTTTAAGAGGCACCAGTTTGGCAAGAGACAAAAAGTTGGGAGATGAGAGTTCAAAATGAGTAGTGGTATTGTGAGTAATGGTGAAAAAGAAGTTATTACCATCCCTGTGGATTGTGGGATGACAGTCATATAAGCTCTGAGAGTTTAGGAAGCCAATGAACTGAGAAAACAGAGTGTTAGAGGGCATACCACTGGGATGTTGAAGTCCCCAAATATGAAGGCACAGAGTGAGTTAGAGAAAATAACATCAGTTAGAAATTGATTTAAATTTACAAAGAAAAAAGTTACCTGAAGACTGATAGATCGCAACAACAAGGATCTAGACCAGAAGTTATAAATTCATAGAATGGAATTCAAAGGAAGAGGTTATGAATGATAATAGCAAAGTGAAGAAGAGGCAATGAAACACAAAGAACATGTCAATTTTATCTTCTGGTTCAGCATGTCTGGGAATTTGAGAAAAGAAGAAAATAGTGGTGGAGAGAATACTCAGGGAGTCAGTGGATTCCAGAGAATTCCAGGTTTCCAGAAAGATGAATAATGTATGAATAGAAGAAGCTGAAGATGAATGGAAGTTGGTTGGCAGCTAGATGTACAGTGGTTAGAACACTGGATCTGGAGTCAAGAAGACTAGAATTCAAATTGGGTTTCAGACACTTAACTGGCTATGTGACCCTGAGCAAGTCACTCAATCCCTCTTGGTCTCATTTATATGTAAAATGGAGATAATAATTAGGCCTCCCTTCCAGGGTTGTTGTGAGGATAAAAAAATGTTACATTTCACAAACTTTTAAGCATTACATATTAGCTATCATCATCATCATCATCATTATTAAAACTATTGTTTTATCAGCAATCAAGCAAGGGCATTCAGGATTCCAGAGGGCACAATGGAAAGGGAAGGAAGTGGAGAAAAGGAACTGGAAAATGAGAGGATTAAACTGAACTGAGATTAGAGTATGTGGAAAGGATGCAAGTAAAGTGGGTTTTTACCCATGTTGTGAATACAAATTATACTGATGATTTATTAGTATAATGAAGGCTAGGATGTAAAGCATAATAATGATGATGATGATTATTAACCTGTATTTAGCATATCAAAAAAGTGATACATATGTATAAAGTACTGATCCTTTTAGATATTGCCCTTTCACGTGGAATAGTTTTCTGAGTTCAGAGTATTTTGCTTAGAAATCTTAGAGAAACAATTACTGTAGCAATTCTTTGACAGTTTGGAGACAGTTGATCATATTAAGTGTGACAAGCTATAGTATAATGGAGAGATTTGAATATCAGAACTTTTCTATAAATATGGGACAGATTTAATTTATATGATCAAAGACTAATGATGAAAATTTGCATACTAAACATAATCAAAGGTGGGATTAATCATTTACAGAGATGGTCTAGAGCCTGAACCCAAGAAAGATTAGAGGAGAGAAAGAAATGAAAGGGGAGGTGTCTGAACTAAACCAGCTAAATTTGAAGTTCAATGCAATGGATTTTATAGTTTTCATTGAGGAATAATTTCAGTAGAGCAAAAGAATAGCTTCGAAGCAGAGAATCAGAGAAGCTATTCAATAGATTGACTAGTTTAGCCAAGATATATGCCAAATGAGGAATGATTCAAGCACTATCTGAATCAATTCAGCTTACCAGTGGATGCATCTGTTCAAAACAGAAGCTACATTCATCAAAGAATATTTTGGACAGCTCCTGAGATAGAAAGATGACACCAGAGTTTATGGTTCCAGAATTGTGAAATTACTCCAGCTTAAGTTTCCCCCACTCATGTGACCAGTCTTCCCAACAGGTGCTAATTGTGTTGTTGGGGGAGTATAACCCAGGTTTATGTATGGGTTGTGATATAGTAATTATTTCTGAACTTGCTTTCATATGTGTGATTTTGTTATTATTTCTTTTGGATTGTTAAATGGTTATTTTAAAGATAAAAATGTGTCATAATTTTAAGTAACTGGTTTTGTGTAAATGGAAGTATAGTCTCTGCAACTTCTAAGATTTCTCCTCTAGAACCCTGAGAGAATTTGAATGTAACTCTGGTAGTGTTTGTTCTCTGGAAATCTAGACTTACCAGTGTGAAGGCAGGTTGGAGAGAAAGACTGAAGTCCAGAGAGAAAGAGCGGATTGTCACAGCCTATGTGAAAGATATGAGATGGTACAGTAGGTGAGGTTACCCCATATACCCATTATACATAGGCTGTCTCATTTAATCATACTGGGTCTTAGTTATTTGGACTGAACTGTAGTCATTCAGTAGATAAATTCATCCCTCCTATTTGCATGCATTCTTTTGACAGGATTTGAAAATGTGCTATTTAAGTGTGAAATAACATTTTCAGGAGGTTAGGTGAGAATCTGCAGGCTGACAGAGGCAGAGATAAAAAAAAAACACAAGCTATTTAAAATGGACTCAATGCACATCTTTACTAGAATGTATTACATCCCAATTTTAAAGGATTTTCATTTATCACTGCATGGGGTTGTTTTTACAGTGCTGGGTAGATAGAAATAGCCTAGACAAGTAAGTAGGATATGCTTAGGAAGTATCAGGAGATCAAAGACTGGATTATATGGAGGGAAGGGAATTAGAAGACAGAAGATAGAAGTCTACTAAAACTTGACATGGAAGTAGTAAATAGCATTAGACCAACTGAAAGGAAGGCTTGTCTAATCAGAATATTTGCCTAGACCTAAGTGACCTGCCTTTGTTGATGGTACTACAGTGGTATGATGGAATTAGTGTCTTAAACTGCTAAAATACGCATTCTGGTTAGGTGAAGAAACTGATCTCTGCCACCATCCAGGAAACTTAGGCTGTATTTTCTTATTATGGAATCATCTCAAGTAATTGTCCATATGGCAATAACATTAGACCCAAACAACCTTAGGCCTAAACAACCTCCAGCATGTTGTTTTAGACTGATTACATTTTCTTTTCAATAGTTTCATTTTGTAAAATCTCAGGAATGGTTTTAATTCCAAGAAACAAATCCTTTCTCAAACCCTGCCAAATTATACTGCCAATAACATATAAGGATGGAGAGAAAAGGTATCAAGCAGGCACACCTCTATTTGGGAGGCAACTGATGTGTGTCTAAACCTTCAGGATACTGAAATGCTGTACATTCTTCCCTTTATTACCAAGCTGGAAATACAGCCTTTGCTGATTTAAACAACAAAAGATCTATAGTCCAGACACGTTCAGTTTAATTGCACCCCTGAAGTAGTTCAAACATAATTCTTGCTGGGGTTAGGAAGTCTTCTACTGAAAGCCTCATGGATAGCAATATAGCAATATAACCTTCTAGTAGAAAGCATACCTATCTTCTGTGGGAAAAGGGGATTCAAAACTGTGATTTCATCAGTCTGAGATTCTCCATTAGAAAAGTTTCTCCATCAATGAGTATTGTCAATTCCTCTGTCACAGTGCTTGTTGATTGATGGTTGATTATAATTTATAGTCATAAAGAATTATCTGGAGATGCTTAGAAGACTAAATAACATGGCTCACAACAGTCCCTATATAAGAGAGTTTGTACTATATAGGGCTTATTTTTTTTTAACATATATATATACCAGCCAATTTTAACATACTTTAAGATTCTAATTAATGTGTTTTTTAAAGGTCAGGAATATTATCAATGTTAAAATTGATGGTGGTATTGGAGGATATAATGAGAAGAATTCCCTGTATTAAAAGACTGTTCTAATTTTATGATCACTCCTTTTTGCTAATTTATCTTCTTTCTTCAGGTAATCTCATTTCACAATTTTCCATTTTACCCATCTACTCACTCATCTAAAAGCATGGCAAAATAAATTTGTTTTGCTTTTCCCTATATTTATCTAGTCCTGCATCAGCTTCTAGTTGGTCTAAGGAAAATAGGAGAATGTAATTCAACTTATAAATCAGCTTATAGAACCTTATAACACATCTCTGATGGCTAAAAGTATAACTGTATAAGGAAGAATCTTTTAAAATTTCATCATAAGAAAACATATGACATAAATTGGTTTTCTTTCTGCAAAGGATGTTCCTACTTAGCTCATTACCCTTATTTTATACACCCATACTGAAACTCAGTAGTAGAACATAAACTTTCAGAAAAAAAGGGAGTGATTTTTTTCCGGTTTCTATTTATAACCCCAGAGGACTAGAACAGTGTCTTTTACATAATAGCTTGGCTTGATTGAATTCAGCAAATATTTATTAAGTGACTACTATGGACAAGTCATTTAGCCTTTTAGTGCCTCCAGATAACTCTTTATTAGTATAAATTATGATCAGCCATCAATCAGCAAGCACTGTGTTGCAGAGAAATTGACAATCTGTATTGATGGTGGGACTTTCTTAATGGAGAATCTCTCAGACTGATGAAATCACAGTTTTGAATCCCTTTTCCCACAGATATACAGAAACACATAAAGATACACACACATACACACAGTGTGCAAGGTACTATGGCAAGTATTATATGATAGCACAATCCCAAGGCACCCAAGGAATTCATAATCTAATAGTGAATTAGACCATTTAACAAACCCTTGACATTCCATATGTTTATCGAGTATGACTAAGTCTATCTTGGAGCCTTACTTACCTAATTGCAAAATACACCAGGATATATACCCTCAACCCTGCATTGGCAGCAAGGAGCTGGGATGAACCTAGAAGATACTGCCATGACTCATGACTTACCTTCATTTGTTCTATGTAGTCACAACTCTAAGAAGACAAGAATTTCTACCATACCACCCTGAGATATCAGATGGATCTTTAGCAAATGTATTTGGTTGGTGCTACACCTCCTACTGACAACTAGTGAACATATCTCATAGCTCTGGCATAGCTGGGGACAACTGTGAACAACAAATTCTCCCATAAACTTCACATACACCACTACCAACTCTTCCCCAAATCCACCTCAAGTAGTAACTTACATTGTCATCTCCTCCCATTAATCAGTGAAATGTATTGCCAGTACCTCACTTTTAAAAACCTACTTACAGTGAGACTTTGGAGAAAAAAAAAGATATTCCTCTGTAAAAGCTGAAGGGCTGTGTGCTTATTTATTTTATAAATAAATTTATAAAAATAAATTTATCTTTCCTAACATGTATAAGTGCATTTTAACTGCTTTTTTGGAAATGATTTCTCTTGATACTGTTGTCTAACAAATTAGTGACTTTAATGATGGATTGTACCAGCATTTTAGGTTCAAGGAGAAATCTATTCAATATTCATTCAAAAGGGCAGAGTAGTCCCCAAAATTATCTCAAACTTCCCATTAGCCTTAAAAATTTAGTAATGACTCAAATATATTCTAAGGACTTTGTATGTAAAAAGTGACACAGTAAATATTTTTGGAATAATTATATAGAAGAATGAACATAAAACACTAGAAAACAACACTTGCCTATTCCCAGTAAAGAAAAAATTGATGTACTAGAGCATGCAGCTTTCAAAATTGACCTAGCTCATTGTAGCCATTCTTATGTCAAAAGATAATTCTGAGTTGTGAAGGCATAAGCTAACATAATCTATAATACACTTAGATTTTTTTTTATAAAAGAGGACATTGTACAAGTAAAATGAATGATTTTAATTATTTATTATAAGAATCAACAAAATTAATAAGCACTTTATGTGAAATAAATATTTGTATAATGTTTCATGGTATTCAAAGTACTTTTAACATCCATTATCTCATTAGATTTTCATAGCAATTTTGTTTTCCCAGAATTTTGAAGGAAAGGTAACTGAGGAAGGCTGTGGGTGACAAGTTACTTAACGGAGTTGAAAAAGAGAATTTCAAAGAGTGGAAGCAGGTATTAAAAACAAACTTCTCTTACAAACATTTTGCTTGGTTCTGATTCTCTGTACATGTTCATGGATCTTTATTCAATTGAAGCAACTGGTAAGGGGATGGAGGGCAATGGAATGTGTCTGGCACTACAATAAACACTTCATAAATATTATCTCATTTGATCCTCAAAACTACCCCAAGAGGTAGGGGTCATCCCCAAATTATAGATGAGGAAACTGAGGTGGAAGTAAAAGGGCTTGCCAAGCATCACACGGCTACTAAGAACCTGAGGCTGAATTTGAACTCAGATTTTCCTGTCTTCAATCCTAGCTCTCTATCTACTGCTCTACCGCTACTTTTTGTTATGATCATTCACATTTATCTAAACCTTTCCTATTTGATAGTACCTTTTTTGGTTTGCTCTATGTGCCCAGACTTAAAGAACTCAGGATTTCCACCATGCCACAAGAAGGTATCAAACAGAACGTTAGCATATGGATTTGGCTGTTGCAGGAAGTCATGAAGCTCCCAGGAACCTGCAAGTACCTCAACAGCCTGTCACTTGCCCATTATTGAATCATTGTAGCCTCCATCCTAGACCTTATTACAACCCCAGTTTTTGATCCTGTTCCTGAGTCAAATATTGCTTCCTGCTTTTAACTCTTTCAGATATGCTATTCATTTGTTCATTCTTGATCTTGACTATTTAGATTATGATTCTGACTTTTATCTGTACAGGAATGTTCTTGCTACAATTCTCAGAAATTAGTAAAGATTCTATTAGGACCTTCAGTTTCAGCCTCTAATGAACCTCCACCTTGAGGAAAAGTATACAGTAGTAATATGAGAGGTAGTGTTTAAAATAGGAAGTAACTTGGAGTTGGAATCAGAAGAGGTCAGCTCTAGTCATGTCTCCTGTTACATATGACCACCAAAAACTGGAATCTTTCACTAGAAATCACTAAAAATACACTTTTCTGCATATCATTCTTTATAAGAAAATATTAATTCTGAAAACATGGACTTTTCCTAACACAGTAACCATGAAATATTCCAAAAACGTAGTACACAAAATAAAATTGGTAACTTGCAAAACACTTTTTCTTGCTAATAATTCCGGAGGATTCTTTGACTTTTGTGCTAACATGTTCATAAAAATAGGATTGATTTCAGATTATATTCCCTTTTCATAACACATGAAACCTACAGTACCATAAATACTTTGCCCCTTTTTTCAGATACTACAAATCATTGACTTGTTAACACTGCTTGCAGCCCAGAGAGACTGCAGACCTTTCAGCATGATATTGATCTAACACCTTTATTTTTTCACTAAGCTATACTTTTGCATACTTGAGGTTCGAGGCCAAGGGACTTGTACTGTGATTTGGGGGCATAACTGAAACATAGAACTTGAATTTTAAAGGCAAACAATGAAAATATACAATGGCTACATGGTGAGCTCTTTACAATGGTAGGCTGAACAAGACCTGGAGAATCACCTGGTGGGATTATAGCTGCTCCCCAAACTTGCATGCCTTGTGTCTTTCTTTTTTTTCTCTACTGGGCATAGCCACAAATGTGTGTAGTTGCCAATGTGAAAATGAAAATGAGGTTACCAATAAAATCACATGAATGCTTGAAGTCATGCTAGTTTAAACATATAAATATTCAGAATTGACTATTTAAATATATATATGTATATTCATATGTTTATCTATACATATGCATATGAGGGAAGGAGTAAGCTAGGCATAAATATGGGACCTACTATGTGCCAATACTATGCTAAATGCTTTTAAAATATTATCTCATTTGATCTTCACAACATCCCTGTGGGGTAGGTTTTATTATTATCCCCATTTTATAGTTGAGGAAACCAAGGCAGAGGTCAAGGGACTTGCCCAAGGTCACACAGCTAATAACTGTCTGGCCCAGCACTTTATCCATGGCACCATCAGCTGCCTAACTGACTCTATATGTGACTACAAATATGTATTTAATATATTTATTTCTATATGTATTTTTGTTTGTGAATACTTACATGTATCTATGATCTCACTAATTTGTAAATTCTCTCCAAAAAATCAAATTCTTGTGTGCTCATCCAGAGCAACTTCTGTATATTTTCCAGTAAGTTGTCCAAAGGGGCATTTCCACATCCCAAGTTCTAAAGACAGTCCTTTCTTTCTCTAGTCATTGTTTTGTTTTTGTTTTTTGCCTTTTTGGAGGGCAATTGGGGTTAAGTAACATGCCCAAGGTTACACGGCTAGTTTTTGTTTTGTGTGTGTTAAGTATCTGAGGCCGGAACCGAACACTTTACTCACTGTGCCGCCTAGCGGCACCTGGTCATTGTAGGAATATGAAAGGAAGACACAAGCTATCTACCTCTCATCCCCTCTCCGCCCCCCCCCATACCCTGTTTTTCTTCTTTCTTTTCTTGTCCTACATTTTCTTTGTAATATATTTTTATTCCTGTTGTTCAGAGTTCCTTATGAGTTATAGGTTGTGGCTGGTTAATACCCACTACGCATCTTTCTATCGGTCTTAGTGTACTATTCATTTTTAATTTTTCAGTGACTTGTATTCTCTGCTTTGCTTCCATGTATATGAATCATGACATTTCACCTCTGGACTTTGGGCTATGAAAAATGACTGCTTTCTCTGGAGACAAGGTGACCTCCAGAGATGAAACATGTTAGGTCAGATTGATAATGGTGAGAGAGGAAGAAATACCCCAAAGTTCAGTGGTAGAGAAATATTTTCACTTCTGAGAAACCTGAAATCTAAGTGAAGAAAGAGAAGCTGAACACAGACCACCCAAACAGTGCAATGAAAACATGAAAAACTCTTGTCAGAGCAAGTGAGGCAGGGAGGAGAGCCATCTGACCCCAAGATATCTCCTATATCATAGAAAATCCTCTTTTCTTTCTTTTCTTTGGAACTTAAGGGCACAAAGCTATGATTTAAGGGCTATATTTTGATTTTGGAGCTTGGGGAGTATAACTGACACTTTCATTTCATGTACCCCTCAGAGTCAGTTTTTAGTTTTATTTCTACATTATTTAATTAACTTTCCTTCTTAGCAGTAGGAAGCACTTGACACATAGCAAAATAATCTGTCTCTCTGCCTCTCCTGGTCTTATAATTGCCTTATAATTGCATTTCAGGCTCCTTTTAGTAGCAGACAATTGTGGCAGCAGAGAATTCCAGTAAAGGGAGCTGTTTCTCAGAAGTCCAGTTTAAAAAGCATTTCTCTAAATTGAAGTTTCATTCTTTTTATGAAGTGAGAATGCTCTAAAAATTCCATTCAGGCATGATTCTTCTGCGTGCATCATGTATTTCACTGTGCTGCTACCAGTAATAAAAAGTGATTACTTGTCCACTGGACATACTATAAATGTTTCAAGCACATAATAATACAGTTACCAAAAAAATCTCCAAGCAAACTGTATTTTCTAGTTGTTATTAAAGTAGACTCATGAAACTCTAATTTCTAGACATCTACATAAGTCAGGGATATCAAATTATGAACTTAAGGTCATGAAGCAACTTTGGAATTCATCAAGTCCAACATCCCATGACATTTCCCTGCATTTTCAAAATGGCATTTCTGTATCTTTTCTCATACATGGCACTGCATCTCTCATCGCAGACTTTGCACTGGTCCTTCCCCATGCCTGGAATATGTCTTTCTCACTTCTGCCTTGTAGAATCCATCATTTCCTTCAAGCTCAATCACTATCTTTTTATCTGGAGCCTTCTTTTACTGATTCATCATGTATGTCACATATTTTGTTTGTCTGATTTCCCCAACAGACGTCTCTCTCCCTTATACAAACTTCTTTCCAACTCAATAACACTATCTTCATTAGCCTAGGTCACTGCATTCATCAGAGTCCTTAAATCTTTCAAAATGTTGCCTTTACACTGTGTAATCCTAAGCACTTGTTCTTTAATTTAGATGAAGCTCAATTTCCTCTTCCATAAAATAGGGCTAATAATAGCTCCTCTCTCAGAGTTGTTGTGAGGATCAAATAAGATAAGACATGTACTTTACACCCTTAGAGCATTACAATAAATGTGATCAATCACATAAGGACTGAAATTGAGGAAAATTACCACGCTAATCTGAAGGAAAAACACATTGAAATTAGGAAAAAGAATACAAATCTGTAGGTGGTTCTGTGTCAAATTAAACTATACAAAACTACATGGCTGTTGTCTGTTCTCAAAGAGGACCAAAATGACATCATTATGCTAAAGTCTAGTTTCAGTGAGTCTGACTATGACTATCTGACCAATATGAGCTCAGAATGCTCTGTCACAGGTCGGGCACAAATAGTATGTGTGAACATTGGGGATGGATACTCTAAATTTGGGCATCCTATGTTTCCTTTGAGCTGTCTCAATTTTGCTTTGCTCATAGAGCATAGCACCTTCTCTGATGTGGGCACACCATGCTGAGCAGTCCTGTGCCACTGTATCCCATGGACAGTGACAGTAATGACACAAAATTATTCAAGAAGCAAAATGGCAGAAGATGTTTCTATTATTATTCCATTGTGGTTTCATTTGATCACAAGTCAGATGGCATTTAAAGAAAACCTAACCTATATCCTGGTTTGGTTAGAATTAATGAATTATATAAACAATAAAACTTCTCTAACATTTGAGTTCTTTTAGGACTTCTAAAAGTCAGTGAGGGATGGATGGGTCATAATCTTCCAGAGGAAAAGAAAACATTTTATTAACTAAAAGTGTAATACTACAGCTCTTTTATAGACAGAATATCAATGGGAATTAAGGTCAAGATATTCCCAGGAATCACATCTTTAAGAACTTGAATAACTTAGGAACTTATTTCTTTCTGCCAAATTCAGTTCTTTTGTATTAACTTTCAATCCATTTAGCTTGAATTATATACATATGTGTATATATGGGAAAGAAAGAAAGAAAGAAAGAAAGAGAAAGAAAGTAAGAAAGAAAGAAAGAGAAAGAAAGAAAGAAAGAAAGAAAGAAAGAAAGAAAGAAAGAAAGAAAGAAAGAAAGAAAGAGAAAGAAAGAAAGAAAGAAAGAAAGAAAGAAAGAAAGAAAGAAAGAAAGAAAGAAAGGGAGGGAGGAAGGAAGGAAGGAAGGAAGGAAGGAAGGAAGGAAGGAATGAAGGAAGGAAGATAGAAAGAGAGAAAGGAAGGAAAGAAGGAAGGAAGAAAGAAAGAAAGAGGAAAAGGGTTAAATGTTACTTTTAGCAGTAAAGATCAGAGAATTCATTCATATAATTCAGGTTTGAGATATCCAGTGCTTCTGACTATCTACAGGTGTAAAACAAATACTATACACAATCAAACCTATAGACATTTTTTTACATCAATACTAACTATAACTTCTGAAAGAGATCTTAATTATTAGATGACAGGCCAGTACTAATGTCTTTATCCCTTTTCAGATTTGAATCCTTCAATTATACTGAACACTTAAATAAAAGCACTAAACTCTGACAGCTTCCTCATACTTATATATTATATTATAATTTACAAAATAATTCAACATATTGTCTCATTTAATCCTTTCAACAACCATGTGAGCACAGCTTGTTGTTCAGTTGTTTCATTCATGTCCAACTCTTCATGGCCTCACTTAGGGTTTTCTTGGCAAAGATACCAGAGTGGTTTATCACTTCCTTGTCCAGTTCATTTTATAGATAAGAAACTGAAGCAAACAGGGTTAAGTAAGCTTCTGAGACCTCATTTAAACTCAGGAAGATGAGTCTTCCTAGCACCAGTCCTGGCACTCTGTCTACTATACCACCCAGCCACACTGTGCATAGGTAGTAAAAATATTATTGTCTTTATTTTACAAATTAGCAAACTGAGGCTCAGAGAGGTTATGTAATTTCTCCATGGTCACAGAGCTAGCAAATTTAAGAAGCTCAAATGACTCACCCTCCTCACTGCAGCACTTTAAAGTTGATAATATGCTTTAATACGTTATGTCATTTCACCATCACTACAATATTATGAAGACAGGTAATGTCAGCATTGTTATCATCGTTTACAAGTTGAGAAAACTGAATCTTGGAAAAACTGCTATGCTCAGACAGCTTATAAAAAGCAAAACCAGTTCAGAAATCCAGATCCTGTGGTCAGAAGTCTAGGGCTATTTCTATTATATTGCATGACTGACTGCTATATTTTAATGTGAGCAATGATTCAAAGTATCCCTTTGAATGTCTCAGATCCACTAGAAATGTTGTGTGTTATCTGAGTGTGACCCAATGGCCTTAAGAGTGAAACTGGGCCAAAGGCCATGGTGAAAATAATACAGAGTGTACAGAAATAAGTTAAATAATATGTGACTTATAAACGTATAGAAAGTGTGTATGTCAAACTACTTCATTATTTAATGCCCTTCACTATTGGACCAAATTGCATTTATTACCGTGACTTTCACCAGCTGTATTTTACAAATAAAAAGAGATATCAGAAAACTTCCCCAGTTTCATGATAGAAGATCATTTAGTTTATATTGTTGTTGATGATGATGATAGTGATAGTTTTGAAAAACATTTTAATTTAATCTCATTTGAACTTTATAACAACCATGTGAGGTAGGTGCTATTATTATTCTCATTTTACTCTGTAAAGGAAAACTGAGGAAACTGAGGCAGATGGCCATTAAGTGACTTGTCCAGGGGCATAAGTGTCTCAGACAGAATTTGAATTCAGCTTTTCCTGACTCCAAATCTAGTACTCTATCCATTCTATCATTTTTCCTCAATTTTTCTCATGCATTATTTATCACAACACAATAATATGTGGTTATGTTCTTCTACCAAAAATTGTTCAGACATTCCCCATGCAATAAGAATTTATTTTTCCCTCTTGAAGTTACTCTGCATACCCTTGTATGTATACCTATACTTATACTTCCTTACTTTATTCATACTGTATTTCCCATTAGAATATAAACTTCTTGAGAACAGGGATTGCTTCATCTCTTGCCTTCTATCCTTAACATCTAGCATAGTATCCTGTGCAAATGCTTAAAAGTATGGTTGTGTATAGATTTAAATAAACATGTGGGCACAAATAAATAAGAAGTGAAAATAAAGGGAAGGTTAAAATAAATAGTAAATGAATGTGCAGGCATTAATAAATGTTGAAGAATTGACAAGAATTTGTTTCTAGTTTTTTTTTTCTCCTGTCACAAAAGTTTTGCTAAGCATATTTTGACATGAATAGATCTTATTTTCTATCTTTGACATTGTCCAGGTCCAGGATCAATTAATAAAAAGACAGAATAGCTTTGTGACTTTGCTTGCATCACTCCCAGGTATGTCTGACAACCTAATTTTAGAACTACAGCATATCAACAGATTTATAACTCTTCTTAGTTCTCCTGCGTCCCATTACCCATCCCATACTGTTCTTTGCTCCCTTGTTTCACTTTTTGTTACCTACTTTCATTGGCCATCTTTTCCAATATATGATTCCATCAAATTGCCTTGACTTTGTGATGGTGTTGGGTTTTCTCTTACAAGTGGAGTAGGCCAATTTCCATGATTTCAGGCCACTAAGTAGTTCTTAGGGTCCAGACTATTGCTACTATTTAGCTCCACTTTCACTCTTCTACTCTATAAGAAAGGCACAATAAGTACAGGTTATCCAAGAAAGCATGAGTCAAATATCCCATTACCTTCGAGAGTAGCAAAAATTTCACCCTTTTTCTCTGAGATTCACCTCCATCTGTTTAGGCAAGGTTTGTGATATTTGTAACTCTTGAGAATTTAGCAGAAATGACACCTGTTAGAGGAAGCTAGGTGGTGCAGTGAATAGTGCTCAGCTTGGAGTCAGGAGGGTTTAGTTCAAATCAAGCCTCAGATGCTTTCTATGTAACCCTGGACAAGTGACTTATTGTCTGTCTCCCTCAGATTCCTCATCTGTAAAATGGAGTAATGATCGCCCCCACCTCCCAGGGTTGTTGTGAGAATAAAATAAGACAACATTTGTAAAGAACTTTGTAAACTTTAAAGCACTATAACAGGGGTTGCTGTTGTCATCATCACCACCACCACCATCATCATCATCTCTAACTTATGTGCCTAGTAGAATTCTATATACATTGCATGTGCTTAGCCAATATTGAGTGATTGATTTGCATGATAATGGACTGTGTTCAGCGACCTCTGTGTTTTGCTGTAATTCTAAGCTAAAGTTTTTGTAATAAGAAATGCCCACAAGTGGGGTGGCTAGGTGGTGCAGTGAGTAAAGCACTGGCCCCAGAGTCGGGAGGACTGGAGTTCGGTTCCAGCCTCAGACACTTAACACCCACACACAAAAAAATAGCCATGTAACCTTGGGCAAGTTACTTAACCTCAATTGTCCTCCAAAAGGCAAAAAAAAGAAAGAAAAAAAAAAGAAAAAAATGCCCACAAGAATCATAATTGTCTAGTTTCATATTCCTTTTGAACGGTTTTGGTACATACACAACAGAATGCAAACAGTTCCTTGAAGGTAACTATTTCACTTCTGATATAATTTAACCTATAATATATAAAATTTCAAATGTATTGTTTGTCACTGGGAAACAATACAATGCATGTTATTTGCAATTTTGGGGGATAAAACTTCAAAAAGAGCAAGTGTTTTGACATACTGAAAGAATTCTGGTTTAGTACATTTTAAGGGAGCTTTTGTTGATTAATGTATTGCTGTTGTTTCTTTTTCATAAACTTATAAGACCACTAAGCAAAATCAATTGTTAGCTGCCAGTAAAAAAAATCAATGCAAAACAGCTTAATCTGTTGGATTTATAACAATAACATTTTTTTCAGGTATCTCTGGGTAATCATAACAACAGCTACAAAGTGACAGAATTTCATATCCATCATTCTAAGCTCCAAAATGTCCAACTTTTCCTGTTTACATTGTGCTTCTCTTGGTGTTGGTATTTTTAAATGAAGTTGTAATGTTGACTTATGGAGGGTATTATAATGTATGCCAGCTCACTACTGTTCAGAATTAACCAGTCAACAGGTATTTGTTGAACAGCTATCTACTATACCTAAGTATTAATATGGGAGGTGTAAAATAATATATTATCCCTGTCCTCAAGGATCTTATAATCTAAGTGGGGAGACAAGAAAGCGTGTGGAACTAGACTGTCTAAAGTAAAAGATGCATGTAGGGGGACAGTGGGAAACAGAATCAAATGCATGGACATGACTAGGTTATAGAAAGCCTTAAACACCAAAAACCTCAAATGCCAGAGCAGTTCAGTATTGCTGTACTTGTCAACAGGGAGTCATTGAAACATTTTGAACTGATAAATAAAATGAGAAAAACAGTATTCTAGAAGATTTAGCTTGGCAGGGGTTGGGAGGAGAAGAATATGGAATCAGGAGAAGCCATTAAGCAGGGTCTTTCTAGAAATAATACAGGATTTAAGAGAAAGATTAAACTATGCCCTAGATGATGGTGGTAGTGGGAATAGAGGTGGGAAGAGGGAGTTGAAATAAATAATTCAAAGGATGAATGAAATAAACAAGATAATAGAGAGTCTAGGGCAAAAATCCAAAGAAAACTCCCCCCAAAATGGAGGGAAACCAAAAAACAAAAAATGTTAAGATGAGAAGAGATAGTAATAGTCATCACTAATAAAGCAGTGCAAGTTTGAGGTTCCAAAACACCGCTATGTGATATAAAAGTATATTTTCATTTATTCAGGATAGAGGCTTATTTTTGATAACACAGACTTTCAATATTGGAATTTTTACATTGTTTCCAGTCTACATACAGTATTTAACAGAGGAGCCAATTGCACAGTAAGAGAATGGTCTGTTGGTAGTGATACAGTATCAAGAGAGCTAGTTAGCATATTAGTTATACCACTTTGTACAATTTATAGGAATTCATAAGCAAAAACTGCACAAGATTGAGAGGGATGGATGGATTGCAATCTGCATCATTAAATGGACTGTCTACATAAATGAGATATGTTGAAGCATCTTATTTAATTGTGATATACCTTCTTAAAGTCTGTTAAAAATTTTTCAATGTTTATGTGGAACCATATTCATCAACCATATTACCCATATTCATGATCTCCTTTAGACTTGTTTATCTCATCCTATACTTTCCTGCTTTTAAATCATTCTACATGTCATTTCCTAGAATGATCTCTCAACTGTTCTTCTCTCACCTATGTTACTAATATTAAGCATTGTCAAGTGATTTGGCAATAATACCTGATAATAGAGAAGCAAAAAATGAAACAAAAAACAAACAAAAAAACAGAGGAGACAAGAGAGCTTTGGAAATTAAGGCCAGATAGCTACTAAATAAGAAACAACATTACATTTTTTTAAAAAGCAATCAGGGTTAAGTAACTTGCTCAAGGTTACATGGCCAGTTATTTCTGGGTGTGGTGCTGAGTATCTGAGCCCAGATTTGATCCCCAGGTTATCCCGACACTGGGGCCGGTGCTCTTACTCGCTGTGCTACCTGGCCACCCCACAACATTATATTTTGCCAAAGTTAGTGAACATCTTCTTAGAATCTCTGTATGCAGCAAACAGAATTACTGATGATGCCACTCCCCTTCTGTAAAGCCATGCATGCGCAGCTTTCCAGAAGAATGCTACTGTGAACAGCTTTTAAGGTTCTGATTACACAGTAGAGTGAATACTCTACTTATTCAGTAAAAAATCAAAGCAAAACATTCACAGAAAATCAAGGTACAGCATTCACAATGTTACAACTTATTACAGAAAATCAAAATACAGCATTCATAATGACATCACTAAAATGGCCACATAGTTTTCACCAAAGTGGTCACAATAGTTTTCAACAAAGTACAATCATTAATAACTCAATCATTTAATCATCCTTAAAGAGGCTTGCCTCCTCAAGGGTCACAAAATACAATAGTCAAAGTTCTTCACTCATGGGGCACACTAAGTTACAAATAAGTCAATATTCAGTCATCAGTCCCTATTCAATCATCAGTTACTACTCAATCAACAGTCACTACTCAATAACCTGTTAAGGAGTAGTGAAAAATACATAGGTCATCCACCCCTAGGTCACAGTAAATCATAATCTTCTCAGTCAGTACACAGTATCCAAGTAAAGTCTTCTTTCAGTTTGACTCAAGGCTGGCTCTCAGCTTCCATGGTCCCTCTTCCATGGTCCCAGCTCCAAATGTAACCTGGGTTCAAAGGCAGGAGGCTCCTAGTTCCTTGTCCAGCTCCTTGTCCAGTTCTTTATCCAGTTCCCATTCCATATTGAAGTTCACAGTGTTCAGTCCACCTCAAGTCCTTCACAGTTCCTGTTTCTGGAAAGACAAAGATTGACAGAGCCACAATAATATTCATGCACATTGCTGGCACCATCATAAATTCACTATCTGCCTGTGAAATCAACTCAGACCCACCAACAAGGTCTGAGAACTCAACACAAATTATCAGCATAGAAATCAACCCTGACCCACAAACAATGTCCAAGAGGTCAGCACAAATCATCAGTAAAGTCCCAGGACCTCCAAAACCCTCCTCCAAGACTTCTGTAAACATACAACCAGAATATCCTCTTTCAGGGCTTCTAGTAAGGTCCCAGGGCTTCTGTACAAAGTATCCCAAACAAACATGAACACAGACAGAGCAGACAAACAGAGTGCTGGGATACCAGAAGAATTCCCCTTGACTTTGCCACCACCAAAGTCCTCTTTTCAGCTCCTTCTGTCTCTAGCCCTGGGGCTCTCCTTATATAGTCATAAGCTCCTCCCCAGGAGTTCATAAGTTCTAGGGTTCATAAGTTGTGGAGTTCACATGTTCTATTACTTAACATACTGAAACAAGGTGTTAATTTAATAGCTGAAACAAGGTGTGAACTACTTCTCTGCTTGCCATTACACCTGCTCTACCCAACCCACACACAGGATGAGTACCAATTGCTTATAAAATAAATTTTCAGCCTTATTTAGTACTAATTCTTTTAATGTAATGTCTTTTTGCCAAACAGCTATAACTTATTCCCTGATTTCATTTTGCATTCTCCCACCTCTACATATTCATACCAAACATTTCCCATACTAAGAGTATTTCCTTATCACACTTTCCATCTGTTGAAACCATTCTCTTATTTTCAACATATTACCTGTTCCAATGTCTGAAACTAAATCCCATCCCCATTCCTCATGATAAGCAAGAAGTATGGCAAAGTCTGCATTTTTTTTTTCATTTTGATAGACCTAGGAATATAGCTCTTAGTTAAACTGAAATGAATAGGGAGGCAGGAAAGTACATAGGTGGAACTGAGAGAATAACCCTATATGTTACAATTTTAAGTTGTAGACAAATTCCTGGATTCTCAGATGCATAGATGACCAAGGTTGAAATGGACCATAAAATAATGATCTATTTCAACCTCCTCATTTTATAGATGAGGAAACTAAGACACACAGAGAAGTTACTGGTTTAGTCACTCAGCAAATTGTGTATTTCTTCTAAAAATGAAATCTAGCTATTTTAGGGGGGAAAACTTTTGTTATGGCAATGTAATATGGGAAAATATCAATATCAAAGTATTATAGGACCAGTTTAGACATAATTATATAATTGTGGTAGAAACTGGGCTAGAAACCTCAGGAATAGAATGGGAGTTCTGAAGAGAAAGAAGGCTTTATATTTTCTCTACTCTTCAAAGCTTTTCAAACCTCTTCAAAGTAGGAATTATGGGCCAAAGTCAAAGCAATTACACAGGTCTTCATTTTCTAAGATACAAAGAACTCAAATAAAGAAAAAAAAACTTGATAAACTAGTAGCAGAGATGGCAAATCCCTAACCCAAACAGACTCACTCAAGACCACTTCCCCCACACTCACCATGCTCTTAGGAGCAGGGGTATAAACTGTCCCTGTAAGCTTACAGGAGAATTCAATTCTACAACTCAATTCTCCCCTTTCCCAAACAGCAGCAATTTACTTAGGCTATAACAGCAGCAAGAAGTAAGACATAAATGAGTAATGGTATCACCCTGTGTTGCAAAAGTTTTTAGCCAGAGAATTAAGGAACAGAGGGAATTTGGACAGGTCACATGTGTCTGGGCCTGTGTGGCACACCACTAAGCCTGAAAGAATCCACCTCCAGAGGCAACTAAATGTGTCCCCAGATCTAAGATGGTGAGCCATGAATTGTCCAGAATGGAAGGAAGCTAAGACAGCTTGTAGATCTAGCCTCCAGGGAAACCACCATCAAAGGAGATGGACTCAATTTGAACTACAGAGGAAAAAAAAAATTTTAAAGTTTCAAAGTACCAAAGATCTCAGAAGGTAGAAAATTCAGTTAAAGAAAGATCTTGAGGATTCTGATAAATTAACAGGAAATAAATTAATAACAGAAGGGGAGATGGCTTCCAGATGAGGGAAAAAAGTAATCTATGAATAAGTATTACAAGACAAAAGAAAATTAATGAATACTTGATTGAGCAGAAGATGCTGTGGATTTCTCACAAGTTAGAGAACCACAGCAGGATGTTCCTGGAACTGTTCATTCAGAATGGAAAATTTTCTATGGGAGCACATTTTTATGGGTTATAGAAAGGGATTTTTTTCCCCTGTAGAGAGAGCCTTGGTCTAAAGATAATTTGTTCTATAATAAGATAGGATGCCCCAATAGAACTAATTTATTTTGACAATGAGATCAACACAAAGAACATGAGCAAATATATATAATAAAAATGGGTTAGGATATGACACTTTTTGAGGTATGATAGAGCTCTTAATTTAAATTTTAGGCGGTCATTTATGTAGAAATCCCAAGGACCCAAAACACAGTCAAAAGTCAGAAAGAATTTTTTTTTAATTGTCCCAACCTCCACTAGTGAAATAGATCTCAGTCAGGGCTTCTCCCTGAGACCCTATTACAATTATCCCTGCCACATTGTCGGGGTTAGAGGTGTTGCTCCTACAATCTGGAAAATCTGCGTAAAATTTTTGGTCCTCTCTTTGTACCAGAGAAGTCTGATTTTTTTTTTCTTTTGTGGGGTGTTTACAGTACCTTATTGTAAAATTTGGGCTTATTATTTAGTCATAGGCTCTGTGTCATCTGTTGGCCTTCATGTAAATTGTCATTTAATTTCTTATGTTTCTTATGCTAACCCATGATATATTGAAACTGTGATGGGGAAAATCACAGTGTGGAAGGGATAACTATTAAATTTTGGACTTCACAAAGTTGGTTATCTAGTTTCCTAGCCTACAACAGGTTATAAACAGCAAATTGGAATAGTGGGTGTGTTAGAATTGGTTGCTAAAGACGATCACACTAATAGTAAGTATCATTAACAATATAACATTGAGCGAAGATAGAATAAATCTATTTTAAAATATACACACATACAAGAACTAAAAATGTTTAGTAGTGTGTGTAGCCTTGCATACAATCTTACACTGCTGAAAGGCATACTATGTTATATGTTTTATACTTACTAGACATAATATTTATTAAATGTCATATATAAGAACTGAAGTCTCATTCCCTTATTTGCTTCTATGTGTGATTAAAGCAGACAGAGCATCAGACTTGGAATCAGGAGACCCGCTTACATTGATGGAAGTGGATGAAGAATGCTTTTTGCCTTTTGACATGCAATTGGAAGGACAGTTCAGAGATTCTCTATTAGTTAACATCTTTTGGACAGATTTTCTGAATGAAAATATGCTAAGCCCAGAAATAGACATAAGGAGTTGAGTAGGCATTATTGCCTTTGGTATATTATACAACCATTTTAATAACTAAGATTCACCTTAAAATACTGATCCCATATTAGACAATCAACATTTCTTAAATACCGATCATATGAAAGTTATTGTGTTGGTTTCTGAGGATACAAGTAAAAGAAATTAAATAGTTCCTACCCTTGAAGAGACTGTATTCTATTGAATTGCTGGGAGTCACTGAATAGCATAGTTTTAAATAATTAAAGTAAGAGGTTATCCAAATGATAACGAAGTCACTTTCAGTAGGCTGCAACATAAATGGAGTTGAGCAAGAAGATTGGTATAAGAAGTGTCATCAAAGAGGGTATTGCTGACCACATAGAAGCCTGGCTAGTTAGGTAATGAGAATGAGGTCAAGCTAATCTAATCATTGCATATTTCGCAGGAATCCATACAATATCAAGAGACACAGATGGTGATCTCAGTAGGTTGTACAAACACAGACAGGAGTTGTCCAGGATGAAAATGTAGTGGACGTGTTATGATCAGCAGCATGGAAAGGAGTCCCCACACCCATGATGCCAAAGAGCTAATATTAAAGTAATATCAGTTTCACTAAACAGCTATAGGCATGACATCTTTTTGTTTTACAGATATTTTATGATTGTTGTGTTAGTTTCAATAAGGTTTGACCTGTATTTGATGGCAGAGTTGGAACAGTATGAACTGCTGAGTTCTGTCAGATATACTGCCTCTTCTGTTTCTTCTGCTGTGGGGTCAGGACTCTGAAATGAAATCCAGTTTAGCCTTCAAAACTGGCTGTCAGTTTTTGATTGTCCTTTCTTGGTTTCTTGACCCAAAGCTTGTTGCTGGTTGCCCTTCCTTGGTCCTTCACTTTTATCATCAGATTTAATTCATTTGTCATACTGGAAAGGGAAAGGTTCTCCCTGAGACACAAAATTTTATCAAATATGTTCACCAGACACAGAGAGTGAGAGTGCTAAGGAAAGCAGCTGCTCCCATCCAGATTAGGCCTCACCATGAGTGACTAGTTTCATAAGTCAAGTATGCCTCCTGCTAATATTTTGTATCCATGGAAGTCATTTTGTCCCCTGATAATGTGAACACTAATACTTCTCTACTTCTAGAAATGGTTGAAGGAATAAACTTATATTTTCAGTAATCTTTTAAATTCTTGAAATTAGAGATTATTTTGTATTCCTGGTGTTTAGAATAGTACCTTGTATACAGCAGACATTGAATAACTATTGAATTGAACTGATTTTGTTTTAAAAGAGTAAACTAAGCAAACTATGCTCAAGTTCTCCTTTCTAACTTCCTTCCACCTATTCATTCTTATCATTGCTACGTCTACTGGCATACTGAGTTACATTTCATTCTGAAAACTATACATAGAGAATAAATGACAATGAAATCTCTCCCCTCAAGGAGGGAATGCTTTATCTAAAATTCTTCCCATAGATTTGTATACCTCCATGAAAGAACATAAAACAGTGTTGAAATTCTTAAGACAAAGCTTTCAGACTTCTCTACTCATGACAGGGCAATAAATATATTAGCTGCCAGCCTTAGGCAAAATTGCAAAGTATGCAATGTTTTTCTTAGGCATTCCCTCTATTTTCTCTTTATTGACAAGCTGGAGAGGGTAAAAAGGAGGTTAAACAAGAAAGGGAGGGGCCTTGAGACTATACCATATTAAAATTTGTTGAATGGTCTGGGCATGGTTGGCCTAGAGAAGAGAAAATTTATGAGCTATATGATAGCTCTTAACAAGACTACCACAAATCAGTTAAGGAAAAAATTCTCTTTTTTATTGACCGAGAAAGTGCATAGCGGGTTGAAGTCATTAAATAAATGAATAATATTTTTAAAAAGGTGGGAAATAGATAGATAGATAGATAGATAGATAGATAGATAGATAGATAGATAGATAGATAGATAGATAGA